>NW_006205987.1:0-953 GCF_000334495.1 Tupaia belangeri chinensis
AACTGCTGGCTCCCAATAAAAAATGACTTTTTTAAAAAGTAAGAAATGGTTTGTGATACAGAAGAATACCGTCATGTGTTTATGGTTATCAAACTTGGCTCTGAGATGGAAGCCAGGAGTTTCTGCTGACTGTAGAAATAGGAATAGGTACTGCAAGAAAACAATGTTATTGACTATCACTAATTATTGTTTTAAGAATTATTTATTTAATTTTATTCATCATTATTATTTTTTAAATTTGCTAAAGGGCATATACACTCACCAGAGAAGGAAGAGAAAGAAATAGAAAGAAAAAGTGTGTGAAAAAGTTGCCAGGTTCAAGACACAAAATGCAGTCAGCCACGTGGGAGTCTCACGTCTTCGCCATCATGCCACCTGATGGCATCCACTCTAACTCATTGAGAATGTACTGGGTTGCTGGAAAACTCATGACACATTTTTCATTTATTTCTATGCAAAAAAGTGACATGACTTTTCTGACAACCCAATGCTATTGCCTCAGTATTACAAAGTAAATATGAATAAAAACTGGAGAAATAAAGAAAAATCCTAATTATTTTTGTAAATAATAATAATTGAAACAGACATGCCTGTTAATTTCAATAAGTTTGTGAAAGTTTTTCTGGTAGATAACAATAAAGATGAATATTTGCAACAGAGACCTTATAATGTATAAAGGCAAAAATATTACCAGTCACATAAAAAATTAACAAAGTATGCTTTCAGATATATACAAATGGATTCTTTAAAAATTACACCTCATCCTTCTATCATATACTTAAAATAAAAATTTCACAAAAATTGATATATAAGGGACCAGCAGTTAGTGTAATGGCTATCGTGCTGGACTCCCATGTAGTCGACTGTGGTTCGAGTCCCAGACCTGGTGCTTTAAACTCACCCCAGGGTGATGCTTTAAACTCATGCCAGAGCACGTGTGTGTGCATGCCCAA
>NW_006205988.1:0-4118 GCF_000334495.1 Tupaia belangeri chinensis
GTGCTTGTCGCTGAACACCACGGTCCCCAGAAAGTGTCTACGAAGACGTTTACTTTTTAGCGAAAGTTACTTTAAAATGCTTGGTAATTTCGCAATGCCCCTGAGAAAAGCGGCTGCCCAGGGAATTTCAAGGCCAGGACTTGAGATCACACACCCAAGAGGAACCCGAATGGCCTCCCATCCGCGGTACAGAAGCAGACGCCTCAGGCCACGGCCCTCGCGGTGGCTTGGAGTTGCAGAGAGACAGGGTGATCTGAGTGTGGGGCTTCTCCCGAGCTGGACAGGTAAGCGCGAGCCCAGGCCCTGAGCCAAATCCCCAGTGCGCTGTGTCCTACGGAGGAGAGGGCTGCGGGGAGCCCTCGTCACCATGTGCTAACACGTGTGTTCTCTACATGTGTGCGTGATGCTGGGAGGGAGTCAGAGACGGCGGGGCTGTGGGCAGGGCAGGACCGCACGGCTGACTCCTACATGTCCTTAAAGGCTCCCTTGTTCTCCGAGAGGAACTGGCTGAAGCTTCTGACTTTGGGGTTTAGTCGGTGGGTGAGCTTGACGTCACGGTCGGGCTTCATCTGATAGAAACGAAACATATTGGCCATTTCCTCTGCTCCAGGGAAGCCCAGCTTCTCGTAAGCGTCCGCAGTGATCTTGGAACACAAAACAAAAGAGCAGGAAATGGAATGGCCCACGTGAAAACAGTTTGAAAGTGTGTCATTCACCCTAGCTTAACTCCGAACCCAAGAAACTCCCAAGGCTTTTCACAAGCCATTTGGCCGCACACTGCCTCCTCTGAACCCATGTGACCACAACGTCTCATCTGGGTGATGTGAGATGATTTCCGGTCTTTACCACTTAGAGGAAATACTCGAAAACTTCCTGCGGAGATATTCATGCGTGTCCCCAGGTCCTGCCCAGCCCCTGCTGGCGCTGTCACTCAGTCTACATACACAGTCACCCGTCTAAAGCTGAGCGATTCCCAAGGCCCACTCGTTCTGGCCCAGGTGTTCAGGACAAGGCACAGTAGCTCCGACCACCCTCCACCTGGCTAGTACTCCACAGTGCCAGTGTCCACACCTCCTCATGGGCTTCCCCAGCACCCTCTCCAAGCAGCTCCGAGGTCCTCCCAGGCTGGGCTACCCCACCCCACACACACACCCAGACAACGGCCCATCCAGCCTCTGCTGGGGCCAGATCCAAACAGAAATGGAGCCCACCTCCCACCTCCTGAGCTGCCTCTGTCACCTTCATAAAGGCCAGTGCTTCCATCCTTCTGACACTGGCTGGATCAGTAACACAGCCTACGGACTAGGCAGGACCACCTCTAAACACCTGACCCAGTGTGCTCTGTCTTTAACACCCAGTGCAAACTTGGACCTGACAACTCCACTTGCCTTTGCAAGAAATGTGACAGACACCAGGACTTATGAAAACAGTGCTTGTCACCTGCCTTTTGTGATGATGGAACTGGGGCCATCCCTGCAGTGCAGCAGTTTAGTGCTGTTGAAGGAACCTGATCCCACAGGGCCATTGTGTTTGAGTCTTATCCCCAAACGCTTGAAAAAAACCTTCCAGGAAATGTGCACAAGTACCCAGGATCCTCTTAGGAAGGAGGTTTGTAAGAGAGGGGATCGCGGCATAACCGGGTCCTGATGGGTGGGCTCTCTCGCTCTTTCTCATGTATGTGTGCACACACGCACACCGTGTATTAAAAAAGAGGAGGATCTGGACCAGTAGATGGCATTGCACTTACATCGCTAGACTCCCACATGGACAACTGCTGTTAGAGTCCCAAACTCAAGTCAGCTGCATGTGCTCAAGATCCTGGAAGGAGAATGGAGAAGGGACTGCAGCATGCCCATCCCCCCAGGGAGTGATTTCTCCCTTTCAATCTCACTGTCTCTGTCTCTGTCTCTCTCTCTCTCCCATGAGTGCATGTGCCCTAAGGCAAAAATCTCTAAAAGAAATGCGGGTGATGAATATGTTAATAGCTTTGATAGACTTACCACAGACTGCGTGCTTTGAAAACCAAACTGTATCCCACAAAGATGTACATTAAATGTAAATCAGAAATTACAGAAGAAAAAAAGTTTAAAAAAGGAAGAATTCTCTAGAACAACCTCCATTTCCAACCAAAGAAGGATGCTAAACTAAATCTTGAGACCTCTACTCTAAGAACACTGCACAGTTATCAAAACTAGCATTTTGAAGAAGTTTGACAAAAGAGAGAAATTTTCATGATAAAATGTTAAATGAAAAGATCAAATACAAAATGGTCCATTCAGGGACTAGTAGATGGCATAACGGTTACGTTACTGGACTCCCACATGGCCGACGGCGGTTCAAGTCCTGGACCTGGTGCCTTGAAGCTCATGTTAGGCCTGTGTGTGTGCATGCCCAAAACGGCAAGAGGAGAATGGAGGAGAAAGGATTGTGGAGTAGTCTTCCCTCCAGTGGGTGATTTCTCTTTCTCTGTCTCTCTGGAGAGCGTATGCGCCCTATAGCAAAGCTCTCTCTTTAAAAAAAAAAATTACATTCAGTGTTATATTGCTTGTATTAAATATTACTGCACACACACACACTCATTTACTAAACAAAGACTAGAGGCAAATGTGCCAAATCTTAAAAATAGTTATCTTGTGGCCAGCCGGTAGCATGGTGATTAAGTCGCTACGCACTCCCACATGGCCGACCACGGTTCAAGTGCTGAACCTGGGAGTTTGCTTTCTCTCTCTCTCTCTCTCTCTCTCTCTCTCTCTGTGTGTGTGTGTGTGTGTGTGTGTGTGTGTGTGTGTGTGTCTGGTCAAATTAAAATGAATGGGGGGGACCAGCAGTTAGCGTAATGGCTATGTCACTGGACTCCCATGTAATCAACTGCAGTTCAAGTTCCGGACCCAGCAGCTTAAACTCATGCCAGGCGCGTGTGCGTGCGTGCCTAAGATCCCAAGAGGAGAATGGAGGAGAAGGGATTGCGGTGTGGCCATCCCCCCTGGGGGGTGATTTCTTGCTTTCTATCTCTCTCTGTCTCTGTCTTTCTGGTGAGCACACGTACCCTACAGGAAAAAAACTCTCAAAAAAAAGAAAGAAAAAGAAAGAAAATTAAAATGAATGAATAAATAAATGAAAATTAAATAAATAATTATTGTTAAAAATAGCTATCTCTGAGAAACTTAACCATGAGTGAGTAACTTTTCTTTTTCATAATTTTCTGAGTTCTCTACAATAAGCATTTGTTATTTCTTAAAGGAGAAAACAAAATTAATACTTTGAATGAGTCTGGAAATAGGAGACTGCATGAGAAGGCAGAAGGAAGACTTCTAAAGCAGCTGTCTCCGAGTCACTCTCAGCCTGTAACTTCCATAGCGAACGTGCCTCAGGAAAATACGGGGATTTTTACTGCAGATTTTTGAAGGCAAGCGATTCACTCTGCTGTGTCTCACAGGGAGGACCTTGTTCCTTTGGAGTTAGACGGGCAGTTTCAGCCAGACCAGAGTTCCTGGGGCCTGTCCTGGGTACTGTCTGCACTGAAGCAGCCCCCAGCCTCCTGACCAGGCTCAGGGGATGGGGAGGGTGGGGGTCACACCCCAGGGCTGGAGCGCCATCTTCTGGCCAGATGCGTCCTTCCCGGAATGTCACACCCCAGGGCTGGAGCGCCATCTTCTGGCCAGATGCGTCCTTCCCGGAATTGGCACAGAGCCTGGCATCTTACTAAGAACAGCGTCCACCCTTCTGCAGACCGTGCAGCCCCGACCTCTGGAACCTGTGCCACAGAAGCTTCAGCTGCTTGAGGAAATCACTTGGTATAGCAGGAATAGTCAGGGACCAGGTATGTTACAGAGATGCCTGGAAAGTCGTGAGTCGTCCGGAACGGTCTACTCTGTCCTCTGAGAGCGTGCACACACACACACACACACACACACACGCACGCACGCACGCACACACACACACACACACACATGCACACCCTCCTTCTCTCCCTCTTCCTTAACAGAATACAAACCTCTCAGGACAGGCCTGTCCTAGAACCTGCAATAGTGCAGCTCTCTCTGGGGTGCTGAGGCCGTACAGAGGGATCCTGAGGTCTCCTTATCCTGCCACTATTCTGTCTGGCTGAGGCTGGGGGA
>NW_006205988.1:4132-5799 GCF_000334495.1 Tupaia belangeri chinensis
TTCTCTATCTCATGGAATAAATAAACTTTAATTAACAAAAAAAAAAAGGATAAAAGCCACAAGACAAAATGAATTTAAGACCCAAATGCAGGGGCCAGCAGGTAGCATAGTAGTTAGGGCACTGGACTCCCACATGGCCAACAGCAGTAAAAGTATCCCAGACTGGCAGCTTGCTTTCTCATTTTCCCTCTCTCCCCTGCTCTATCTCTGGTGAACACATGTGCCTTATAGCAAATTTTTAAAAATAATAATAATAGGGACCAGCAGTTAGCGTAATGGCTATGTCACTGGACTCTCATGTAGTCGACCACAGTTCGAGTCCCGGATCCAGCAGCTTAAACTCAACGCTGGGTGCGTGTGCGTGCGTGCCCAGGATCCCGAGAGGAGGATGGAGGAGACGGGATTGTGGTGTGGCCATTCCCCCTGAGGGGTGATTTCTTCCTTTCTGTCTCTCTGTCTTTCTGGCGAGCACACACACCATATAGCAAAAATCTCTCCAAATAATTAATTAATTAAACAAATCATTATTTTTTTAAAAAAGACCCAAATGATAGTGCCCTAGGAGAAAGATCACTGAGAACTAAATCTGCACCCAAGTATGAGAAGCCTGCAGGTGCAAATACGAGTTCATATTGACATTGGAGCTGATGGCAGAGCAACAGGAGAAGCAGATGTAGAGTTTGGGACACATGAAGATGCAGCAGCTGCCATGTCTAAAGATAAAAATAATTTGCAACATCAATACATTGAACTCTTCTTAAATTCTACTCCTGGAGGAGGCTCTGGAATGGGAGGCTCTGGAATGGGAGGCTATGGCAGAGATGGAATGGATAATCAGGGAGGTTATGGATCTTTGGAAGAATGGGAATGGGGAACAATTACAGGGGAGGACATGGTACTCCCGATGGCTTGGGTGGTTATGGCCGTGGTGGTGGAGGCAGTGGAGGTTCCTGTGGTCAAGGTGGCACGAGTGGAGGTGGGTGGCGTGGGATGTACTGAAAGCATAAATACCAACATACGTGTCCCAACAACAGCATCTGGTCGACTAGACTTTCTTACAGATTTAATTTCTTTTGTATTTTAAGAACTTTATAATGACTGAAGGAATGGGTTTTCAAAATATTATTTGGTGAAGCAACAGATCGTGGTGGGAAGATCTGTTTTCTGTAGGTTCTATTTGTTGCATACTTTGACTTACAATAAATTTTTATATTCGAACCACTGATGTTGATACTTTCATATACTAGCTAACTGCTAAAGGTGTGCTGCCTTCGTAAGATTTGGGTTGCTGTGTTTAACTTTAGCTCTACAAGAAGCAGCATAGTGTGGTTTTAGAGGACAGTACTTCACCTCGGCATAAACTGCACGTCTTAATAAACAGGCAGCTGGAATAGAACTTGAAAATAATTAGTGTGACTTTTTTCTTTAATTTTTGCTGGACAACACTGTAAATATAAAGCCTAAAGGTGAGTTTAGGTGGCTTCAGGAGTATAAATTCACCTAATTCTTGGGAACCAGCAGTTAGCGTAATGGCTATGTCACTGGACTCCCACGTAGTCGACCACGGTTCATGTCCCAGACCCGGTGGTTTAAAACTCATGCCGGGCGCATGTGCGTGTGTGCCTAAGATCCCGAGAGGAGAATGGAGGAGAAGGGATTGTGGCGTG
>NW_006205988.1:6421-13264 GCF_000334495.1 Tupaia belangeri chinensis
TTACTAAGAACAGCGTCCACCCTTCTGCAGACCGTGCAGCCCCGACCTCTGGAACCTGTGCCACAGAAGCTTCAGCTGCTTGAGGAAATCACTTGGTATAGCAGGAATAGTCAGGGACCAGGTATGTTACAGAGATGCCTGGAAAGTCGTGAGTCGTCCGGAACGGTCTACTCTGTCCTCTGAGAGCGTGCACACACACACACACACACACACACACACACACACACGCACACACACACACACACACACACACACATGCACACCCTCCTTCTCTCCCTCTTCCTTAACAGAATACAAACCTCTCAGGACAGGCCTGTCCTAGAACCTGCAATAGTGCAGCTCTCTCTGGGGTGCTGAGGCCGTACAGAGGGATCCTGAGGTCTCCTTATCCTGCCACTATTCTGTCTGGCTGAGGCTGGGGTAGAACTGAGCCACGAGGACACTACTGGGACTGTCTATTTCTCTCTCTCTCTCTCTCTCTTTTTCTCTATCTCATGGAATAAATAAACTTTAATTAACAAAAAAAAAAAAGGATAAAAGCCACAAGACAAAATGAATTTAAGACCCAAATGCAGGGGCCAGCAGGTAGCATAGTAGTTAGGGCACTGGACTCCCACATGGCCAACAGCAGTAAAAGTATCCCAGACTGGCAGCTTGCTTTCTCATTTTCCCTCTCTCCCCTGCTCTATCTCTGGTGAACACATGTGCCTTATAGCAAATTGTTAAAAATAATAATAATAGGGACCAGCAGTTAGCGTAATGGCTATGTCACTGGACTCTCATGTAGTCGACCACAGTTCGAGTCCCGTATCCAGCAGCTTAAACTCAACGCTGGGTGCGTGTGCGTGCGTGCCCAGGATCCCGAGAGGAGGATGGAGGGGACGGGATTGTGGTGTGGCCATTCCCCCTGAGGGGTGATTTCTTCCTTTCTGTCTCTCTGTCTTTCTGGCGAGCACACACACCATATAGCAAAAATCTCTCCAAATAATTAATTAATTAAACAAATCATTATTTTTTTAAAAAAGACCCAAATGATAGTGCCCTAGGAGAAAGATCACTGAGAACTAAATCTGCACCCAAGTATGAGAAGCCTGCAGGTGCAAATACGAGTTCATATTGACATTGGAGCTGATGGCAGAGCAACAGGAGAAGCAGATGTAGAGTTTGGGACACATGAAGATGCAGCAGCTCCCATGTCTAAAGATAAAAATAATTTGCAACATCAATACATTGAACTCTTCTTAAATTCTACTCCTGGAGGAGGCTCTGGAATGGGAGGCTCTGGAATGGGAGGCTATGGCAGAGATGGAATGGATAATCAGGGAGGTTATGGATCTTTGGAAGAATGGGAATGGGGAACAATTACAGGGGAGGACATGGTACTCCCGATGGCTTGGGTGGTTATGGCCGTGGTGGTGGAGGCAGTGGAGGTTCCTGTGGTCAAGGTGGCACGAGTGGAGGTGGGTGGCGTGGGATGTACTGAAAGCATAAATACCAACATACGTGTCCCAACAACAGCATCTGGTCGACTAGACTTTCTTACAGATTTAATTTCTTTTGTATTTTAAGAACTTTATAATGACTGAAGGAATGGGTTTTCAAAATATTATTTGGTGAAGCAACAGATCGTGGTGGGAAGATCTGTTTTCTGTAGGTTCTATTTGTTGCATACTTTGACTTACAATAAATTTTTATATTCGAACCACTGATGTTGATACTTTCATATACTAGCTAACTGCTAAAGGTGTGCTGCCTTCGTAAGATTTGGGTTGCTGTGTTTAACTTTAGCTCTACAAGAAGCAGCATAGTGTGGTTTTAGAGGACAGTACTTCACCTCGGCATAAACTGCAAGTCTTAATAAACAGGCAGCTGGAATAGAACTTGAAAATAATTAGTGTGACTTTTTTCTTTAATTTTTGCTGGACAACACTGTAAATATAAAGCCTAAAGGTGAGTTTAGGTGGCTTCAGGAGTATAAATTCACCTAATTCTTGGGAACCAGCAGTTAGCGTAATGGCTATGTCACTGGACTCCCACGTAGTCGACCACGGTTCATGTCCCAGACCCGGTGGTTTAAAACTCATGCCGGGCGCATGTGCGTGTGTGCCTAAGATCCCGAGAGGAGAATGGAGGAGAAGGGATTGTGGCGTGACCATCCCCCCTGGGGGGTGATTTCTCGCTTTCTGTCTCTCTGTCTCTCTCTCTGTCTGTCTGGCGAGCGCACGTGCCCTATAGTGAAAAACCTCTCCAAATAAAAAAATAAATTAAAAAAAAATTCACCTAATTCTGGATTAGTTCTTCTTCAAATGTCATTTATCAGGCTTAGCTCTGAAATGTTGACGATCTAAGAAGTATCTGGATTTTTGAATATTCATAATCGTGTTACTCCTGGGCCCGGGAGTGTTAAATTCTAGCTTGAGGTTTTAAAATAAAATCCCCTTGGCACTTGACCAAAATACCAAAAAGAAATTTTCAAAAAGTGGTAGTTGTAAGTTATTGCAAGGCATCTTAGAGTAGGTTTAAGGTTCTCAGTGACCCGAGAATTCGGTTTAAGTACATGGGTATTTGCTGTGGAGTATGATTCTCACAGATGTATTTTCAGCTCCCTGCCTGATAGAGCGTATGATTTTTAAGTAACTGTGTAAATGGCTAATTTTTAAAATGTTGAAGAGACAAGTCCATAGTATGGTCCATTTGAAAACCCTGCAGTTAGATTTTACATCTGAAATCTGCTTGGAGTTTTAAAGATTATATGAGCAAGAAAAAGGTGTTTCTTAATTTAATCCCTTTGATTAATACGGCTTTTTCCCAAATTGGCTAATGGATCAAAATGAAACCTGTCAATGTTAATTCAGTTACTGAACTTGTTACTTGTTTTTGCCACTAATGTTATTAATGTAATAAACATCAATGTGGGAGATTCAAAAAAATTAAAAAAGCCCGCAGGTGCGCTTGAGAGCCCGTTTCTGAATGGGAGGCTTCGGGTAACTCGTCTCGTCCACATACCTGTGTGTGGTTTAGTGATAGATGCCTGGGTTTGGTTTTGTGGCTAAAATGACATTTACAGAAATTTTTTTTTTTTTTGGGGGGGGGGGAGTCTCTTAGCCTCCTCTCAACTCCAGCACCTGAGGCCGACTAGGACTCCAGACACACAGCCAAGACCCACTGGACCGAGAGCTACTGACGCAGACGAGCACCTCCAGCCCAACCCTGCTTCCAGGGAACATTCCAGACCAGGCTGTCAGACTGCACTCCTGAGATCGAGATGGAATACTCCAGGCTTCAGGGCCACGTGGTCCCTGTCGCTTCCACTCAGACCTGTAATCGTATCGTGAGAACAGCCTGTTTGGTTTTCCTTTTCCCTCCTATTGACACCTGCTGGGGCAATGGCTGGCCATGCTCCGGATCCTGTCCTTCCCACCTTCTGTAAAAGGTCTGTCCTGGCCCCGTCATCCAGGCCACACCCCTGCGTGGTTCACCGCACGACCAGGGACTGAAGGCCTACCAGGTGCCAGACTCTGCGCCAAGCACCTGCCACGCGTGTCCCATTCCACGCTTACAGCAGCCCTATGACACCTCTGACACAGGAGACCGAGCCTGAGAGGTTAAGTTGCCAAGCCCCCACACACAGGTAGACAGTCTACTTCCCCGGCTGCCTCTGGTTGAGGATGTTCGGTATAGAAGAGGCTGTGCCTCCTCACAACCTGCACCCTCTAGGACCTCCTCAGACCCCCTTCTTCCATGAAGAAGTCTCAAGCCCTTCTCTGGCCATCTCTGTGCAGATAACACCGTTCAGCACCGACAGGCTTTTGCTCGTAAGGATCCCTGTGCCTTCGTGCACCCACATTTGACCCCAGTGCTGGAACTCCTTGAAGACAGCACCAGGTACCAGCCAGGGACTAAATGTCCCCCTTCTTGGGCCACTGTGGCAGGCCCTGTAAATACACCCCTGTCATTTTCACAAGAACACAAGGAGAGCCGTGCTGTCACCCACACGGCACAGCAAGGAGGCAGAGGCTCCGAGAGGCCAGTGCCTTAACCACCTCAGTCAGCGCCAGCGATCGGAGCATAAGACAGAAAGGCAGTAAGAACTTGTGAGAGGAAAAGGTGTAGCTCAGGCCTTCCCTGCAGCACAGAGGTTAAGCCTGTGTGGGAGCAAGATCCCCCACGGCAGAACACAGTTCAAACGCCATTGCAGGGCCCAAAGCACACGCCTCCCCAGGTCCTGAGGGGATAGAGGCATGGCGAACCAATGATTGCAGTGCGAGCATGCCCACTGGGGTGCACGCCCATGCACGCTCTCTCTCCCACTGTCTCTCGTGCATGCATGTGCCCTCTGACAACTAAAAAGAAAACATGAGCTGTATCTCTATTTTCAGATACTAGTTTCTTTCTACCCAAAAGTAATTTTCCTTTAACAAGCTGATTAACCTTAAGCCAAAGAAAGAAGGCCATACGGGAAGGATTCGACTGCATCAGCAATGAAGGTGGGTTTGTGGGACTGGAGTCTCTTCAGTCTCTATGACATCTGGGCTCCACCCTCCCTACATCCCCCAAAAGTCTACCAGAACTAGGGGCCAGCAGGTGGGGTGGTGGTTAAGGGGCTAGACCCCACATGGCTGACGATGGTGCAAGTCCTGGACCCAGCAGCTTGCCTTCTCACTCCCCGCCCCCTCTGACTTTCTCTAGTCAAATTAGAGAATAATAAGTAAAATTAAATAAATGATTGTTTTTTACGTCTACCAGGATTGATCACTTAGTGGAATATAACCACGGTGGCTTCCTGTGATCACATTGATGTCTCTAAGAACTCACCTTTGCGTCTCGGACGTCCTTCCCCAAACTCTTGGACAAAACCTCAGCGTACTGTTGAACCGTCAGAGCTTCTGCACTGAGGCCCACGGCCTTGCCTAGAAACTCCTCTGGAGACTGGAAAATGCTGCAGATGGCTGGACCAATATCAGCAACAGAGATTCCATCCATCGGAACGTCCCCCATGGGCAGTGCTGGTTTTTAATAAAAGAAAGACAAAACTTGCTGGTTACAACACATTCTTGACACGTGAGACAAACTTGAATTAAAAACCATTTAAACTAAAGGTGTGGGAAAACAATGTAAAACGGAGTAGCCACAATCTATACACACTTTCACAGCTTGGAGAAAATACCATAGTGTCTGGGTATTGATTAAAAAGAGCAGCCATGGGCCAGCAGATGGCATAGCAGCTGTGTCACTGGACTCCCCCATGGCTGCAGTGACCTGAACGTGGCCCCACGGGGCGTGTGCTGGAAACTCAGTCCCGGTGCACCAGTGCTGAGGGCAGGAGCCGAGAGCTGCCTGGAGAGGGAAGCCTGCCCCAGGAACGGGCCGGGGCCCCGTCTCAGAGCGAGCTGCTCACCCAGGGAGAGGCTCTCCCAAAGGGACGAGGTCAGCCCTTCCCTCTTGGGCTGTCCTGAGTGTTCTCTTGACCTTCGACCCTCTACTAGGGGATGGTGCGGCAAGAAGACCCTCACCAAGTGTGGCCCCTCAGCCTTGGACTTCCCAGCCCCAGGACTGTGAGAAACTGACCTGTCTGCTTTATGAATTACCCGGGCTGGGGAGCTACAGCCACGCCCAACGGGCTAAGACAGCGAGGGCGGAGCTCGGTCTGTGTTCACCCGATTCCCTAGGGAGTGACTGGCACGTAGAAAGCCACTCTAGATTTAGTGCGTGGGTGAGTGAACAAACACATGTACAAGTTTAAACTCTGACCATCTGCGAACCATGTAAGAATTGTCAGGTCCCTGTCCAGAGTACTCGTTACTCAGCCACCGAGCAGTACAAACAGACTCAAACCCTCATCCTTCTCTCCAAAGTCTGTGCCCTTCCTACCCTGAGATATAGACTGGCATGGATCCCTAGAGTCCTGAGGCTAGAGCCCAATGTAGAAATGGTCTACCCCATGCTCTAATATTCCACATGAAGAAGCCAAGTCTAGGGAACCAGCAGTTAGCGTAATGGCTATGTCGCTGGACTCCCACGTAGTCGACCGCAGTTCAAGTCCCGGACCCGGTGGCTTAAAACACGCCGGGCACATGTGCATGCGTGCCTCCACTCCACAGAGGCCACTTCTGACTGGCCAGATACCGTCCCCAGCTAGTGGCCTGGCAGCACTGGAAGACCAGGAATCCTGTTAAAGCTAGGCTTTCAGACCTCAGTCCAAACCTGCGGAATCAGATTCTCAGTGGACAGGTCCTGACAGCCGGCCCCTGGGTGGAGGGCACAGGGTCTCGGTCCTTTGAGGCTGTAAGCCTTGCTGTGGCCCCAAGGTCAGGAGGAGGACACACACCTCTGCTGTTGCCACAGCTCACATGGACACACTAGAAGGGTCCTTCGAGGATAGCTGCCCAGCTTTCCCCCAGACGTGAGGAATCGAGGCTTGTGCTCACAGCTAACTGCCCAACAACAGGGGCTGTGAGTGAGACTGCGGGGACCTGGTGCTGCCAGCGAGACCCAGTCTTCTCCCTGTGTAGCGTGACTGCCCAGTGGGTGTACCACCGCACCGTCCACTTACCCAAGGTGTAGTGATCGCCAGCAGGGGCCTTCGCTGGCTTAAAGAAAGAGAGAAAGTTCTCGAAGTAAGCTGCCACGCGCACGCTGGTCATGGGGACGCCGATGGACCAGAAATACTCCTCCACCTCGCCCTTCCCGTCGAAGTGCAGCACCTCCACCTTGCCGCCCGTCAGCCGCCCCACGTTCTCCAGGCCGCTGAACACCACGTGCCTCACCCCCAGACGCTTGGCCACGTCGGCCACCAGCTTTCCCTAAGGGACAGAGAAAACCTTTCTCTAGGCCGCTCCATTC
>NW_006205988.1:16852-17861 GCF_000334495.1 Tupaia belangeri chinensis
GCGTGAGTTTTTAAGCCACCGGATCCGGGACATGAACCGCGGTCGACTACGTGGGAGTCCAGCGACATAGCCATTATGCTAACTGCTGGTTCCCTTAGTTTTATACTAATAAATAAAAACAATAAAATTCTATCAAATAAGGTATGCAAGAACTTTTGCATGGGTCACTGGTGAAAACTCTAAGAGCAGAATCCCTTGCTGGGATGTAGAGACCATGGACCATGCCGCTAGTGGAGACCCGGGGTGCCCACAGAGCAGAGGTGCCCCGCCCCTTCCCCGTCCGCTGCTGAGTGACACGCTAGTGCCCACTTAGCTAAATGGAAAGACAGAAAGGAGCTGGGGGACAGAGGGAGGGAGGGGTGTACCACAAAGGATGGTTAAAGCCACACGGCCGTAGTCACACGTGACGGACGCGAGCCACAGCTCCCTAGACTGTAGGTCCGTAAGAACGAGGGCTGGAGAAAGGGCAGGTCTCCTCCCAGCTGCTGGAAAGCGTTGGGATCTTCAGCCTCCACTCCCCACTGGGCAGGGCTGTCTTATTGATTGGGTGCCGGCCAGACTGGAATCATTCTTCCTTACTGAGGCGCCCTGCTGTTCACCACTGGTTTGCGTTAGTTTACTGACCACTGAATGCCTCTGAAACTTAACCTGCACCCCAACGACCTGCCCCGCCTCCTCACAAGGCCCTTGTCTTCTTAGAGCTTGTATGTTTTCTTTTTTCCTACACAAATTGTATTTTATTAATTCGAGAGAAATTCTATTAAGGATATTAGGCTGGGTAACAGAGGGGGGATCAGGAAACAAACAAACAAGCATTGAAGAGATATAAAAATGAAAAGTTCCCTGTAGGTGACAAGGTATAGTCATGTGTGGGGACAGCCAGTGGTGTGGTGGTTAAGGCGCTGGACACTCCCATACAACCGACCATGGTTCGAGTTCCAGACTTGGTGACTTGTTTTCTCACTTTCCTCTCTCTCTCTCTCTCTCTCTCTCTCTCTCTCTCTCTCTT
>NW_006205988.1:34187-40051 GCF_000334495.1 Tupaia belangeri chinensis
CTCTCGTCAAATTAAAATGAGTGAATGAATACATAACATTGAATAAAGTCATTCTAAAGCAATTTTTAATGTATAGTCCTGTGTCTGACGTGAGTGCACTGTACTCCTGCCGGGAAGAACATTAGAGCTTGAATCCTAGTGTGGACAGTCTGGAAGTCGTAGAGGAGACCTCGACAGGAAGGAGGCGGTCGGGGCTGGGTCAGAGCAGACGTGCAAGGGTAAACAAGGAGGGCTGGAAAGCCCTACTGAGCAGAGACGGAATGGCGTGAGGGAGAAGCGGTGTGAAGACCGGGGCAGAGGTCCCTAGGTGGAGGTGCAGCCGTGCAAACTGGGAGGTGGGAGTGTGTGGGTCCTGCAGCAGAGCCAGTGGGGCAGCGTGGGGGGAGGGAGGGCTGGCGAGGATCTTGTAGGCCCCTAGACGGGACTCTGCACTTTACATGGAGTGAGACGGGGGCAGGAGGGTGTGGGGCAGAGGTGTGGCATGCCCTAACACTTTCAAATGGGCCCAGGAGGCTGAAAGGAGAGTGGACTGAAGATGACCTGATCTGGGGAAAGACTTGCAAAGACAGCCCTGCCTACTGGGGAACAGACAGGAAGGGAGGGGAAGGGGTCAGGAGGCCAGTTAAAAGGCTCAGGCAGGGCTAGCAGATGGTGGAGCAGTTCCCTCGCTGGACTCCCACATGGCCAACCATCGTTGGAGTCCTGGACCCAGTGGCTTCAAACTCACTCTGGACGTGCGTGCATGCCCAAGATCCCGGGAGGAGAATGGAGGACAGTGGCGTGGCCATCCCCGGAGGGTGCTTTCTCACTTGCCCTCTCGCTGTCTCTGTCTCTGTACGGCAATCGCATATGTCCAAAGGCCAAAACCTCCATCCGGCATCCAGGTGAGGGGGACACGGCCCATCGTCCTACCCCTCCCTCCAGAATCACGGGAGTACCAGTCAGCCCCGGAGTCAGGCTGTGAATCCACAGACCCCTCACACTCACTCCCCCTGCTTGTTGGAAAGTGAGCAGACGCCAGAAAGGACAGGTCAGCTGTCTGTCTCACTGAGAACATTTCCGACAAAGCACACCAGATCCCCCTGCCCGTTTCCCTCTTCAAAACCCCAAGCAATGGGATGCTTTTCTAATTTCTTCTATAGGGCTCCTCCTTCTGCGCACACTTGCTCTAAAAAAAAAAAGACGGGAAGACAGGAGTGAGCAAGGGCAGCACCCGCAGAGTGGGGGCTCTTCTACCTGTCGCTCCGAACACCGCGATCACTTTCTGGTGGGCCATGTTGCCGGGTGGAGAGCGTCGACGGAGCAGCACAACTTTCCCTCGGAGCAGCAGCAGCTGAAGTGCAGTGTCTCCTCCCAGGGAAGTTATAAAGCAAGTCTGGTGACCACACCCGGGATTGAAGTACGGTGTTTCGTCCCGGATTGTGCTCCTCCCTTGTAAATTTTCTGTGTTACCACCAGTCAGCTTACTCACTCTGACGCTGCAGAATCCCAAACCAGAATTCACCCATCCTCACACTCATTTGCTCAGCACTGTGTTTCCAGTGCCTTTAGTAGAATGTGCTAGCTCCAGAAGAAGATTCCTCATGGCTCCTGCGAACTAGGGATTTCAGGGCACACGAGAAATGATTGTCTACTGATAATTCAGCCTCCAGCAAACAAGCTAGCGTGGCATAAGAGGCCAGGCTTTCAGGAGAAGATTCCTCATGGCTCCTGCGAACTAGGGATTTCAGGGCACATGAGAAATGAAGATTTTTCTACTGATAATTCAGCCTCCAGCAAACAAGCTAGCGTGGCATAAGAGGCCAGGCTTTCAGGAGAAGATTCCTCATGGCTCCTGCGAACTAGGGATTTCAGGGCACATGAGAAATGAAGATTTTTCTACTGATAATTCAGCCTCCAGCAAACAAGCTAGCGTGGCATAAGAGGCCAGGCTTTCAGGAGAAGATTCCTCATGGCTCCTGCGAACTAGGGATTTCAGGGCACATGAGAAATGAAGATTTTTCTACTGATAATTCAGCCTCCAGCAAACAAGCTAGCGTGGCATAAGAGGCCAGGCTTTCAGGAGAAGATTCCTCATGGCTCCTGCGAACTAGGGATTTCAGGGCACATGAGAAATGAAGATTTTTCTACTGATAATTCAGCCTCCAGCAAACAAGCTAGCGTGGCATAAGAGGCCAGGCTTTCAGGAGAAGATTCCTCATGGCTCCTGCGAACTAGGGATTTCAGGGCACATGAGAAATGAAGATTTTTCTACTGATAATTCAGCCTCCAGCAAACAAGCTAGCGTGGCATAAGAGGCCAGGCTTTCAGGAGAAGATTCCTCATGGCTCCTGCGAACTAGGGATTTCAGGGCACATGAGAAATGAAGATTTTTCTACTGATAATTCAGCCTCCAGCAAACAAGCTAGCGTGGCATAAGAGGCCAGGCTTTCAGGAGAAGATTCCTCATGGCTCCTGCGAACTAGGGATTTCAGGGCACATGAGAAATGAAGATTTTTCTACTGATAATTCAGCCTCCAGCAAACAAGCTAGCGTGGCATAAGAGGCCAGGCTTTCAGGAGAAGATTCCTCATGGCTCCTGCGAACTAGGGATTTCAGGGCACATGAGAAATGAAGATTTTTCTACTGATAATTCAGCCTCCAGCAAACAAGCTAGCGTGGCATAAGAGGCCAGGCTTTCAGGAGAAGATTCCTCATGGCTCCTGCGAACTAGGGATTTCAGGGCACATGAGAAATGAAGATTTTTCTACTGATAATTCAGCCTCCAGCAAACAAGCTAGCGTGGCATAAGAGGCCAGGCTTTCAGGAGAAGATTCCTCATGGCTCCTGCGAACTAGGGATTTCAGGGCACATGAGAAATGAAGATTTTTCTACTGATAATTCAGCCTCCAGCAAACAAGCTAGCGTGGCATAAGAGGCCAGGCTTTCAGGAGAAGATTCCTCATGGCTCCTGCGAACTAGGGATTTCAGGGCACATGAGAAATGAAGATTTTTCTACTGATAATTCAGCCTCCAGCAAACAAGCTAGCGTGGCATAAGAGGCCAGGCTTTCAGGAGAAGATTCCTCATGGCTCCTGCGAACTAGGGATTTCAGGGCACATGAGAAATGAAGATTTTTCTACTGATAATTCAGCCTCCAGCAAACAAGCTAGCGTGGCATAAGAGGCCAGGCTTTCAGGAGAAGATTCCTCATGGCTCCTGCGAACTAGGGATTTCAGGGCACATGAGAAATGAAGATTTTTCTACTGATAATTCAGCCTCCAGCAAACAAGCTAGCGTGGCATAAGAGGCCAGGCTTTCAGGAGAAGATTCCTCATGGCTCCTGCGAACTAGGGATTTCAGGGCACATGAGAAATGAAGATTTTTCTACTGATAATTCAGCCTCCAGCAAACAAGCTAGCGTGGCATAAGAGGCCAGGCTTTCAGGAGAAGATTCCTCATGGCTCCTGCGAACTAGGGATTTCAGGGCACATGAGAAATGAAGATTTTTCTACTGATAATTCAGCCTCCAGCAAACAAGCTAGCGTGGCATAAGAGGCCAGGCTTTCAGGAGAAGATTCCTCATGGCTCCTGCGAACTAGGGATTTCAGGGCACATGAGAAATGAAGATTTTTCTACTGATAATTCAGCCTCCAGCAAACAAGCTAGCGTGGCATAAGAGGCCAGGCTTTCAGGAGAAGATTCCTCATGGCTCCTGCGAACTAGGGATTTCAGGGCACATGAGAAATGAAGATTTTTCTACTGATAATTCAGCCTCCAGCAAACAAGCTAGCGTGGCATAAGAGGCCAGGCTTTCAGGAGAAGATTCCTCATGGCTCCTGCGAACTAGGGATTTCAGGGCACATGAGAAATGAAGATTTTTCTACTGATAATTCAGCCTCCAGCAAACAAGCTAGCGTGGCATAAGAGGCCAGGCTTTCAGGAGAAGATTCCTCATGGCTCCTGCGAACTAGGGATTTCAGGGCACATGAGAAATGAAGATTTTTCTACTGATAATTCAGCCTCCAGCAAACAAGCTAGCGTGGCATAAGAGGCCAGGCTTTCAGGAGAAGATTCCTCATGGCTCCTGCGAACTAGGGATTTCAGGGCACATGAGAAATGAAGATTTTTCTACTGATAATTCAGCCTCCAGCAAACAAGCTAGCGTGGCATAAGAGGCCAGGCTTTCAGGAGAAGATTCCTCATGGCTCCTGCGAACTAGGGATTTCAGGGCACATGAGAAATGAAGATTTTTCTACTGATAATTCAGCCTCCAGCAAACAAGCTAGCGTGGCATAAGAGGCCAGGCTTTCAGGAGAAGATTCCTCATGGCTCCTGCGAACTAGGGATTTCAGGGCACATGAGAAATGAAGATTTTTCTACTGATAATTCAGCCTCCAGCAAACAAGCTAGCGTGGCATAAGAGGCCAGGCTTTCAGGAGAAGATTCCTCATGGCTCCTGCGAACTAGGGATTTCAGGGCACATGAGAAATGAAGATTTTTCTACTGATAATTCAGCCTCCAGCAAACAAGCTAGCGTGGTAGGGAGCACCCCCCACACACACACTCCAACCCCGGCCTTCTATCTCTGTTTAAACTTTCCAAACCTAGAGAGGCATTCGAAGATCCAGTCCCAAGAAAAATTAAATACAGACACACGGAAATAAGAATTCAAAAACTAAGAAAGTGGCCAACTTAATCGTAGGGACAAGTCTGCAGGTGAATATTATATCCCAGAATTTAATCAGGAAAATTGAACCAGAACAGAAGATAAAAGTACATGAGACTGATAGGTTCATGCACCTACCATTTGAACAGAATCCTAGCCTGCTTCCTGGCGTTAAGCAAAGTTCCTTGGCATTTCTTTGATTTAAGTTAAAACTGGTTTTCTTAATAGTAACAAGTAAACTCACCATTGAAAGTAGTTAGATTATGTACGAAATTGTGTGATCAATACAATGTGGGTGGGAAAGGAATGGAAAACAGTTGTAGACACCAGAGATAGTGTGAGAAGAGGATAGGAAAGGACACAGGATCAGAAAGAAGGGTAAAAATAATTCTAGGAACTAGAAATGGAACATTTTTTACAATAATATGCATGATTAAGTCACTATGCAGTATATTCTGGATGGGAAATCACATTTTGGATAATGTGATGATGCTTAGAGAAAGAATGTAAATTAAGGTACAAAAAAAAAGTTTCAGAAAAAAAATATCTATTCAATGACTGTAGTAAGATATATAACCCCAGCTAGGTGCTACTTTATAGGATGTGTAAAGTTAGACTTGTGTTCATGGAAATGTATATTCAGCTATGTTTGCTATGAAAATATTTAGATTAATTAAGGTCTTTAGTAATTCAATAAAATGTGGGGGGAACAGTATAGAAAGCAAACAGAGACAGTGTGGGAGGAGAGTGGGAGATGGCAGAGGGTAAGAGATAGGGAATCAAGGATGGGGGAAAAAAGCAAAACATACAGAAAACAAGAAATGGAAAATTATTTGCTGACAATAACATGTATGTTGATGTGCTTGGTTGAGACAATATACAGTATACTCTGGATGGAAAAATCTCATTTTGTATGCTGTAATGATGTACAGTGAATGAATGCAAATAAATACATTTAAATTAAAAAAAAAAAGAACGTGCTAGCTTAAGGGGTCCTGTGCTCCAGATCTTGTAAGGAGGCTGAACTCACAAATAAGTAAAATTGCACGTGTGCGTGCTGATCTAAGAATGCATTTCAAGGGCAGAGGAAAGCAAGGAATCCCAGTTCTTAGAGAAGAGACACCAAATCCACACAGGGGACGTTGGCAGGTCCTGCTGCAGCTGGCCTGAAGACTTCTCATAAGCTCCTCAATCAGGGAGAATGGGGAGAGAGGCC
>NW_006205988.1:40527-48598 GCF_000334495.1 Tupaia belangeri chinensis
CGCCCCACCCCATAAAAAAAACCCCCAAAAAAAAAAAAAAAAAAAAAAAAAAGACTGCACAGCACAGAGGGATGGCAGAGGAAACAAGGCACCCCAAGTCCTGGAGGAGAGGCAGGAAACCAGATGGGGGTGTCGGGAGCTGCTGCAGTTGCCCTGAAGCCTTCCCAGAAGCTGCAGTCAGGGAGAGTCGGGACAGAGGCCCTCACAGGCGGGAGGACACCCAGTCGAGCTGAGGATGGCAGCGTGACTCGGGGACGTGGTGGCTGCAACATGGCAGTCCCAGCTTCAGGAGACGACAGAGGCCAGCACTCGGCCCGGAGGCACGCTGAGGAGCTCGGGCGCCCTGACAGCCAGCGCAGGCTTTGTGTGGGCACGGGCAGCAAGTGGTGGCTGGGCTGAAACAAGGCTGTGGAGAGCAGGGACACGTTCAAGGAGACGGAAGAAACACACAGGCGAGAAGTCCACGCCTGGGACAGAGGCGGTGCGGGTCCGAACCTCAGGCTGACCTCCTGCTACCTGTAGGTCGGGTGTGCCCTCACTTGGAGATGGGGTCCTCACAGAGGTGATCGAGGTAGAGTGAGCTCTGTAGCTGGGCCCCGAGCCAGCGTGACTGGTGTCCTTATTAAAGGGGAAGTCAGGGCTGGATCCGCAGCCCAGAGGTTACGTGTCATGCAGGGGAAGCCAGATCCCTGATCCCATCAGAGCTGTCCTAGTCCGGCGACTTACATGCTCTGCACACACACACGTGTCCAGGGCCCGGATGGGTTGGAGAATTCAAGGAAAAAAGATTGTGGTGTGATTCGGCATTAGTGGGGAGACCTCTCTCTCTCTCTTCTCTACTCCCTCCTTTCCTGTCCCCCGTCTCAATCAATCATGTCCATATGCCCTTTGACATAATAAAAAAAATAAATTTTAATAAAACATTGTTTAAACCATGAGAAATTTAGACTCAAAGATACACACAAGGGAACACAACATGAAGACACAAGGAAAACACTATGAAGACAGCCATTACCGAGCCAAGGAAAGAGAGCTGGGGCAGGCGCTCCCAATCGCCCTCTGGAGGCTGGGACAGATGCTCCCTCACGCCCTCTGGGGACTGGGAAAGGTGCTCCCACACGCCCTCTGGGGCCTGGGGCAGGTACTCCTGCTTGTGGGGGCTGGGACGGGTGCTCCGGATCGCCTTCTAGGGGCTGAAACAGGTACTTGTGCTCGCCCTCTGGGGGTTGCAGCAGGTGCTCCCGATCGCCCTCTAAGAGCTGGGACTGCTACCTGTGCTCACCCTCTGGGGGCTACAGCAGGTGCTCCTGTACACACACTGGTGGCTGGGGCAGATGCTCCCACAAGCTCTCTGGGGGCTGGGGCAGGTACACGGGCTCCACTCTGGAGGCTGGGGCAAGTATTCCCCCTTGCCCTCTGGGGGGCTGGGGCAGGTACTCCTCCACGCCCTCTGACAGCCCCCCAATGGCAGCACCTTCATATCAGACTTGGAGCCTCCAGAGCTGAGAACACGCTCCGATGGCTTAAGGCACACACTTTGAGGCAGTTTGTTCTGACAGCCCGAGCAAGCTAATCCAGGTGGAGGCAATGAGGGGAGGAGAGAGGTGCTCAGAGTCTTCCAAAGATCATGCAACATGTGAGTCATGAAAAACGAAATGTGGGTTCCATTTTTTCTTTTTTTGCACTAAAATAAACTCATACGTTAATTCTATTTTTCACAAAAATTTTGACGTCCCCTCATATTTAAGAGGTAAATCAAAACCTTCCCGATTGAGTGGATGCAGTGAAGGGAAAATGAAGAAGAGAACGGACTTAAAAATGGCCCTGCCAAGGAGTAGGGGAGGGCAGCACAGGGCGGGGCTGGAGGACAAGCGTTCAGGTCAGTCAGGCCGGGTCTGAGGCCACGGCCTGCTGAGCGATCGGGGCGGCAGCGAAGCCCGTGTCTTCTGTGAGGAGCGTTGTGTGAAGGCTGGATGGGTGGACCATGGGTATAAAACAATACGATACCATGATTAGCTGTTCAGTGATAGGAAGAACACAGACATGGGCCGGGTTACAGGACCCACGCTCTATGCCTGTACTCGGCGGGCCGTGTTCGTTTATTTGCTGCTGTGGTCATCTTCTGTCACCCCCAACATTGGACAGTGTGCTCCAGGAGGGAAATGACTTTGTTTTATTCGCTCACGATATCCCCAGTGCCCGCACTGCAGCTGGCACATAGTAGGTGCACAGCAAATACCTGTGGGAGGAATGATAGACACACATTCCCAGAAAAGCTTCAGGGCACAGACTCCGCAGCTCAGAGGGAGGTGTTGGGAACAGCAGTTACCAAAGTCGCATCTGGGCCTCTCTGCCAGTCAAAAAGACAGACCCACCACAGGGTGAACCGTGGGCCTGCAGCCCTCCACGCCCCACTCGTGCAGCCCCTGCCCGAGCATCGCCCCCATTGTTAGAGAGCAATGTGAAGCGCTCACCTCTGTAATGTAACCCACAACGGGACGCAGAGGTCAATTCTAGAGCAGGATTACGAGGCTGTTCTGTGTATCTGTCCATCTCTTTCTACACTTTTGCTGTAGTTGTCAGAGAGAAAGAGAGAGAGAGAAAGGGGGGAAAGTGCAGCCTGCTGGCGCATGGTCGTGCCACAATCCTTTCTCTCCCTCATCAGCAGTTCGGACCTCGGGGTGGCTCTCGCCTGAACCCTGAGACACCCCTGGCTCTGCTTCCGCTTTCTGTACACACAGGACTGACAAGAGACTCCCCACGGGCTTCCTGCCCTCCTCACCCGACAGGACCCTCATACTCTCTCGGGCCTGCATCTGGGGCAGGGTTAGCAGGCCACCTCCAGTGCAGAGCTGTGGCTTCACAGCCCGTGAGCACACGCCGCTTCCTCAGCTTTCAGAGGGTTGGTGTGTCCACAGCGCTGCCGCTCACACTTCCACGGGGTGCTAAGGAAAGCGCGTCCAACCTGCAGACACCCACCCCAACGACTCTGATGACCAGCTGCTCTCCTGCCCTGAGCGCTGCCTTGGTCAGAGCCCTGACGTGGGGGAAAGCCCACGGAGCTCGGAAACACGGACGTGGCTGAAATCCCGGCTCTGGCTCCTACTAGCCGTTCCTCGGGCAGCTCCCTCACCTCCGAGGTATAGTATGTGTGACAAGGGGCACGACAGCAGAAGGATTGCGGCTCGGCCAGTCTCTTCTTTGAGTTGCCGTATTCCAGCTGTGCACACACTTACCGAGCGGAGTGATGATATGGAATTAGTGATCACAGTTACCCTCCTGTGCTGAAGGGCCCTGGAAACACTCCTCTTATCTGACTAACTGCAAGTTCTCTCTGTTGTTAGCCACCATCTTTCTGTCCCCCACCTCCACTTCCTTCCCCAGCCCCCAGCGATCACATTTCTGCTCTCTATGAAGTATTTGTCGTGATCTGTAAGTTGAGGGCATAATCTTCGCATTAAGTGCGAAGGTCATTTAATAAAGTTGTGTATGTGCAGCTCTGTGCACGGCGGCTGAAATGTGGTAAGCACTCATATAATAACATTATGTTCGTCAAAAGGAAGACCTAAGATCATCTATAATGTTTGGTAACTTTTAAAAATAGCTCTTCTCTGATATGCTATGTATTCCTGACGGGGAAGTTCATTTGGTATGCTGTAATGAAACCTAGGGATTAAGAGTAAAAATAAACAAATAAATAAAATAACTCTTCACTTTACATGAAAGTTGAGCGTAATGTTCTGGGTGAAGGGTAAGATGAACAAAGGAAGGATGGCTGGCCCATGACTTAGTAGTTAAGAAAGCCGAATCCAAGTTGGCAGACGGTGGTGTGAGTCCCGACTCTGGCAGCCTCCAGGAGACACCAGAAACGTGTGTGCCCCAGATCCCCATGGTATGGAGGAATGGCGAAGCCTTGTGGCGAGCTCCACCAGATTCTGGAGGCGCTTTGTCCCCTTCCCTCTCTCCCTCTCTGTCTCTTGGTCTCTCTCTACCCAGTGCACGTTCCCTCTGTCATTAAGAAGAGGAAGATAGAAATCAACCAAAACCTCACGAGTCAATGAAATCCCTATTACTATTGTTGTGTTTTTCTTCTCAACATTTTACTGTGTACATGTACAGTCGATAGGGTAGGGATTAGGCTAGATAAAATGCTGATTTATGACCAGTATTTTTCACGTAGGAAGTTTTTCAGTAAAAATTCGTTACAAATGTTAGTTCGAAAGCATTGAAATGTTACAGCCAGATGGTGGTACAGTGGTAGAACAGGGGGCTCCGTCAGGGGACGGTCCCTGGCTCACAGCTGAAGGTCTCCTTGACTACTTAGGGAGAGCGTCTGTGATCACGGCTGCTGAAAGCTGGCAGTGAAGACAGGAAGAAGGAAGAAAAAAGAAAAGAAAAAAAAAAAGAGAGATAGAGGGGACCAGCAGGTGGCGTGGTGGCTAAGGCGCTGGACACTCCCACATGGCTGACCACAGTTCGAGTCCCAAACTTGACAGCTTGCTTTCTCACTTTTCCTCTCTCTCTCTCTCTCTCTCTCTCTCTCTCTCTCTCTCTCTTTCTCTGTGTGTGTGTGTAGTCAAATTAAAATAAATGAATAAGTAAAATTAAATAAAAAATCATTCTGTAAAAAAATAGAGAGAGAGAAGGAAGGAAGAAAGAAGAAAAAGAAAGAGGAGAAAGGAAGGAAAAAATGAAAAGAAAAAGGAAGAAAGAAGAAAGAACCTATTTAAGGAAAAATGTAAAAGAATGTTAAAATTATAATAGTTCAATTTTTTCTTTCTTAGGCTTTTGCCACAGGGCACGTGCACTCACCAGAGAGAGAAGAGAGAAAGAACATGAAAAATCACTTCCCAGGGGAGATGGCCACACTGCAATCCCTTCTCCTCCAGTCTTCTCTAGGAATTTTGTACACACACACACAAACACGCACACACACACATGTGCACACACACACGTCCTCCATGATTCTCAAGCTGCTGGGTCTGGAATTTGAACCAGGGTCGGCCATGTGGGAATCCAGTGCTTTCATCACCACGTCACCTGCTGGCCACAAATAATTCAAATTTTCTTAAAAATTATTTAGTTCTTCCATGAGCAAGAGAGACAGAGCCAGAGACAGCACCTCCCACAGGATCACGACACCACGATCCATCCCAGCCTCAGCCAGACCCACACCGCGAACACACGCACTCCTGCGTCCTCAGGGAGATGGTAGAAAACCGGGAACCTTCCCGCACAGGACAGCCCGGACAAATTCAGATGTTGCTACCCACTGCCATCTGGCCCCAGACACGTGTGTGATTTAATGAGAGGTTTCTCAATGCTGGACGTTTTCTTTCTATTTTGTTGTTGTTGTTGTTGCTGTTCTTGCTCTTCCCTATGGATATTTCCCATACAATCCTAGGCATCTTATTGTTATATATATTTCGGTTTATTTACTTAAGAGAGTTGATGGGGTGGGGGTGGCCAAATAACGCTGTCTGCACATCTTTAATCCCTCGCCACACTGGCCGGGCGCACTTCAGAACTGCAAGAACAAGGCCGGTCCATGCGAGAGCAGTGAGGACAGGCCCGAGAGAGGCTGGACCCAGTGTCTGCCTGAACCCTGTGGTTCCAGGCCCCAGCCTGCCCAGTGACAGCCCGACCCTGTGGCTCCAGGTCCCAGCCTGCCCAGTGACAGCCCGACCCCTGTGGGTCTAGGCCCCAGCCTGCTCAGCCTGAAACACACTGGACCCCTACCAGTGCTCGAGATCCACCTGGTGGGAGGTGACCAGATCCTGAGAACGGTGCTCCCCCTTGCACACTCCCCCATCAAATATAAAGCAAAAGACTTCTTTGACAAAAGAATGCCATAGCCATTTACACGCAGAGATGTGTTAAGTCTCACGTTGCTTTCGTCTCACCTCTGCGAGGATTCTGGAACACGATGACACTGGCAGAAGCTGCCAGATACCTAGCATTGTGGACAGAGAGGGCCACCGGGCCCCCGTCTCTTTTTGGTGAACTGTCTCTGCCCCTGTGTAGTCTTCATGGGATCTCAGTCTTGTAAGGCTCTTGGGAGGGAGAGAGGCTGCCAGACACCAGGAAGCTCTATGGGACACCAGGCCACAGGCCACAGGCCATAGGCCACAGGCGAGGAACAGGCCTGTGCTCCATGCAACTGGGGTGGGCTGGAGCCCTCTGCCCAGAGATTCATCCTCAGCCTGCGGGGCCCTCTCCTCGGCCGAGCTGGTGATGGAACCTTCAGAAATGCCCCTGGCTCTTCCTTTCCTTCCCGCCACCCCAAATCAGGCACAGAGAAGGCCTTAATCCCAGTACCGAGCCCAGGGAAGGCGCCCAGCCAGGTGTGTGGAGATGACCCTGGAGGCTGACTGGGAGCCTGGAAGGGCGACGAGGAGGGCCATAGTGCACCCTGTACCAACTACCCCTTTTGGCCTTGCCCCCAGGGAAGTCCCTGGGAAAACCCACTTGGGACAGGGGTAGAGCAACCTGTTCCCATGCTAGTCTCGTCCTGCCACCTAGTGGCAGAGGACGGGACATAGGAAGGGACAAGACACGCAGCTTCAGGCTGGGGGACATCAATGCACAGCCTGGGGGCAGGAGACCGCCACTAGTGTGGTGGTTAAGGTGGCCGGATTCCACATGGCTGACTGCGACGTCAAGTCCTGGACCTAAAGGCTTGAAATCCCAAGAGAACTACGGTCTGGCCATCCCTGAAGCAGTGCTTTCTCACTTCCCCACTTGCTGTGTTTCTGTCTCTCTCCAGTGAGCACACATGCCTTATGGCATTTTTTTTTTATTAAAAATAAAAATAAAGGGAACCAGCAGTTAGCATAATGGCTATGTCGCTGGATTCCCACGTAGTCGACCGCAGTTCGCGTCCCGGACCCGGTGGCTTAAAACTCACGCCGGGCGCGTGTGCGTGCGTGCCCAAGATCCCAAGAGGAGAATGGAGGAGAAGGGATTGCGGCGTGACCATCCCCCCTGGGGGATGATTTCTCGCTTTCTATCTCTATGTCTGTCTGTCTGGCGAGCGCTATAGCGAAAAACCTCTCAAAAATAAATAAATAAATAAATAAATAAAAATAAAAATGTCTGAATGGTCAGGCCAGGGGGAACCAAGGGAAGGAGGTACCTGGAACAGCCCAAAACTTGTAGGCAGCTCACAACATGTGAGCCATGTGAGGGAGGACAAGACAGCCATTACTCTCAAGAATAAGGACTGTGGGCCAGCCCTGATCAGAGTGGCCACAACCAACTGAAAGAAGGGTAAGGGAGTCTACAGTGGTTAAGGGAGCCGATCTTACGTAGACAAACGTGGCTGGAGTCCTGGAATAAAGAGCTTGAAAAACGTGCCAGGCACATGTGCATGCCTCCCCCAATCCCTGACAGGAGGAAAGATGGAGGAGAAAGGAGTGCCAGGTCACCATGCCCCACTGGGGGTGATTTCTCCTCCCTCTGTCTCTCTCTGGAGCGCACAAGCCCGCTGGCAATGAGAATACTAATAACGATAACCACGGTGGCTCCCCGAGCACCTGCTGTCTGCCGAGGGCTACACAACACGCTTTCCACACTCCAGTCTCATAGTCCCCCAACACCCCGAGTGAGGACGGGGACTCAGCGCCCACAAGTCAAGTAACTTAGCCAAGTTCACCCAACTAAGTGCAGAGGTGATGGAGCCCCTGTTACCTGACTTGATAGAGAAATTTCTAGAATCACAGAGAGAAATGTCCTTCTGTGTCCCTTCAGTTCCACCATCCCCACCCGCCCCAGCCCAGCCCTTGACCAAGGAAGGTGGTGGTGCTCACGGCGATGCTCAGGCCCAGTCCCACCCTCCATGCCTCTCCCGGGTGTCCACGTCTCGACCCTCAGCAACCCCAGAGGGGATCTTTCCTCCTACTTGGCCTGGATCTTCTGTGAAGCAAGTGGAGAGGGCGGCAGGACAGTGCCTTGTCCAATATCAACAAATCTTTTTTTTTTTTTTGAGAGGTTTTCGCTATAGGGCGCGTGTGCTCACCAGACAGAGAGAGACAGAGAGACAGAAAGCGAGAAATCACCCCCCATGGGGGAT
>NW_006205988.1:48624-49517 GCF_000334495.1 Tupaia belangeri chinensis
CTCCTGGGCACGCATGCACACGTGGCGGGCGTGAGTTTTAAGTCACCAGGTCTGGGACACAAACTGCGGTCGACTACGTGGGAGTCCACCGACATAGCCATTACATTACGCTAACTGCTGGTTCCCAGATATCAACAAATCTTAAATTGGCTAAGAGTAACTTTCAAAGTTCTTTCTTTGCTCTTCTTGATCACGTGAGATCAAAGTCCCTAAAATGTATTCTGCAATGGCCCAGACCACTGCCATTTTAGTTGTTAACCCTCAAGAGACTTCCCCTGATCTCCACTCTTTCTATTCTCTCTCTTTTTTTTTTTCTGGAGAGGTTTTTGCTATAGGGCACACATGTTCACCAGAAAGATAGAGAGACAGACAGAAAGCGAGGAATCACCCACACAGCCACACAAGCGCCGGCCTGAGTATAAGCCACCAGGTCCAGTACTCAAACCAGGGTCGGTCACGTGGGAGTCCAGCGACCTAGTCATTATGCCAACTGCTGGTTCCCTCTTTTCTCTTTTTAGAACATTTACCCAGGTGCATTTACCAGTGCTGAGCATTTATTGATAGCTGCACTGAGTTTATGGGAGAGGGATTTACCCATTGTAAAGAATGACCCTGAAAGGAACTTTGAAATCACCCAGGCTTCTAAATTTGTCTGCCACTATTCAGTGGGTTATTGCAAAAGCATTGCCTGCGGGGTCTTAAAAGGCAAAACGGACATCAGACTCCTTCTCTTCATGTCAGGTGCCAGGCCAGCTCTCCTGTCGCACAGCACCCCCACCACACCCAGGCTCCACACCCGGCCTGCCTCAGTGGTGGGAGTCCCCTCTTCTCGCAGCTAAAGCACCAGCTGCTAGTTCTGCGGGGGATGCCCCCTCATCCCCTGGTGCACACCC
>NW_006205989.1:0-496 GCF_000334495.1 Tupaia belangeri chinensis
CAGCGACACCAGTAGGCGTCTGGCAGGAGCAGTCTTTTTATATAATAAGTGGAATGGAATTCCTTTAGGCGTTTGATCACAAAGACATGTAATATATAAGATATAACATACATGTATACACACATATACACACAGGCAAATAACAGCTTTCATCACTGCTCCTTGATTTAATTTTTCCTTTTTATGGCCTCATTCTAGGTCTCATTTATTGTTTCCTGTACCAGGAACCAGGGACATTTTTCTTGCACAAAGTCCAGGAATTGATGTAATTGTTTAAGACTGACTTACCATCCCTAGTTTTCTGTTTTGCGTCTTTTTTAGAGGGAGATTTTTGCTATAATGCATGTACTCTTGCTGCAGAGAGCACAGAGAGACAGAGATACAAAAAGTGAGAAATCACTCCCTGGGGAATGGTCATACCACAATCCCTTCTCCTCCATTCTCCTCATGGGGTTTTGGGTATGTACGCACTTGTGCCCAGTGTGAGTTTTAAGCC
>NW_006205990.1:0-742 GCF_000334495.1 Tupaia belangeri chinensis
TTAACAAAGCTAACTAATATTTATGCTACTGGTTTTTTATTTAGTATAGGAAAGAAAAAAGCCTAGCTGAGGGGAGACCATTTCCAGTGGGACACAGTATTTATCTCTGTTACCTATGCCATGCCTTCTTCTGGACTCAATTCAATTTCCGCATGAGTGGATTCCTGTATGTATGTGAGGTGTTATAAAAATGAGTTGCATGCCTTCCTCTTGACTATAAATGCTGAAGAAGGGAAACAATACAAAGTGAAAATTAATAGGTAAGTATATATCACTTCTTTTTAGGTTCAAATTTTTATTTGACTATATGAAAGGTCTTCAAAATTGTCATGGAAAATGTGTGTAATGAAAAAACCATGCATGGATGTCAAAATTATTTTGTACTAAAATAAACTCATACTTTAATTTCATTTTCTTCATGAACACTAATTTATAAACAAATTATGACTTGACTGATATTCAAATGTGGTTATCGCCTGATGATTTGTATTTATAAAAGAGGTGGTTCTGAAATATGCCAGTTTGTTCAGTGATAAACCAGATTGGGAGACACTATATAAAACTGATAATGAGACTTGACTACTAGAAAGGTTTTACTTACTATAAAGACAAATTACTCTGGGGCATCCATTGGTAGAGTGGTTAAGGCAGCTAGATCCTACATGGCTGACTGTGTGGTTCAAGACCTGGACCTAGAAGCTCAAAAAACAAACACTGAGTGCATGTGCATGCATGCCCAAAA
>NW_006205991.1:0-2165 GCF_000334495.1 Tupaia belangeri chinensis
AAAAATAAAGAAGGCTGGGCCAGCAGGAGTTGTGCTAAAGGTGCTGGACCCCACAAGGTCAACTGTGCAGTTCAAGCTGCTGACTGGATGGCTAATAATCATGACAGCCATGTGTTCATGTCTATCTAAAATCCTGAAGAAAATAAGAGAGAGGGAATTGTGTTACTCTCTCTTATCTCTCTTCCCTGTATAAGGATTATTTTAACTTGTTTATAAATGTCATAGGTTTTTTGTAGCTCTTGATGCATTTTAACAAAAGAAAGGCATTTGCTAGAACCATTAGATTTTTTTTTTATGCATGAGTGGCAATGGCTATTCATCTAAAGACTTTTGGTGGTAAGTGGGACTGTTGTTTATTAGTAGCATAATTACTAATCCCTGACAACATTTTAGCAGTCACTTTTGGATTTTTTTATTATATTATTGGCAGTCATTTGATGGCATTTATTATTAAATTTTTGTTTCTAAATTGTATATTGGGCAGGAGTAGTTATTTTTATTAACACTTTTTAGTTATTGGTTGTAAGTTCATAGCTTGTTGCTATGTTGTCTGTTATTTTTATAATGTAATGATTATTGTTTTTATATTTGGTGATAGTTTGTGTAAATTTTTAATATTTGTAATAGTTTGTATAAATGTTTATAGTATATTGTAGGGTAAACATTTTCATAAAGCCATTTATGAAAAACCCATAGCTAACATCATACTAAATCAGGAAGAGCTGAAAGTTCTTCCACTAAAAACTAGAATAAGACAAGGCTGCCCACATTCTCCACTCCTTTTAACATAATACTGAAAGTTCTAGCCAATAAAATCATACAAGAGAGTTCAAATAAAAGGCATCCAAACAGAAAACAAAAAAGTGAAATTATCTTTATTTTCAGATGATATTATGCATAGAAAGCCCAAAGGAATCCACAAAAAACTTTTGGAAGTAATAAATAATTACAGTAAAGTGGCAGGATATAAAATTAACATACAAAAATTATAGCATTTTAATATACCATCAATGGACAAACTAAGGTGGAAATGAAGAAAAAAATGTCATTTACAATAGCCATGAAACAAATAAGATATCTAGGATTAAACCTTATCAAACATGTAAAAGATCTCTACAAGAAAAACTATGAAGCACTTGAAAAAAAATTTAAATAATACAAAAAAGTGGAAAAAATCCCATATTCGTGGATTGGAAGAATTAATGCAAATGAGATGTCTATCCTATCCAACTTAATTTAGAAGTTCAATGCAATTCCAATCAATGTTATTCCTCACAGAAGTAGAAAAAAATCATAAAATTTGTCTGGAATCATACTAGGCCCCATATCACCAAAGCAATACTGTACAAGGGGAATAAAGTAGAGGCATCTCACTTCCTGACCTCAAAATATATTACAAAGCTGTGATAATTAAAACCCGGTGGTATTGGCACAAAATCAGACAGGTAAACCAATGAAAAGGAGACTTCCAAATAAACCACAAACATACAGCAAAATGATCTTCATAAATGGACCCAGACAATCCAGTGGGAAAAAAGAAAATCTCTTCAGTAAATGGTGCTGAGAGAACTAGATGTGTATCTGCAGAAGAATGAAACAGGACCCATATCTCTCACCACTAACACAAATCAACTCAAAATGGATGGAGCATTTAAACATGAAACCCTAAGATATGAAACTACTGAGGGAAAACTTTCAGAGACCTTGGAGTTGGGAAAAACCTCTTAAAGAAGATGCCCAAAGCATAGGCAACAGTTCCAAAAATGGAGAAATGAGACTCTATTAGTCTGAGAAGCTTCTACTCAGTGAAAGAAACAATGATTAGAGTGAGGAGACAATCCTCAAAGTGGAAGAACATATTTGCAAACTATATACTAAGATAAGGGACTGGTAACCAGAATGTATAGGGAACTCAAGCAGCTTGCCTGCAAAAAACCAAAAATCAATCCAATTAAAAGATGGGATAATGAACACTGGACAGCTTTTCAAGGAAGACATATGAATAGTCAAAAAGCATATGAAAATGTGCTCAATATCTCTTAAGGGAAATACAAATAAAAACCACGATAAAACATCACTTACCCCCACTCCAAACGGCTCAAATAAAAATTAAATAAATAAATAATGATAAGTTTTGGTGAGTCTGTGGTGAAAAGGGAACTCTC
>NW_006205992.1:0-789 GCF_000334495.1 Tupaia belangeri chinensis
AGCATCTCTCTAGACAAAAAGTGGGGAAAAAATTTATTTAGTGAACAGAATGTGAGCACAAATAATAGACACTGGGTTTGTAGGTGCTCCTAGAAGAACTCGAAAGGAAAACAGAAAATGCAGGGAAGCTAGTGCTGGAGATGAATGCCACACTACAGGGCAATGCTGTTCCAAGAAGCTGGAGCTCACCCCTACCGGGAATGACTGTAAGACATGGGAGCAGTATAGAGTAGTGCTAGCATTTTGCTCTACTTTTTATATATAATAACGTTTAATGGTAATCATATTTTTAACATAATCATAGACATATATAACATGAAAGAGGAAAGCTGGGATATATTGAGAATGGGGGAATCCTACTTTCAAAATACCATATCGTCACTCTATAGAATTCAAAAAAGCAACTGTCTGCTTAGGCATAATTTTCTTTTAAAATAAAATGACTAGATAACATGTATATGTTTAGCCAAGCACCTAATCCCAATATAAATTGAAAATTGTCTTTTTTTATAATGGAGTAAGCAGCATGCATAAGAACATCACTGTCATATGCCTCCCCTAATTTACAAAAAGACTGAAATTTCTCACTAGAGATTATTATATTAGGAGTTGAGTATGAGACCATAAAATTACCAAAAGCAAAGGCAACTAACAATGAATGATCTATGAAGATATATATATATCGCTTCAAGTTAAGATCAGGACTCTAAAAACAAAAGAAGAAATCATCATGATAGCAATCATTAAACAAGTCTTTTCCCCCCAGGCTTGAAAGTTCAAACATAAGGC
>NW_006205993.1:0-4201 GCF_000334495.1 Tupaia belangeri chinensis
TATCAATTATTAAACCTTCTCTTCTAGTGTGAAAAAAAAAATGATCTCAAGGAGATTGGAGGTGAGGGTGTGAGTGGGTGAGTAAATTGTTTCCCAGAAGTCTTGCTCCAATGGGAGCAAATAAAGAAGTGGTACTCAGAGGATCATGTAGGGACTGTGGAGATTTCTTTGGCAGGTAAGAGTTTGTACAATGGTGGAGGGAGAAATTTGACACAGAAAACACTCAAATTAGAGCAGTAAGAGGGACGGGAGCATGTCCGCAGGTGGAGACTGTGCCATCGGCAGGAGCAGAAGCCCTTTGTCCAGTGATAGGAAGGAAGACTGGGCCCCGGGGAGGTGAGACTGCTGCCCTGGTGATGTGGAGGGGAGACCTTGGCATGAAGTTACTTCAGTTCATTCAGTATAACAGGAGACTAGGTGCCTGCTGAGAGCAGAGAAGAAGGGAGGGTGAGGGGAGAGAAGATGAGGGGTTAGAGGAGAGGGTCATATGTGTGTACTGGGGCCTTAAACAGACAAGAGGAGAAATAAAAATAGCAATAGTCCTTTTGGAGAGTGCGGAAGTGGGGAAAGCAAAGCAGGATTGCAGAGAGGTGACTAAGAAGGCCAGGCAGACATGAGGTCCTATTGATTTGGGCTTATGAATTTAAGATGAGGCCCATGGGTAAGTTTGTGGGTTGTTTTTCTAGCACTAACCAGCTGTTTAGGTGCAGGACAGGATATAGGAGATATTAAGAGTACCAAAACATTTTTTTAAAAAACATACTTACTTTGAGACAGTATGGATCTAAAGGAAAGACAAGTATGCATCAAAACCTTTATTGATGTTTGGATTTTTTTTCTATAACATGTGTAAACTGATACCTCTGGCTAGTTACTAAGCTATTTCTTTTGTTGATTAATTTTTTAATAACTATTTCGATATGAGTAAGCTCATCTGCCTCTAATTTTCTCATGTGTGTGAAGAATCTACGCTCACAACATAAGGAACAGGTTCATAACACTAAGGAACAGCAATAGCGTATCTATGATAATACTTCCTAAATTCCTTCATGATCAGCAGGACACACGTACGTTCTTTAGAGGGGCTCCCTCAGATTGATATATAAACTGTGTATCTTTTTAAAGTGGAATCAATAAAAAATTTCTAAGATTATAATTAAACCCAAGGTCATATATTTTATGAAAACAAAATTCTTAATTTAGACAGTCTCTATTGTTACTCATTTGCATTTTGCCCCTTTATCAACATCATAATGCTCAATGAAGAAGGGTTATTTTAACTGTTTTTAGAGATGACTGAACACGTGAAGGCCTCAGATGCCTACAGAGCTGGGATTTTGCCTAAAATCAATTAAAGACAGCTTTTTTCATATATATACATACATATATATGTATATATTCAAGATTAAGTCAGAGTTATTTCTGTCACTAAGAACTGAGTGTGGAGATGTATTTGACATACAAAGTTTCAGATACATATTTACCTACATTAGTTCTATGAGCAAACTGAAAAATGTTACAGGATTAATATGAAATGATAAACACATAAATGAACATTAAACCTCTTAGAAGAAGAGCTGTATTTTACTCCTGCTTCTGTAAAACTGTTACTTGTTTGTTTGTTTTTTGGTTTTGTAACTTTATTTGAAAACCAGCAGCTAGTTCTCATCCACATTGACTGTTTGTAGATTTTTGAATGTGGTAACAGGTACATAGGTCACCAGAGTGTAGAGCTTGTTGGGCGAATCTTCTTCCTCATTTCGTTTTCTGGACAACCACACATGGATTCGATAAGGGACATTCCTTATTCCTTTGGCCCAGACAGCTTTGTTGAGCCTGGTATCAATGCGCACATCTGGAGTCCCCATCTCTTTCATGGCAAATTTCTGGATTTCTTTGAGTGCCCGAGGGGCACGTTTCTTGAAGCCCACGCCATGGATGCGCTTGTGAATGTTGATGGTGTGTTCCCGGGTCACCACCTCGATGGCAGAACGGCCCTTCTTCTTCTCGCCACCCTTCTTTGCAGGAGTCATTCTGCCGGGCCTAAGCTGGAGAGAAGGAACGCAGAGGACTGTGGGAGGAGGAAAGTCGGAAACTGTTACTTGTCTGAAGAAGGAATGTTGGCAATCTGAATTTCACTTAACTACGACTTCCTTAATGCGAAAAGAGGAAATAAGCTGAAGAAGGGAAGAATCTCTGCAGTTATATGCCACAACCCCTCACATACGGGGAGATATCTTGGTTTTGACAATGGTTCCTCCATGCCACCCTGTAGAGAAAGGGGAAGCACACAGTGAAAATGTTAGAACGAGACCAGCATTTGGCATAATGTCTGTGTCCTTGGACTCCCATGTAGTTGACCGTGGTTTGAGTTCTGGACCCGGTGGCTTAAACTCATGTTGGGAGCATGTGCATGCATGCCCAAGATCTGGAGAGAATAATAGAGGAGAAGGGATTGCGGTGTGGCCATCTCCCCTGGGGTGGGGTTTCTCGCTTTCTGTCTCTCTGTTTCTCTCTGTCTTTCTGGCAAGCGCACCCGCCTTACAGCAAAAACCTCTCCAAAAATAAAATAAATAAATAAATAGAAAATGTTAGAACGTTCTTTCTTATAATAGGCATACTTAAAGTCCATTAAGGAAAGAGAACATTGCATCCATAATAAAACACAGGCTCTAGCTGGGCCCAGGAGCTCTGCCTGTTAGATGGAGATGAGCACCACAGTACCGCTTCCTCCCCAACGCCCTCAGGAGAGCACCGGCTGCCTCCCCAACCCCCTCAGGAGAGCACCGGGGCCGAACACAAGGCTGGTTCTGGGCTCTGACAGCAGCAACGGCCAAGGCATCCCCTACTTACTTCAATAATATCAAGATATGTCAGGGAACTTGTAGAGTATGGAGACTCTTTTTTTAAAAATAAGAGTCCCCAAAAATAGAGGAGTAAGGAGTAAGATTCTGAATCTATTGAGTAGTTTGTTTCTTCCAAGATCTACAAAGGGCGTTGCTGGCATAAGCCAAAAGCTGCCATTGGCAGTTCTCCGGGGCATACGTTGGTCTTTGCAAGTCTTCTCTCACTGCATACATCAAAAGTAGGTAAAATAGTTTAGTGCTTAAAATATACCACGCTCTAACGCCTTGTGGATCCTTGACAACCCTCTTGGCACACGCTGCAGCTTGAGAGATGTCATCTTGTAGCAAAGCTGAAAGACAGGGAGGGAAGAATGAAAAACGTCAAAGGAATTTTATTTTAAGTTGTGATTTAGCCAACTTTATTGGACTAAGGAAAGAATACTAAAAAATGATTAATTGCTTCCCCCCCTTTTTAAATTTTTCCCTTGACTAGACCCCCTTCTCCCAGGGCTTTATCTTTCTGGATTTTGGACACACTTGAGGGAGCCTGGCATGTTTCAAGTTGGTTCAGGATCCTACTTCCAGTACTGTAGCTAAATACCCAAACAACTGTGCTATGGGCCTGGCCCTTACATATTGTAAGTTTTATTCATTGATCACAGATGATTATATAATGGAAACTATTTTTAAAATAAACTGACTGCATGAAAAAAGAATATTCTAGAATGAGTCTTCTCTACTAGGAACTTTAACATTTAAAAACTTGATATCAAATTTGCAATAGCTACACAATATTTTAAGCATTAAAATTTCTTCTTTATTTCTATTTTTTTAATAATTATTTATTTTATTTTATTTATTCATTCATTTAATTTTTAATTTGACCAGAGAGACACAGAGGGTGAGAGTGAAAGAGAGAGGAAGTGAGAAAGCAAGCCGCCAGATTCAGGACTCGAACCCTGGTCAGCCATGTGGGAGTGTCCAGCGCCTTAACCACCACGCCACCTGCTGGTCCCTTTATTTCTATTTTTATCTGAGTTAAAAAAATCTTGTTTCTCAGGGTGGGCATTTGGCATTGTGGATAAGGGCGCTGGACTCACACAAGGTTGATCGCAGTTTGAGACTTGGACCTGGCGGCTTGCTTTTTCACTTCTCTCTCTGTCCTCCTTCTCTCTGGTCAAATTAAAATAAACAAATGGATAAATAAAGTTAAATAAAATAATTCTTCAAAATATATTTGTTTCTCCACAAGTAAACAAACTCATAAGAGAATTTATTAGGTATAATAGTGATTATATAGAAATGATATTTTTTCAAGATTCAAATTAAACAATATAAAAATGAAATGCCATTAC
>NW_006205993.1:4248-12044 GCF_000334495.1 Tupaia belangeri chinensis
TATATATATATATATACACACACACACACACACACACATACACATACATATATACATATCTACACACAAACACACACAAAAGCAGCAGCTATTGCAAAGTATTAACAATTGTTAAAAGTGCATGGCAGACATATGGCTGGTTATTATATAATATCCACAGTTTTCTATATATTTAGACACTACATAATAATAAGTAAAACAAGGCCAGCTTGAATCATGGTGGTTAAGGCAGCTGGATCCCACATCACTGACTGTGCATTTTGAGTCCCAGACCTGGCAACTTGAAAAACATGCCTGGCACATATACACATATATCCAGGATCCCAAGAGGAGAATAGAGGAGAAGGAGTTGTGGTGTGGTGTGGGCATCCCTTTCTCACTTTCCCTCTCTCTTTGTCTCTGTGTCTTTCAGGAGTATGCACAGGCCCTTTGGCAAAAATCTAAAAAAAGTTTAAATAAATAGAATTTTAAAAATAAGTAAGACAACCAAAAAAGGACTATATAACTGAATTATCCATAAACCTTCCCAAAGATAGCTGGATAAATGGCATTGTTCTAGACAAAGCATCAGAAAGGCCATGTGCAATAAATTAATATGTCATTGAAAATAGTTTTGATTATTAAAAATTTTTATTCTGTTAAGTGAAGGAGAGAATACTGAGAAATTATTTTCCAAGACTCTATACATTCATGATAAGAAATTTTCTGTTTTGCCATGAAATAACCATTCTATTTCTTTTTATCAAAGTCATTGTAAGCTCTGAAATTATTAACTAATATGATGAAAGGTCCTCTGTATTAGACTCAGTAGAAAAAAAGGCTTAGTAATTTTTCATTTGGCAGTTCTACTATTGAAAATTAACACCAAAAAACAATAAGAAATATATCACAGATGGATACACAAAGTTTTTCATAGCATTTTTTAATTTCTTTTTCCAATTTCCAGAGGGCTTGTGTACTTCCCAAAGAGACAGAGAGGCAGAAAGCATCCCCTAATAGGGCGTGTTCACACTGCACTCCCTCCTCCTCCTTTTCTCTAACCTATCGGGATTTGGGGCCTGCATACACAGGTGTCCAGTGTCTTTCTCAAGCTGCCAACGCTGGGATTCAAACCACAGTTGGCCATGATGGGATCTGTCTCCTTTAACCACTAAGTTACATGGTCAGCACACAGCAATTTTCTTTTTTTTTCTCTTTTTTTTTGGAGAGGTTTTTGTTATATAGCGTGTGCGCTCACCAGACAGACAGAGAAAGAAAGAAAGCGAGAAATCACCCCCCGGGGGGATGGCCACGCTACAATCCCTTCTCCTCCGTTCTTCTGTCGGGATCTTGGGCACGCATGCACACACACCTGACGTGAGTTTTAAGCCACCAGGTCCGGGATGCGAACCGTGATCTACTACATGGGAGTCCAGCGACATAGCCATTACACTAACTGCTGGTCCCCACACAGCAATTTTCTAAAAGGGAAAAATGGAAACAGTTAAGAGCTGGAGTAATGAATTAGACTATTCATATAGCAGACTTCTATACAGTTTTTACACATTGTGGGACCAGCAGTTGGGGTAATGGCTATGTCGCTGGACTCCCATGTGGTTGAACATGGTCTGAGTCCCAGACCTGATGGCTTAAACTCATGCCAGGCACATGTATGTGCTTTGAAGCCAAATTTTCCATGAACTTCTCCAAAGTAAGCTGGAGAAATAGCGTTGTTCTGCACAAAGCCCCAATGATGCGTGTACGACAAATAAGTCATTGCAGATACTTCCATATATTCAAAAACAATCTTTTATATTACCAGCTCTTTAATTTCTTACTTAGGGAATTGTGAGGAGGACAATGACAACCTTCCAGAAGTGGAGATGGAATTTTTCTAGGTCTCCATCAAATGCTTCAAATTCCATTTGCATTGAAACCCTGCTCCTGTAAGTACCAGACAGGGCCATGCCAGCCCTCAGACGTCGTCCCCTCTTACCATTGCAGGATATGCCACAGGCGTTCACTGCTCCCGGGGTTTTGCCATCGTTACACCAGTACCGGCTGTTGATCTGGAATATCCCATAATCAGTGCTTTGGTCTCCAGGATTGTAGTTTGTAGCTCGTGTGTCATAATCACTCTCCCATTTGGCCAAACACATCCCTGAAAAGAACTGATTGTTAGTAATAAACAGAAACACCAAATGACTTACACCGTATACTAAAATCCGTTCTAACTAGCTATCTCTATTTTTCTAAGGACTTACATGATAAGTATAAAGATGGATTTAACTTCAAAATATTTTAACTGTTTGTTGTTAAAGGACTCCAAGAGAATTCTTTGGCAGTAAATCATTTTGTAACGCTAATGAAGCAAGATAATGTACTTTTAAGAATAGGAAAAAAGCTGTCAATTATATAAAATTATGTAATTGTTAAAATTCTGAGTCTCAGGAGTGCTAATATGAACAGTGACAGAAAGGAAATAGGTTTCTGTCCCTGTATGGAGAGTTTCAACATACTTCTTAAAAATCTCGTATCATGGCAGGAGAATTAATAAAGATAAAAATATTGCTTTACTTCAGGTTCTCAGAACCCTAGTTCCAAAAGAGCAATGGCTAGGATCAAATACCAAGACCCTGACAGAGCTGTGCCAAGTCCCCCAAAGTATCCTCTTGTCGGTCCGTCTGCTCCATTGAGTCTGAGACCCCGGGCAAACTGAGTGGCAGTACAAGCGTGTAACAGGTCCTGTCTTAGCTAGAATGGTATAGGGTATTTCTCTCCCCTGCCCTCATTCCTTAATCCGAGATCTTTGGATTAAAGCAGAGGTCCTCAACCCCTGGCCATGGACCATTACCAGTCATGACCTGCTAGGAACTGGGCCCCACGGCCGGAGGTAAGCAGCTGGTGAGCCGGTGCAGCTTCATCTCCATTTACAACCATTCCCCATCACTGGCATTATGGCCTGAGCTCTGCCTCCCGTCACATCCGCAGCGGCATTAGATTCTCAAAGGAGCGCAAACCCTGTGGTGAACTGTGCATGCGAGCGATCTAGGTTGCATGCTTTCTTGTGCAAATCTAATGCTGGGTGATCTGAGGTGGAGCTGTGGCCCTGATGCTAGCACTGGGGAGCAGCTGCAAGCACTGCATTGTGGTGAACTGTAGAACTATTTCATTATACATCACAATGTAATAATAATAGAAATAAAGCGCACAATCAGTGCAATGTACTTGAATCATCCCCAAACCATCCTCTCATCCTGTCTCTGGAGAAATTTTCTTTCACAAAACTGGTCCCTGGTGCCAAAAAAGGCTGGGAACCACTAGTTTATAGGACAAAACTGACGCATTTCATACTTTTAGTAGACATACCTGCAAGGCAATAAAAATGTCAATTCCCTCAGTCCCCCTCTCCTGACTTACTCTCTCCTAGTAGCCGAGCCCTACCTGGCTGACCACCTGGAGGCCTGAAGGAAAGCACACTTACAATTGGCCAGGCTGATTCCCCTGTAGCCATCCAATCCATTTCTTTTCAATATTTGGGCCAACTCACACCTTTCAAACGTCTTGCCCTGGACAGTGACGGAAAGGAGCAGAAGCACCAGAAAAAGGAAAGCCTTCATGTTGACTGGGAAGCAGAACCTCTGATGACTGGGGTGTGCCAGCCCCAGTATTTAGTATCTTCTAACTTCCTTATTCTAGTGGTTTGGGGAAAGTCTCTTTGAACTGTATGGAAAACAGAAACTGTTGACTGATCCACTGACATTTTTTTTTTTTTTTAATGTTTGAAGAGAGTTATTCTGATGTCCTAAGAATTAACCTATAGGGAAATAATGAAGTGACAATGTTTAAAGATCTGGCTCAAGATGAAAATAGCGCTATTCCCAAATCAGGAACTATCTTCTATTTTGTTATAAATTTGTGCACCTATAAGAGAACAAAGAAAACAATGAATACTTGTACATTTAAAAATGAGCTGTGTTGGGAACTAGCAGGTGGTGTGGTAGTTAAGGTGCTGGACTCCCACATGGTTGACCATGGTTCAAGTGCCAGACTCAGTGGCTTGAAAATCATGCCGGGCACATGTGTGCATGTTCAAAATCCCAGAGAAGAATGGAGGATTAGGGATTACAGTGTGGCCATCCCATTTGGTAGATTATAAGTGCCTGCCAAAGCACCTGGCTCTGCCCTTGCTTTTTTTTTAATTATTATTTTTTTATTTTATACATTTAATCACTATATATCACTTTGGTTGTAAGTTGAACTTACCCAACATGAATACACTTCACAGCAGGTCAGTTGAGGATACAAAACACATTATCATCAAAAGATAATAACCCACTTGATGTTCCATAAATATACTGCCTCTCTATTTTCCTCCCTAATTTTCTTCCTTACACTCTCCTCCTTCTCACACCCTCCTCCCATATTGTCTCCAGAATCTATAACCATTTTCAAAGCTTTTGTCTTCCGGTCATTCAGTTTCCACAATAGAGTGTTGACAGTCAGTATATGTTAAGTGGAGACATACAGTGTCTCTCTTTCATAGCCTGGCTTGCTTCACTGAAAAGCAAATCTTTCATCTTTGTCAATTTTCTTTTGAATGCCAGGGTCTTGTTTTTTTTTAATGGCTGAGTAGTATTCCATAGACGATATGTACTTAACTTTTTCCATCCATTCATTTGTTCGTGGACATGTGGGTTGGTTCCATGTCTTGGTAATCCTGAATAATGCTGCAATAAACATAGATGTGAAAGCACTTTTCCAACTGAGCATTCTCCTATCCTTTGGGTAGATATCCAGGAGTGAAACTATTGGATCATATGATAGTTCTATTTGTAGGTCTTTGAAGAACTTCCATATTGTTCTCCACAGTTTGCCCTTACACTTCATCCATGGCAGTCTGTTTCTCTTTGGCTTACAAAGATTACTAGTTTTGAGTAAATATTTGTTTGGGGATTCTGTTCCCAAATCAAGAATAACCCCATTCTCCAGGCATATTTTGAGACTGTGAAATTAGCCATGTGAGATCCAGCGCCTTAACCACCATGTCACTTGCTGGCTATGAGACCTAGGACCAATTTTAATTCTTTAATAAATAGGCTGATTTTTGGAACCTAAAAAAGAAGAAAATGATTAAGAGAATTAGGCTTTGTACTTCCTAATACTTTTCCCAAGCCAGTGTTCAAACATATCTGGCCCCATCCATTTAGGAAAGACATAAACCCAGCCCCATCCTCAGATGTATCCCGAACTTCAGCTGTGAAATACTGCTTTCAGGGACTAAAAAATGAAGATTTTCTGCTGGGACTTCTCCCTCCACATTCAATTCTAGTGGGTAGTACTATCTCTTCTCTTCTCCATTTCTCTCTGTCTCTCTGTGTCTCCCTGTGTCTTTTAATTACTCTCTGGGCTCTCAAGCCACTCCTTTATTGTGCTAATTGGTGCTTTTCCACATTCCACTTAGGAAAGGCACAAACCCAGGTCATCCTCAGATGGATCCTAAACTTCAGCTGTGAAATATTGCTTTTTCATGGAGTACAGTTTTAAATTTTTTGCTCTTTAAAATTAAAATCTAAAGTTTTTTATTATCTCTTTTTTCTTTCTTCTTCTTCCCCCTTGTCTAATTCTTTTCCTTTTTCCTTTATCTTTATTCATTGGCTGCTCAGCCTCTATGCACTAAGTGTCTAGACAGGTCCAAGTGAACAGGATCCAAATATCTGAATATGATTAGGGTCAGAATATTCCTCTATTCCCACTGAATATGATGCACAAAGAGTGAAAATGGAACACAAGACAGATTGCAGATCACCTCCACCTGCACGCTTCTGAATGCCCACATTGAACTTCAAGAATGAGCAAGAAACGCACCATCCATCAGATGACTAGAAATCACTGCACGGTCATAAGAAATATGGGAAAACATGAAAATACTTCTTCTTCAAGGGAAAAGGATAACTCCTCTTCATCCTCAGACAGTACGATGAAACTCATGGAAATGTCAGATAAAGAATTTAGAATTTTCATAGTGACAAAGCTAATAGAGATTGAAGAAAAGAGAGACAATGAACTGCCGAAGAGGCAGGAGAAACAAGCTGACGAGTTCTAGAAGGTGAGGAAATTCTTGCAAGATCTAAAAGAGGAAATACACACTATTAAAAAAATCAAATGGATCTATTAAATATGAAGGCTATAATACAGGAAGTCAAAACCTCCTTTGAAAGTATTAAAAATAGACTAGGTCATACAGAAAATCAAATCTCTGATGTAGAAGATAGAATTGCTGGCCTAGAAAAAATCCACCACTAAGACTGAGAAAATTGCCCCCCAAAATGAGAATAACACACGAGAAATACTAGGTACCATCAAACGCCCAAACATCTGGATAATCAGTATCCCAGAAGAGGAAGAGACTAATAAGGGCATTGACAATCTATTCTATGAAATTCTGGAATAGAACTTCCCAAACCTAGAGAGGCATTCAAAGATCCAGTTCCAAGAAATACAAAGGACCCCCAAATAGAATCAACCCAAGATCTTCTCCAAGACACATTATAGCCAGACTGACCAAAACCGCAGAAAAAGACAAGATACTAAGATTGGCAAGAGAGAAACGTAAAGTTACCTACAAAGGATATCCCATCAGGCTTACAACTAACCTCTCATCAGAAACAATGTGAGTGAGGAAAGAATGGGAAAATATATTCAAAGTATTAAGGGAAAAGCAATTTCAACCAAGTATACTGTACCCGGCAAGATTATCCTTCATATGGGAAGAAAAGACAAGAGCATTCTCAGATAAACAAAACCTAAAAGAATTAACCAACACCAGACCAGATCTCCAAGATGTTCTGAATGGAGTGCTAGACCAGGAAAATTAAATACAGTCACACAGAACTAAGAGTTCAAAACTAAGAAAATGGCCAATTTAATTGTAGGAACAAGTCTGGAGTTGAACATTATATACCAGAATTTAATTGGGAAGATCAAACCACAACAGAAAATAGATTAAGTTCATGAGACTGAACTGATGAAATAGAATTTTAGGACTTTTGACTAAAACATTGCTGATTTTCTTCTAGGCTTTGTTTTCTGGTTTTTAGGATTTTTGTCCTGTCTTGAGCTGCTGATAGGTTCATTTACCTACTATTTGAACTGAATCCCAACCAGTTTCCTGGCTTTAAGTTTTAAGCAAAGTTCCTTAGGATTTCTTTGATTTATTAAAACTAAAACTGCTTTTCTTTAAATGAAAAAAATATAGTAAAAAATACCTGTTTGATGACCGTAGTAAGCTACATAGCATCAGTGAGGTGCTACCTTGCAGTACATTCATTCTACTCAGAGTTTCATGCCTAAAGTCAGACATGTATTCACAGATATGTATATACCAACTGAACTTGCTATTGAAAGTAGATAGATTATCTAAGAAATTTTGTGAATCAATAAGATGTGGGGGAAAAAAGTAATGGAAAACTGTGGACACCTGAGATAGTGTGGGAGAAGGTTGGGAAATGGTAGAGGATGAGAAATAGGGGAAATATATATATATACATATATATATATATGCATACATATATTCATATATATATGTATATGTGTATACATGTATATATATATATATATATGTATATATATATATGAAACTAGAAATGGAAAATTATTGACGATACCATGTATGATTAAGCCACTATGCAGTATATTCTGGATAGGAAATCACATTTTGTATGCTGTGACAATGCTTAGTGAATGAATGCTAATTAATCAATTAATTAATATTTTAAAATTTAAAAAATTCTCAAAAAAGCATATCTGGTTATTAC
>NW_006205993.1:12066-17028 GCF_000334495.1 Tupaia belangeri chinensis
CCTGCTGAAGAGATTATGCTTTTTACGTCTTTGATTGGTTATGATCTTACACTTTCTTGAGGTGTAATAAGGAAATGCTTGTTCTCCATCTGGAATCTAAGCAATAGCATGCTATAATGTGATTACTTGAAAGAGCAGAGGTAAAACATCTGGCTTCCCTTAATTATCTCTCCCAGGGAAGCAGTTACAGGCAATGACAACATTCATTATAATCCTATTATTCATTGTAGGCAGGCTAAATAAACAATTTCAAAATAAAACAGCCAGTTAGAATGCTCTTTGGGCAGACATTTTATCCAGGAAATTGTCTATGTACTGAATTATTTTTTTATACAATACATATATTTTATCTTATTAGGAAAGATCAATATTTTGTTGTATTGTAGTGGATAATAGTTATAATTATGTGGTCTATTTTTTCTTAAGGTACAAAAAATATATATATATATTGTTGAGTGTTAGGGATTCCAGGCCCAAGAAACAGAATTTGACAAAGAATATTTCAGAATTTTGACTGTTCCCCAAAACTCTAACCATTTTTAAGAGACAATAATTTATCACAGTGTAAGATACTCTAAGAGAATGTGCTATAAGACTTCTGTTAAAAGTGGTTGAGTGGGCCAGCCTGTGGCCTGGTAGCTAAGACAACTGGATCCCACATGACCCACCACACTTTTGAGTCCTGGACCCAGAGGCCTAAAACACTCTGCGCTTATGTACGTATGTGCCCAAAGTCTCAAAAGGGGGGGCAAATGGGAACCAGCAGTTAGAGTAACGGCTATGTCACTGGACTCCCACGTAGTCGACCGCGGTTCACGTCCCGAACCTGGTGGCTTAAAACTCACGCCGGGCGCGTGTGCATGCGTGCCCAAGATCCCCAGAGGAGAATGGAGGAGAAGGGATTGCGGCATGACCATCCCCCCTGGGGGGGGTGATTTCTCGCTTTCTGTCTCTATGTCTCTCTCTGTCTGGTGAGCACATGCGCCCTATAGCAAAAACCTCTCCAAAAAAAAAAAAAATCCTGATAAGGAATGTTCCCACAGGAAGCTGCTCTGACCCATGCCAGGCTGCAGGACCTGTGCAAAGAAGCTGCTGGGGGACTGAGAGAGGGAGAAGAGAAATAGAACTCCAGTAGGATTTGCCACACTGTGATCCCTTCAAACAATTGCAAGTATGGGCCTGCAATTAAGGCTGCCTGATGCTGGGGGTAGATCCAGATATGGCAGCCCTTGGGAGGATGCCTGTCTTCTCTCAGAGAGCTGCCCGTTGTCGAGGTGTGTAATAGGCTAGAGTCTCGCATGTTTCTGTTTAGCAGCACAATAAGACATGTTGGCAAAGTCGGATGGCTGTAGCCATGGTAGCAGGTGGAGGGCGTCATGACACATACTGCAGCCATATGGAGAGGCCGAGGGTCCGGATCCCTCATCCACCTGCAGACACTGAGTATGCCCAAGATCCTGGTCAGCTGGAAGGGTGGATGGAGGATCGCAATATGGCAAACCCTGTGGGACTTCTATTTCTTTTCTCCCTCTCTCAGTCCCCCAGCAGCTTCTTTGCACAGGTCTTGCAGCCTGGCACGGATCAGAGCAGCTTCCTGTGGGAACATTCCTTATCAGGAATTTGACCCCAATCCAAAGGTGGCATGTTTTGACTTCTCAAGTACGTGGCCTGATAAAGGACCGGGGTAATGTTTTCAATAATTAGTGATTATTTCCTTTTATCTTAGTACTCAATATCCCTCCAATGTAAGCTCTGGCTCATGGCAAAATAAAAGATGCTAAACCATTTCTCTTTGAGTTACCCAACTGCACTGTCTTCCTGAATACTCACTTTTATTTAAGAGTGGGGTGGAAGAGGAAGCACTGATCTCTTTGGAAGCTCCTCAAATGATGGTCTGCTCCCACATCTCCCCAGTCAGGGACCTCAGCGGTCCTTTATGAATCCCATGAACAGAGTCAAAATGCACTCCTGCCCTCACAGGACTCCTGCACACACCATGAGGCTCCTCCCTCAGAGGGTTCTGGGAGAACAAGGAAGGTGAGGCTGAGAGGTGAGGTCAGCCCAGCTGTGAGACTGAGTGTGGGCAGAACCCAACCCCTCCACCCCCAGCTAGGTTTGGCTATGGAGACAGTGCCTGACTCCAGGTGTCTTTCAGATTGGCATGGGGAGCGAGGGAGCCTCTGAGAATTCAGGCTCCTCTCTCCAGGAGAAATGTCAGGGCCCATAGCAGCAAACTACAGGTAAGATGAGACTTTCTTCTTAATGCATCAGGGAGCCTTGGGAAATAGGGACAGAGGTGGCCAGAGCTGAGGGAAAGTACAGGGAGGCATATGCTCCTGACCCTGGGGAGTGGGGCCTGGGAAGTCAGATAGTTTCCTTTTTGGATCTGACATCAGCCAAACTACAGAAATCATCCAATTTTATTTTTGTTATGGTCTTGCTGTTGCCTTCTTTTTTTTTTTTTTAAAGACTTTTTGCCATAAGGCATATGTACTTGTTAGAGACAGAAAGAAAAAGAGGGAAAGTGAGAAATCACTCCCCGGGGAGATGAATACGCAGTAATCCCTTCTCCATTCTCCTCTTGGTATTTTGGGCATACATGCAAGTGCACCAGGTGTGTTTTTCAGGCAACTGGGTCTGGGACTCAAACTGCACCTTCTGTCATGAGAGGTCCAGAGCCTGAACCACCATGCCACCTGCTGGCACTGTTGCATTTTTTTAAAGCTAAATTTACTCATTCTTATCTGAAAGAGAGGTACTGCTGATAAGGTCTCTTCAGGGCTGGATCGTCTCCCTGATTACCAGCTAGGATCACAGGCATCTGTGGGCAGCCCAGGATGTTCGGGTTGACCTGGGATACAAACCGAGGCCTGCAAGGTGGCCCCAGATCTGCCTACTTCCTACACTACTGTGTCCAGGCCTGCTGTGCTTTGAGTCAAGTAATTATTAATGCTGATAGAAACTAATGCTAACCAACACCTCCAGAAGAAGGGATAATAGGAATTACTTCTGTAGTGTTAAATAGAGGGTCACAGTAGTCTCTAGCGAAAGTTACAAATTGCCACAAATGTGTGACAAACTCATCCCTTGTCACTGCTATAGTTTGCTATAAATTTATGTTTTGAGCATTGTAATGAGATTAAGAGAGTGAAAACTTGATCCAATTAAGATGCCAAAACATGGGGTCTTTGGAAAGAGATTAGGACAAAGGTCCTCAGGCCATAGCTCCCATAACTGAGTTCTAGTCCCAACCACACACAAGGGCAAGAGCAGAGCAGAGCAGCAGTGTCCACCAGTCTCTGTGTTCAGGTGAAACTCTGTATCCTTATCTCACCCCCCCCCCCCCCCCCCCACCTTTAGTTGTTTACCGATGTGCTTCTCCTGCTGGGCTAGAAGGTCCTCTTATGTCCCTCCCTCTGCCCTGGCACCAGCCCTGTGCTTGCTACAGGATCGGCCAGCAGTGATAGTCACTTATTAGAGAGGCCAACATGGCTGAATTGGAGATGCCAAGGAGAGGTCAGCTATGTGGAAGACTCTAATACTCATCTGTAATCTTGAGTCTTATTTTAGTCACCAGAGCATAAATTCCTGAACAACAAACACTCAGAGTTTCATTGACCAGTCCTAAATTCATTCACTTACTAGACACCTTGTACTTGGTCCAAGGAATTCTGAGGCAACAGAGTGAGCATGGAAGAGAGGGGTTGTCAAGGAGGAGGGTGAGGCCCTCTTGTGTGTTAAAGAATGGGGTGAAGTCACACCACAGTCCTTCTTCCTCCATTTCTCCATCCTATCAGACACACGAAGCCGGTGTGTCTTTCAGCTGCTGAGCAGGGATTTGAACCACAGTTAGCCATGTGGGATCCAGCTCCCTTAACCACTCTGCTATGGAGCCAGTCCAAAAATCTTTTAAAATCACTCTTGATTTGTTCAGGGAAAACTGCTCAAGAACTGACAATAATCCAGATAGCAGTAACAAGGGCATAATGGGAACTGAGAGGGCTCAAGAGTCATTTAGGAGATTGAATAGTCAAGACTTGGGGATTACTGAGATCAACTGAGCTAAAGGGGAAAAGAAAATGAAAGAATACCTTTCACTTATCAAATGCTTACAACCTGCTTGTAAGTTAATAGACACTACCTATAATTTTTACAGGCATTTTATAGGTAAGAATAATTTCTATTCTGGAGATGAATAATCTGCATCCCAGAGAGGTCAAGCAACTTGCTCAGAGATGGAGCCAGTAAGCAGAAGAGCTGAGATTTGGATTTAGGTCCGTTTCATCCTTTTTGATCCATTATATATACATATAAAAACTGAAGTGGAAATGGAATAAATTCTATTCAGATCCTGTTATCCCGTGATGGGCAATAACTTCTTTGTCTATCTGTTGTCTGATTTCCCTGTCTGATGAAGTGGTGAAACCCATTTCATTGATTTTTAAAGATGAGTGTTTTCTCTAACAGGTTCGTGTAACATACCAGGCACTGTCTTAGGGGTTATTTTGAATCAATATATTTGATGTGGATCAATGGGTAAAATAATTCTGGGGGACATGTCTTTGTGAATATTTCTCAATACTTTATGAATAATTTCTGGAATCTTTAAGCTTCCAGGGCCAAAGCAATGAGAACTATGGTTTCATCTCAGTTCCTGTTTTCACTTTAAGAAATACCTTTGTTTCCCATTTTGGTCAAATTACAAAACTATCATTTCAATTTACACAATACCCAAGCATTCAACATTGAGAAATTGTAATGAAATTGTTAACTGATTTTCAACATGTGATGAAAAGCACCTTTAGTTGCAAAGAAATGGAAGTATTTACATTTTGATTTCCTCTATTTAGAAGACCATTCTGATTTCATTTCTGTATTAGGATCTTTGGATTTAAGGCCCCGAATAATCCTTTTTTTTAATAGGAAAAAAAGGCTTTATTGAGAGATAATTTACATATCATT
>NW_006205994.1:0-657 GCF_000334495.1 Tupaia belangeri chinensis
GGTCTCTGGGCATCTTCCAACTGCCTGTAAAGACGGTCATCGCTAAAAAAAAAAGACCGTCATCTCTGGACTTCACTCCTCTGCCCTTAGGAGAGAGATCTCAACACCAACTAAAGCTTCCTGCTCCTGGAACAGGAGGCCTCTCACTAGTTTCTAGTCTCACTGCGTTAAGATCCCGCTCCCTTGCACTGAGGTGTCAAAAGGGTGCGGTTTTTGCGTTATGCAATCCGTTTCCGCCCAGCGGTGTAATAGCCAAAGAGCCCCAGGGCTGATAGGGAGTCACCATAGCGCTGTGCTAGCTGACCCGCCAGTTGCTCCTCACAGGCCAGCCCTACAAATTGCTGTCCCCAAGACACTCAAGAAATTGCTGGTAAAAAAAAAATTCTTGAGACCAGCAGTTGGCGTAATGGCTATGTCGCTGGACTTCCATGTAGCTGAGGGCGGTTCAAGTCCTGACCCGGTGGCTTAAATTCACACCGGGTGCGTGTGAGTGCATGTCCAAGATCCCCAGAGGAGAATGGAGGAGAGGGGATGGTGGCGTAGCCATCCCCCTGGGGGGTGATTTCTCGCTTTCTGTCCCTCTGTCTCTCTCCTTCTGGCAAGTGCATGTGCCCTATAGCAAAAAAAAACAAAAACAAAAACAAAAAAAAAAACCAC
>NW_006205994.1:813-1286 GCF_000334495.1 Tupaia belangeri chinensis
GAAGCTGGGCGCCCCAGGACCGCCACCTGTTGGCTGTGGGATGAGGAGCCTAAGCGTTGCACAGACCTAGACTAGGTGGACACTGCTGGTACCTGGAGCCTAGAAGGCCCAGAACTGGGAAGTCCCGAAGGAACCCCAGGCGGTGGAGGAGGCCCAGGGCCCTGAGAGGGTGAGTCCCCTGCCAGGTACTCCCGTCACTGCTGGAGGCTGATGCCTGGACCTGGGAACAGCGGGCTCCCTGGAAACCAATTTTGGCTCCGAAAAGCTCCTAGAAAGTTCGGTACACACGTTCCCCCACCTACACGCCCCAGCAGCAAGGGACCTTACGAGTCGCCGTGGTCAGCTCTTCTGGACCTGGGCATCCCAGGCACTTGTGCAGAGCCCAGCAGACTGGAGGCTCAGGCACGATGGCTCCAGAACCTGTGAGACCTCCTCCCTTCAAGGACGGCTGTCCTGTGGGGTGGCATCCGGAA
>NW_006205994.1:1299-2514 GCF_000334495.1 Tupaia belangeri chinensis
CTTCTGGCTCTGCCGGGCCTCCAGAGGGACCAGAATCATCCATCATCGCAGTCAGGAAGTTCAGAGCCCCACAGCTGTCCCACTTTGTGCGCCCCTCCCCTTCCTCTTTGAAACTTCCTAGCTGGGATTGTCACTGGGCGAGCTCAGAGACCTGGGTGCGAGGGCGAGCGGGCTGGGGAGTGAGACGACTTGGGGGGGACCGCGGGCGCTGGCCTAGTCTCTCTGTGAATGTACGTCTGAGGAGGATCCAATTCAAGACACTAGGAAGGATACGACCTCAGTGTGAAAGGAGCCCCTCTCAGAGCAGCGTGAGTCCTGCTAAACCTGAAGAGCAAACATCAAGGGACCAGCAAATGGTGTCGCGGTTGTGTCCCACATGGCCACATGGTTTGAGTCCCAGACCCAGATGCTTGAAACTCAAGCCAGGTGTGTGTGTGTGTGTGTGTGTGTGCGCCCCAAATCCCTGACTGTGGCATGGCCATCACCCCTGGGGGTGATTTCTCACTTTTTGTCTCTGTCTCTCATTCTGGTGACTACATGGACCCTGTAGCAAAACTCTCGTAAATTTTTTTTTAAATCAAATTAATGGTGAAATGTGGATGGAAGAATCGTGAAATAATTGATTATTTACAAAAATTTTATGAGGGCAATGCCCAAAGAAATCACCAGTTTACAAATGGGTAAGTCATTTTAAGAAGAGCCGAGATGAGGGTGAAGATGGTGCCGGCAGTGGCAGACCATACACATCAATTTGCAAAGACAAAGTTAACCTTGTCCATGTCCGAATTGAAGAGGCCCAACAATTAACAGCAGAAACAATAGCCAACGCCATGCACATCTTGATTGATTCAGCTTCTGCAATTCTGACTGAAAAAGAAAAGTTGGGGGCTGGCAGGTGGCATGGTGGTTAAAGGCACAGGATTCCCACGTGGCCAACGGCAGTTCGAGTCCCAGACCTGGCGACTTGCTTTCTTGCTTTCCCTTTCTTATATTAGGACGCTGTTGGAATTCCTGGATAGACAATATAATATTCTTTTCCCCCTTTTTTGCACTCATTTCATTGTAATTAGACATTGCAATTTACCTGTTGTATTGGGTTATTAGTTTCCACAATTCTATGATTATATTTTTAATTTCCAAGCTTGTTCTTTTTTCTTTCTGGTTTTTGTCATTGGGAGAGTGCACTCACTAAACAGAGAGAGACGGAGAGAGGGA
>NW_006205994.1:4605-5420 GCF_000334495.1 Tupaia belangeri chinensis
ATAAAGCCGTCATTTCATAAACGCCCGGTGTCTCCTCACACCTCTGTGTGTCAGGGATAAGTGGTGCTGGAGACCTGCTAGTTCTCTGCTACCCACTATCACAGAGTCCCGAGATCTCCACTCACAGTGCAGTGGCAATTCTACATTCTTCTCTCAGGGAAATTTCAAAATTCTGCCTTTCGAGTCATTTCCTGCATCATTGCTGTATCCCTGGCGTGCTCTAGCCTAGTCTACACCTACAGTATTAACCGTACGGTATTAATCGCTGAACCTCTGTCTCAGCTGCATTTGGGTTCTGCCCTTCCTCCCTGTCTAGTTACTTAAAGATTCAGAGATATCCCTGAGCAAAGGGACTTCCCATCCCCTCTGCTGGATTGTGAACTGCTGTTGCGCTGAGTGCACGTTTATGGGGGAAGCAGGTGTGCAGGTGGGAGCCTCTTATGGCAGTGAGCTCCCTGAGTCTTCTAGACCACAGGGTGTTCCTCCATCCAATGTGGAGTTCCTTTTTATTTCTGTCACGCAACAGACGACTCTGAGACGGTCTTCTCTTCAGCACATAATTTTCCCCAGGTTCTGAATGCAGAAGTTCTTCCCAGGTTCTGAATACAGGAGCTCTCTCCTTCCTCCCCAACCCTAGGACCTTATAAAGGGCCCCTGGCCAATCGGGACGTTGTCCACGTGTGCGGAAATCAGTTCTCGGGTAGGGATTGGCTGCATGTGATGTTCCCGTGCTCTCCACGCTTCTCTCGCACCACTTCCTTGAAGTTGTTTACAACTTCGAGCGCTTAGTGAGCTTCCGCTAGGTGCCATCTTTC
>NW_006205994.1:5588-6569 GCF_000334495.1 Tupaia belangeri chinensis
GGTAGAGCGTGGAACACCAGCCTCCGCAGGGCCCGGCCGCCAGTGCGGAGCTCCCTGGAGGGGCCAGTGGAGTGAAAACGCCATCCCGGAGGGGTCTTTGTTAAGGAGAATGATTCCAGTATGGGGGTGGGACGATGATGCACCCCCAGTGGAGTTCACAATTGATTCAGGAATATTGACCTTTAAAGACATCCGTTAGTGTGAGATGTTCCTGGGAAGCACTGGGAACATTTCTTTTCCCTTTTTTTCTTTTTCTTTCTTTCTTTGGTTTTTGTTTTGTTTTGTTTTTGAGACAGATTTTTCCTATAGGGTTTGTGCACTCTCCAGAGACAGAGAGTAATAGAAAGTGAGAAATCACCCAAAAAGCACCACAATCTCTTCTCCATTCTCTCAGGATCTTGGGCATGCACACACAGCAGGCATTGAGTTTGAAGCCACCAGTTCCAAGACTTGAACCATGGTCAAACATGTGAGAGGCCAGAGACGTAACCACCATGCCATCTGCTGGCCCCAACTCCTACTTCTCTTCCTACAATTGATGTCTGATGTGGAAGGGGTAGGGGGTGAGCTTGCACCTGCTCAACACACGCCCTTCCCACATGGACAGAGCCCCCTCCCACATGAACAGAGCCCCCTTCCCCTTGACTCTCCCACTTCACGGTGCACTGAGTTGCAGCTTACTCCCTCCTGGAAATAAGACCCTGTGTGGGAATTTAATTTGTCAAATTCTTGCCCTGAGTTGGGGTGACGTGTTAATGAAATGAAGGGACGACTTAAATATGAAAGAGGAAATAAAATACCTAGAACTTCCCAGAACCCACATGCCTGCTGGACTGGGTCTGTTTCAGGGGGGACAGAGGAGGCTGTGAGGAGCCCAGGGTGGATGGCCTGGGCCCAATTCAAGCTCAGTTCCCGTGGGCTTGACCGCGATCGCACACTAACTCTCCAGATCTGACCACTGCCTCCCTCTTGTAGGGACCT
>NW_006205995.1:0-2166 GCF_000334495.1 Tupaia belangeri chinensis
TCTAGGGGGAAATCTGTTTCCAAGACTTTTTCAGCTTCTAGAACAACCCACATTCTTTGGGGCATGACTCCCTTCCTCTGAGTTCAAGGAAACAACATCGCCTTTCTCTGGCCTTTGTTCCACTGTCATATCTCCCCCCAGGCACAGCCAGGAATCATTCTTACTGGTAAGGACCTCTGTGATTGGACTGGGACCACCCAATAATCAGAATCATTTCTCTACCTCAAGGCCCTTAACTTAATCACATTTGCAAAGTCTCTTTTAATATGAAATGTCATATTTGCAAACTCCAGGAATTAGAATGTAGATATTTTGGAGACCATCATTCTGCCTACTACTTACAATAATAATTTATTTTTTCTTATTTATTGTCTAATTCCCACAAGTTGTAAATCCTATAGCAGCTAGGACTTCCACTCATCTGCTACTTACAATACCTACAGTACCTAGAATAGCGCCTGGCTTATGTTGGGCATTCAGTAAACATTTTGTGGGACAAACAAATAAATGATTTCTTGCAAATGGAATAGGTTGTTTGGTTTCATCTTTTGCTGCCCCCCAGTTTTCATCCAGCCATATTTATGACCCACTTATATCATCCTCTATACATTTACAGCAAGGCCATCATTACTCAAAATTCTTCAAGAGTTTTGATAGAAGAGCATTTTTGTTAATGTTTAAGTCTCACATTTACTTATTCACTCTCCATGAAAGAGCAGTTATAGAACTGATCAAAATCCATCTTTACTAGTATCCCCCTCCCTTTAGCAATTTCTTGATATGTAGAGTAAGACTGGTGTATGGAAGATCATATGTGCAACGTGAGAGATGGGAAGTTACATCTGTAACTCTCTCCAATTAAGGAGCTCATGTCATTGGAAGGAAGACAGATTAATAGACTGCAGTGCTTCCAGCTCACTGAGGGCAGAGTGGTATCATGTAAAGGACATGAGAGTCAAAGAGCTCTCAGCTTGAGTCCTGGCTCCCCCACTTTCTAATTGTATACTTCTGGGCAATCTCCTTAATTAACTAGCCTTGGCGTTGTCATCCACAAACTTGGGAAAACAGCTGCTCTCAGACTGGATGAGAAGAAAGATGTCAAGCACACGTGTGGCGTACCTAGAGCACTCAGTAATTACCTCTTCCTTTCCCCTCTTCACCACCGGTCTTATATCTTGAAAGGCTGGAGGATAAGAGAAGGAAAGTGAAGAACAGGCAGAAAAAAATTAAAAACAGGAGAGTTGGCCAGAACTGAGGAATGACATCCTGCTGGCAGCAGAGGCTCCTGTTTCAAATATGGAAAAGTAACAATATATTATCTAAACATGAATATACAAATAAAATGGGGGATCCTTAGTGTAGTGGGGGAGGATAACCAACCTATGCACAGGTCTTCCATCAACTAACCTTCCCAGCTCCATCAAAAATGATGCACTTGCATCCCCTCTGAGAGAAGCTGGAAGTTTTCCATTAGAACAAATGAAGTACTGAAATGATTCAACATTTGTCCAATGATTCATTGCATGACACTGCATATGGATTGTGAGTTATTTGTCCAACTAGAAAATAAATATTTGACCAGAGAGAATTGAAACCCCTTGCCTTAGCATATTAAAAATGAAAAACCTTAATTCATTTTAAGAAAAATGGAATTATGTATCATGTTATTTTGATATGTTTTCTTAATCTAATTTATAAGGTATCTCCACCATCCAGAGTGTCCTATTTATTTTTATTTCAATCTTAATCTCAAGGCCCAACTCAAATTCTTCTATTAAGTCCTTCCTGATTACAGCAGTTTTTATTATCTTTTCACGCCCCAATTCATCATCTATTATCTCTATCACAGATTCTCAAAACTGGCTGACTGTCGGAATCTGCCATTAAAGATAGGCTAGATTACGCTACAATAACAAACACCCCAACACCTTTATGGTTTAACACAAAAATAAGACTACTTATTGCCGATGCAAAACCCACTTCAAGTCTATGCAACTCGCCATTTATTCTATGCAGTGATTTAGAGATCCAGGCTAATGAAGACACCACCATTGTATACTTAAACCGTCCAGAATATATAACCTCTTTGATTGACACAACAATGAAAAAAAAAAAGAAAAAAAAAAAAAAAAACACGGGGAGAAAAACAATGTGACCTAAAATTGC
>NW_006205995.1:2905-15650 GCF_000334495.1 Tupaia belangeri chinensis
AAAAAAAATTTCAGAAGAAAAAAAAAAGGCATTAGAAATACCTATTTGATGACTGCAGTTAAGCTATATAGCCCTAGTTAGGTGCTACTTTATAGTATGTTCATTCTATTCACTGAGGTTTATGCCTAAAGTCAGACTTGTGTTCATGGATATGTACATATCAGCTGTGCTTGCTGTTGAAAATATTTAGATTTATTAAGATATTTAGTGAAACAATAAAATGGGGGAGGCATAGAAAGCACCAATAGATACCAGACACAGTGTGGGAGGAGGGTGGGAGATGGCAGAGGGTGAGATAGGGAATCAAGAATGGGGAAAAAGGCAAAATATACAGAAAACAAGAAATGGAAAATGATTTGTTGTTAATAACACATATGTTGATGTGCTTGATTGAGCCAATATACAGTGTATTCTCAATGGAAAAAAAAAAAAAAAAAAAAAAAAAAACACTGGAGGATATGACACTGTCCATTAAATGCTTCAACTCAGAAGCAACTGCATCAGAACTGATCACATGGTACACCCTACTGGAAGAAACTAGAGAAGGGTAATCTTCCCAAATGGCAAAAACAGGACAAGACATGGATGGCTCTCCTCCACATCTAAAGCTCTTTGTAAAAGCTGAGTTCAAGGGCCGGCAGGTGGCATGGCAATTAAAGGGCTGGACTCCCACATGGGCAACCACAGTTTGACCTCAAGACTTGGTGGCTTGCGGGAACCAGCAGTTAGCGTAATGGCTATGTCGCTGGACTCCCATGTAGTTGACCGCGGTTCGCGTCCCGGACCCGGTGGCTTAGAACTCATGCCGGGCGTGTGTGTGTGTGTGTGCGTGCCCAAGATCCCGAGAGGAGAATGGAGAAGGGATTGCAGCGTGACCATCCCCCCTGGGGGGTGATTTCTCACTTTCTGTTTCTCTGTCTCTCTCTGTCTGTCTGGCGAGCGCACCCGCCCTATAGCAAAAACCTCTCAAAAAAAAAAAAAAGAATTGGTGGCTTGCTTTCTCACTTTCCCTCTTTCTCTGTGGCCCTCTGGCCAAATTTATTAATTAATTAATTTAATAATTTTTTTAAGTACAGAGTTCCAAAATGCATCACAGATCTACTAAACCCAAACCTCTGGGAGCAGGTCCTAAAAATCTTACTTTGAGAACTGACTTTGAGGACTGTTCATTTATACCACTCATCTTGACTACTCTTTACTGACCAGTATTTTCTATTTTTAGGTTTATATATACAAAGTCCCGGAGAACAAGAACTATATCTTTTTTCTATCTTTAATTTTTTTTCAGTCTTGCTTTGTTGGGCAGGCCAGCCTCGAACTCATGATCTTGCCTCCACTTCCCGAGTATCTGGATTACACATGTGCACTACTGCACTTGGCCTCCAGGTTGGGCCAGGAGGGACACTGGTCCTCCCCTGCAGTCACAGCCTGAGGAGCACAGCATCTCAGCAGTGCACACTCCCACGACTGGGCCTATTCACTCATTTTAATTTCAAAAATAATTGTTTGTCATATGTCATGCATTTGACCCTGACATTAAAATTAGAATTAGAACCTTGAGGTACCCATTCTAAAATCATAACTACTTGCCTTATTTATGCCACTGGGTAAGTCACAAGTAAAATATATATTTTTTAATTGAGATGTAATTTACATACTATAAAACTTTTTTTAAATGTTTCCCATGAGTGAGAGAGAAAGAGAAAGACAGAGATAGGCACCATAACAGGGCCTTCTCACAGCAACCCACCTCCAGCCTTAGCCAGCGCCTGACCATGGGCATGTGCACACAGCAGGTGTAGGGAGGTCTCCAGATGCAAAGCCAGCCCCTCCATCTGGGTCAGCCGTGCAGAGTGCCATATCACCACTATGCCACTGTCCAGTCACTGATACACTTTTTTTTCTTTTTTTTTTTTTTGGCCAGAGGACACCTGTGTTTGCCTGAGGAGGGGAGAGGAGAGCAATGGAGGATGATCCAGCCGCAATTTCTTCTCTTCTGTTTCTCCCTCCTTTTGGAATTTTGGGCATGCACATGCATAAGCCCAGCTCGTATGTCTTTCAAGCCACCAGGACTGGGACTCCAACTGCACAGTAATCCATGTGGCAGCCAGTCACCTTAACCACCACACCACCAGCTGGCCTCTAAATTCACTTTTAAAGTGTACAATTCAAACCCACCCATGTTGGTGCAGGTAGTAATGCACCCCTGTGCAACACTGGAGCCACATGAGGACCCAGAGTGCAGATCCAGGTCGACCTAAACTTGCCAGGTGTGCCAGTGCGCACCTGTGATCCTGGGAGGCTGAGGAAATGGTCGAGACACAGCAACACCCTATCAAAGGTACTTCTCTTCTTCTACTCAAGAAATAAATAAAAATAAACTTTTTTAAAGAGTTTATCATTTGATGGGGTTTAGCATACCACAAGGTTGTACAACCGTCACCACTATCTAATTCCAGAATATTTCATCATTCCCAAAAGAAACCCATACCTGTTAGCAGTCAGTCCTCACCCACAGCCCCAGGCAATCGCTAATATATCTACTTTCTGTCTCTACAGATCTGCCTATTCTGGACATTTCATACAAATGGAATCATACACTGTGTGGCCTTTTGTCTGGCTTCTTTCACTTCGAATAATGTTTTGAAAGTAAATTTATGTTAAGCATATGTCAGGACTTCATTCCTTTGAATTGCTAAATATTATTCCAGTGTATGGATATTTCCTGTTATGATCATCCCGTCACCCACTGATGGTCATTTCCACTGTCTGGCTATTATGCATTCTGCTGCTATAAACATATGGGTCCCAGTTTTCGTGTGAGCATGTTTTCAATTCCCTTGGGTAAATATCTAGAAGTGGAACTGCTGGGTCTTATGGCAATACCATGTTTCACAGAACTTTGTTAAGTTTATTTATTTATAAAATGTTATGAGTATTCCCCTGCCCTGAAACCCCAGGAGGATGTTATGAAATCAAATAAAAAAGTACTTTATGAATGCTGAAACCCTAATAAATTATAGGTATTACTGTCATACTTCAAAAGCACTGAGCTCAACATCTTCCACACAGTAGGTGTTCAATCAGGAGCTGTGTGTTGATTGACTGATGTAATTGTCACACAAGGAAAAATGAAACATACGTTTAAATAACCTGTTAATTTAATCCTGATCATTGCTCCCAAACAAGCAGAAGCAAGTTGCTCAGTAAATACCACGAGTCTGCTTTTGATTTGTTTTCCTGAAGCAGAACAAAGAATGTGTTCTTGAATAAAGTAAAACTGGCCTTGTGTCTTTAAAGCGCTTCCACATTGGCAATCCTTGTCTTCAGACAGGCTCTGGGGGCAAATGGTTTGTGCCTATAACAATGGTGTCCACCAGGGAGGAGGGTGTGCTATTTGGGGAAATTACTCCACCTCAGCTCTTTTCAGAGAGCTCTGCCAACTCTCAGATTTTCCAGGGATGGAAATTATGCTCCATTCACTTACAACCAGTGAACTGAAATTTTACAACTTAATGTGAAATCACCCCTCCCCAACAACTCTAAGGAAGAAGCAGCATGTTTTTAATAAACTACAAATGGGCATCCATTCATAGAAAACGTGTCACTACCATTTCAGCAGCGTGTCCATTCAGGTGTTCTGTCCAAATTGAGACTTTTAGGCACTAATAATAATTAACTACTTTCTTAGCAATGAAAAAAGTCTTAAATGCCTATTTACTTAATGGTCCCCTAGGGTGTCTTTGTTTTGAATGGGATAAAAAAAAAAATCTTAGCTGCAAAATAAGCAGGTGATTCTAATCAATAAAGCCAGAGGACTATATTGATTACAAGAACTCCATTCTTTAGTCATTAACCCTGTGAATTCTCTACCAAAGCTGGGTAAGATTATTTCTACCTGTTTAAAAAAAAAAAAGCATTAATGGCACAAAGAGGTGTGGTATTATCTGTTGAAGATATTTTGTACTTTTATCACCTGCACTAGGGAGAAATCTTCAACTGTTGAAATATCCACTTTGTAAGACAAATAATAATGTGATTGAATGTAAAAAAATTTTTTTTAAATAAAAGAACAACAGAGAAAAATTAAAAACTAGAAAGGCTCACTGAGAAACTGGAATCTCATTTCACTTTCATGCCTTCCATTTAGCCTACAATGTTCATTCTAGGGTCTCCTTGGCCCAGGCTGTGCTTGAGAGATCATTCTCCTGATCCTCTCTCAATAGGGTGTGGGTTTGGAGATCTTTGGCTATTGTTGCCCTTGTGGGTGGTGATAGATCTGATGATGAAACATTAACCCAAGCCTGGGACTTCCTTTTGCAAGAGCATGAAGTGTCCTCTCCTCTCTTTGGAGATTGCCAACAACATTTCTGCGTTTCTTTTAATTTTTTTATTTTATTTTTATTCATTCATTTATTTTTAATTTGATAGACACAGAGAGAGAGAGAGACAGAGACAGAGAGAAAAAGAAAGAGGCTGTGTGTTGATTGACTGATGTAATTGTCACACAAGGAAAAATGAAACATACGTTTAAATAACCTGTTAATTTAATCCTGATCATTGCTCCCAAACAAGCAGAAGCAAGTTGCTCAGTAAATACCACGAGTCTGCTTTTGATTTGTTTTCCTGAAGCAGAACAAAGAATGTGTTCTTGAATAAAGTAAAACTGGCCTTGTGTCTTTAAAGCGCTTCCACATTGGCAATCCTTGTCTTCAGACAGGCTCTGGGGGCAAATGGTTTGTGCCTATAACAATGGTGTCCACCAGGGAGGAGGGTGTGCTATTTGGGGAAATTACTCCACCTCAGCTCTTTTCAGAGAGCTCTGCCAACTCTCAGATTTTCCAGGGATGGAAATTATGCTCCATTCACTTACAACCAGTGAACTGAAATTTTACAACTTAATGTGAAATCACCCCTCCCCAACAACTCTAAGGAAGAAGCAGCATGTTTTTAATAAACTACAAATGGGCATCCATTCATAGAAAACGTGTCACTACCATTTCAGCAGCGTGTCCATTCAGGTGTTCTGTCCAAATTGAGACTTTTAGGCACTAATAATAATTAACTACTTTCTTAGCAATGAAAAAAGTCTTAAATGCCTATTTACTTAATGGTCCCCTAGGGTGTCTTTGTTTTGAATGGGATAAAAAAAAAAATCTTAGCTGCAAAATAAGCAGGTGATTCTAATCAATAAAGCCAGAGGACTATATTGATTACAAGAACTCCATTCTTTAGTCATTAACCCTGTGAATTCTCTACCAAAGCTGGGTAAGATTATTTCTACCTGTTTAAAAAAAAAAAAGCATTAATGGCACAAAGAGGTGTGGTATTATCTGTTGAAGATATTTTGTACTTTTATCACCTGCACTAGGGAGAAATCTTCAACTGTTGAAATATCCACTTTGTAAGACAAATAATAATGTGATTGAATGTAAAAAAATTTTTTTTAAATAAAAGAACAACAGAGAAAAATTAAAAACTAGAAAGGCTCACTGAGAAACTGGAATCTCATTTCACTTTCATGCCTTCCATTTAGCCTACAATGTTCATTCTAGGGTCTCCTTGGCCCAGGCTGTGCTTGAGAGATCATTCTCCTGATCCTCTCTCAATAGGGTGTGGGTTTGGAGATCTTTGGCTATTGTTGCCCTTGTGGGTGGTGATAGATCTGATGATGAAACATTAACCCAAGCCTGGGACTTCCTTTTGCAAGAGCATGAAGTGTCCTCTCCTCTCTTTGGAGATTGCCAACAACATTTCTGCGTTTCTTTTAATTTTTTTATTTTATTTTTATTCATTCATTTATTTTTAATTTGATAGACACAGAGAGAGAGAGAGACAGAGACAGAGAGAAAAAGAAAGAGGGGAAGTGAGAAAGCAAGCCACCAGGTCTGGGACTCGAACTGTAGTCAGTCATATGGGAGTGTCCAGCGCCTTAACCACCATGCTACCTGCTGGTCCCCCACATTTCTGCACTTCAAAGAGAGTGTAGGAATGAGACAGACACAGCATTGATTATATTAGTGAGAAATAATAATTAAAACAATATGGCCCAGGCTGGATCCCCTGGTCTGGGTTAAGTTGCACAATTTCAGTTCACTGGTTGTAAGCAAACTGAGCATAATTTCCAAACATTGCTTTTCTCTGAACACTCATAACATAAAGGCTAACAAAGGATAGACATAGCCCATCAAGAAGCAGGGCTCTGGTTTCAATTCCTGACTCTTCCACTAAGCCAGCAAGGTTATTTCACCCTTTAGTGTCTGTTTCCCTGTCTATAAAATGATAGATTGGGAGCAGATCTGTGCTTCTCATGTTTTAATGAGAAAACAGAACACCTGGGGATTTGATTCCAAGGCAGATTCTAATTCAATGGGTCTAAAGTAGGGCTCAATATTCTGTGAGCTAAGCATGGACACACTTGGACAGGTGTAGATCAGATGGTATCTGAGGTTCTTTGCTTTGATACTATGTTTCTATGATCTGTGTCTCTTTCCTTCAGCTTCTACATAGTGCTATGGATGTTTCTGTGATTCCCTAATTAAACTTCAAGCTTTGATGGCAAAATAAGTGTCTTAAACTCTTAAACTCTGTGCCTTCTTTATAGTCCACAGGCTGCACAATATTTGGTATAAAATAGGTGCTCAATAAATATTTGCTAATGAACGAATAAATAAATAAGGAGGCCTTGTATCTTTCCTTATTCTAAGAGTCTTCTATTTAGGATTAGAAAGCTGCCAGGGCAGTCTAACACAATCCAATGTAACAATCTCATTTCCTCCAGAAGTCTAAGATCCCCCTTACTCAGGATCACATAGTTTATGACATGGTCAGAACCAATATCCAATCCATTTCCCCTGAAGTCTACACTCACACAGCACAGCATCTGTCATACACACACTTATCATCAGTCAGTCATATTTTGTTACACATTTACCCACAGAACATGAAAAAAATTACCTCCAATTAAGCCCTAATATGTAAGACATATTACCCTCCTCGTGCTTGATCAGCAGTTTAACCTTTTCACAGCACCTTTGCACACATTCTTTCATTAAATATCACAAACGAGTATCCTACTAGCCAAATCCGGGCCACAGACATCACAGACATTCTTTGTGTTGGCCCACGGATTGATACATTGATCACTCATTAGGGATTTTCATTTTTAAAAACTGCAAAGTAAAAGCCACTAAGTAAAAAGAAAAAATAAATAAATAAATTCCATTTTTCTGAATGGGAAAAATTATAATGTACTGCATCCCAAACCAAGATACATAAACTATTTTCTTGGATTATAAAAAGATTTACCAAGAAGACTCCTCCATGGCTACTGAGAACTAGTGGTTGCAGGGAAAAAAGAGAAATGAAGATTTTCTACCAATAATTCAGCCTCCAGTCCCCAAACTTGAGTGGTAGGGAACCCCTCTAGCCTTCTCTCTGTCTCTGTCTCTCTCTGCCTTTCTGTCTTCTCAATTTTTTGTAATTTTTTCCTTTTAAAAAATTTTTAAGGTAAAGTATTCTTCTGGCTTTCAGACCTTTTTTATCTTGCTGATAATCCCCTTTCCTCCTCCCCTCCAGGAGAGGCAAGGGGCAAGTTTTCAGAAGAAGACTTTTCCATGGCTACTGAGAACTAGTGCTTTTGTGTGGGGGGCACTTGGGTGCCACGTGTTTTTTTTTTTTTCCTTCTTTAAATATTTTTACTATATTTCCTCCCCCCCTCTCTCTCTCTTTCTTTTTCTTTTATCTCATCAACCTGCTCCTCAGTCTCCATTCAATGTATTTCTAGATGGATCTAAAGGAACCATAGCCAAACATTCAAATACTATTAGGAGTAACATATTCCTCAATACCCACTGAATCTGCTGCGCAAAGGGATAAAAATGGAATGGCAAGGAGATTCCAGATCACCTCCTTCTGCACACTCCTGAACACTCAGATTGAACTTCAAGAAGTAGGAAGAAACACACCATCCATCAGATAACTAGAAATCACTGCAGGGTCACAAAAAATATGGGAAAGCAAGAAAATACCCCCCCCTTCAAGGGAAAAGAATAACTCCTGTTTATCCAGACAGTTCAATGGAAATATCTGATAAAGAATTTCGAATATTCATAATAGTGAAGCTAACAGAGATGGAAGAAAAGAGAGACAATGAATTGCAGAAGAGGCAGGAGAAAGGAGCTGATGAGTTCCAAGAGGTGAGGAAATTCTTGCAAGATCTAAAAGGAAATTCGCACAAAAAAAAAGAATCAAATGGACCTGTTAGAGATGAAGGCTATAATATAGGAAGTCAAAATCTCCCTTGAAAGTATTTGTAAGCTAAATAATGTGATTGAGTGAATAAAAGAAAATGAAATTTAAAAAAAATTTTAAAGTAGACTAGATCATACAGAAAATTGAATCTCAGACTAGAAGATAAAATTGCTGGCCTAGAAAAATCTACCATAAAGACTGAAAATATTGCCCCCAAAATGAGAAAAATTTATAAGAAATACTAGATACCATTGAATGTCCGAACATCCATATAATTGGTATCCAGAAGGCAAACAGACCCATAAGGGCATTGATAATCTATTCTATGAAATCCTGCAAGAAAACTTTCCAAACCTAGAAAGGTACTCAAAGATTCAGTCCCAATAAATACAAAGGACCCCAAATAGAATTAACCCAAGAAGATCTTCTCCAAGACACATTATAGCCAGATTGACCAAAACCACAGACAAAGACAAGATACTAAGATTGGCAAGAGAAAAATAACAAGTTACCTCCAAAGGATATCCCATCAGGCCAACAGCAGACCTCTCATCGGAAACAGTGTGAGCAAGGAAAGAATGGGATAATATATTCAAAGTGTTAAGGGAAAAGCAATTTCAACCAAGAATATTGTACCCAGCAAGGTTATCCTTCATATGGGAAGAAAAGACAAGAACATTCTCAAATAAACAAAACCTGAAAGAATTTACCAACACCAGATTAGATCTCCAAGAATTTCTCAAGAGAGTGCTGTGCCAGAAAAATTAAATACAGACACACAGAAATAAGAATTCAAGAACTAAGAAAATGGCCAACTTAATCGTGGAGACAAGTCTGGAGTTGAATATTATACCCCAGAATTTAATCGGGAAGATCGAACCACAACAGAAGATAAAGTACATGAGACTGAACTGGTGAAAGAGACTTTTATGACTTTTCACTAAAACATTGCTGATTTTCTTCTAGGCTTTGTTTTCCAGTTTTAAGGACTTTTGTCCTGTCTTGAGCTGCTGATAGGCTCATGTACCTACTATTTGAACAGAATCCTAACATGTTTTCTGGCTTTAAGTTTTAAGCAAAGCTTATTAGCATTTCTATGATTTATTAAAGCTAAAACTGCTTTTCTTGAAATTAAAAAATATATTAAAAATACCTATTTAATGACCATAGTAAGCTATATAGCATCAGTTAGGTGCTACTTTATAGTATATTCAGTCTACTCAGAGTTTCACGCCTAAAGTCAGACATATATTCACAGATATGTACATACCAGCTGAACTTACTATTGAAAGTAGTTAAAATATTTAAGAAATTTTGTGAATCAATAAACTGTGGGGGGTAAAGGATTGGAAAACAACTGTAGACCAGAGATAGTGTGGGAAGTGGGTGGGAAATGGCAGAGGGTCAGAAATAGTGGTAAAATAATTACGCACACACGCACACACATACACACTCACTCTATCATGGTTTTATCATACGTTCAAAGTGAGAGTAAGATATCACATCATTGGGGCCAGCAGGTGGCATGGTGGTTAAAGTGCTGGACTCCCACATGGCCAACTGTGGTTTGAGTCCTGGACCTGGTGGCTTGAAATCATACTGGGCACATGTGTATGCATGCCCAAAATACCAAGAGGAGAATGCAGAAGGAATTAAAGCATGGCCATCACCCAAGGAGGATGATTTCTCACTTTCCTTCTCTCTGTCTCTCTCTGTCCTTCTAGTGAGTGCACACACCCTATAGAAAAAACCTCTCCAAAAAAAAGAAAAAGAGAGTGAATACCAGAAGCATGGAGATATCCCCTTGTTCATATAAAGAAACTCAAGAAACTTGACTAATATTTATTTAGGCAGCCCAAGCATTCTTATTCCAGTTGTACAGGGAGAGTGGAAATGAGGTTCCAAGATGTGATTTGATACATTCAAGCTTGAGAATGTAGAATTGGACTAAAATCAAGGTATTTTTATTGAAATCCCCATCCAGAGCATAACATTACTAAGTTGTGCCACTGCTACAAAATTTTAAGAGTCTGTCTCACAAAGTGCCTGAAGATTATATTTGGAGTCTCTGAAACAAATATAATTGTACTGACTTTCAGCCCTCTTCACCTTCCTCTGACTCCTACATTTCCCATGTCTTTAGTCATGTACATAAAGACAGTATGGCCATCATCTTTCAATCACCAGAAATAGGTCTTAACTTTGACCACCCATTAGATTCACCCAGGGAGGTTTAACCTGTATTGGTGCCAGTACTACCCCAGGAGTTTCTGCACTGATCATTTGGGATACAGCCATGCATGAGGAGTTTTCAAATCTCCCCTGGAGAGTCTAATGTGGATCCAACATTGAGAACCACAGCTGCAAACCTCCTTAGGCTGGGCTTCAGCCTTCTGCTAAGTAAGTCCTGGCTTTCTGGGGGTGGAATGGGAGAGCTAATGCCTTGTCCCTTCCACCTGAGCCATTCAGGGAGCTTAGAGCTGCAACTTATTCCTGAATGCTAAGGTTTTATTGCCATATAGAAAGACTCTATATAATAATTACTATTTAGTGAGCACTTACTTTATATCAGGTACTGCGCTAAAAGTTTCATTTAATTGGGACCAGCAAAGGCATAGCAGTTACATCACTGGATTCCCACATAGTCGATTGAGTTTAAGTCCCAGACCCAGCGACTTAAAACTCACACCAGGTGCATACATGTGTGTGTGTGTATGTGTGTGTCTGTGTGTGTGTGTATGCCCAAAATACTGAGAGGAGAATGGAGGAAAAGGGATTGCAGCATGACCATCCTTCTTGGAAGGAGGTAGGGGTAGAGGGGGAGGAGTGATTTCTTGCTTTCTGTCTGTCTGTCTGTGTCACTCCAGCGAGTGCATGCACCCTATAGCAAAAATCTCTCTAAAAAAAAAATAGTAAGTTTCATTTAGTTAATCCTATTTAATCCTCATTGCACGCTGTGAGGCAGGCACTATATTTTCTTCCCCATATCTCAGATGAAGACTCAGCAAGTGTACCCATCTTTGCCAAGGTCATGCAGCTAAGAGACAGAACTGGACTCAACAGTGGCCTAAACCCAAACCCACAGCTCTTATCTCATCATAGCATACTGCCCAACCTAGAACCTTCCAGCAGCTCGGGCATGGTTTGATTGCTAAAAACAAGATAATTTCCATGCTACTTACAGAACTAGGGTTATGTTGATGAGTAGTTAAATGCAAGGGTTCTGGAACCAGTTAAAATCAGACCCAGCTCCACCGCTCATGGCCTGGCTGACTTTGAGCAAGGCACTGACCTTCATCACTCTCAATTTACTTTTTCCTGAAGGAAGCTAATAATAGGACCTAGACCATACAGTTGTGGTGAGGAGTAAATTATATTAGCAAATTGAAAGCACACAGGACGATGCTTGACTCATAATGTTTAACAAACAGCATATTACATTTTACTTTTTGTCATAATAATGATTATTTTTAATTATTTTATTTACCTTTGTTATTGTTATCATTATTACAATTATTATTTTAATTTGACCAGAGAGAGAGAAAAAGTGAGAAAGTAAGCTGTCAGGTCCAGGACTTGAACCACAGTCAGCCATATGGGAATCCAGCACCCTTAACCACCACACCACTTGTCAGCTCCCAATAATGATTATTACTATACACCATCTAGAATTACAGGGGCTTGGTTCTAAGGGCTTATTCATACAGAAAAAAAAATTTTTTTGAGAGGTTTTTTCGCTATAGAGTGAGTGCGCTCGCCAGACAGACAGAGAGAGATATAGAGACAGAAAGTGAGAAATCACCCCCCGGGGGGATGGTCACGCCACAATCCCTTCTCCTCCATTCTCCTCTTGGGATCTTGGGCACACACGCACACGCGCCCAGTGTGAGTTTTAAGCCACTGGGTCCGGGACACGAACCGCGGTCGACTACATGGGAGTCCAGCAACATAGCCATTATGCTAACTGCTGGTTCCTTTCATACAGATAATTATATGCCTGATTTTTACTTTTGCTTATCACTCTTAACCACTCCCTGGGGGATGCATAGTGGCACAACCTTTTTTGAGACTGATCCACATGAGGACATTCCAGATAGCATTTAGAGACATCCCTAAGTAGGCTAGACATGCATAGTCCCATGATCCAGAGCTGAATCAGGCAGGTACTGTCAACACCTGTTGGAGGTGTTCTCTCTCTCTCTATTTCTTTCTCTCTCTCTCCCTCCCTCCCTCTCATAGAAGAAAATAAACTTATAAAAAGAAAAAGAAAGGAAGGAAGGAAAGAAGGAAGGAAGAAGGGAGAGAGGAAGAGAGGAAGGGAGGAAGAGAGGGAGGGAGGGAAGGCGGAAGGGAAGGAGGGAGGAACGAAGGAGGAGAGGAGAGGAGAGGAGAAAGGAAGGAAGGAAGGAAGAACCCATTAGGTTCCATAACATATCTGAAGCATGATATTAAATACAAGTCTTCAATTCAATTCGTATATAGAAGATTAGAA
>NW_006205995.1:18710-34213 GCF_000334495.1 Tupaia belangeri chinensis
GTTTTTAAGCTTATTGTGTTTTAAAATAGAAGTTGGGTTTCAAACTAATAACGTTTAATCTATGGTATACTCTTTTAATCAGTTTCTTATAATGAACATCATTAAACATAATAAACATGAATTACTACAACTAGTTAAGAAAGTTTGTTTAAAAGGTATAGGGTTGGGACCAGTAAATGGTGTAATAGTTAAGTCACTGGATGTAACCACATAGTTGACCATGGTTCAAGTCCTGGACCTGGCGGCTTGAAACTCAAGACAGGTGCATGTGTGTAAGTGCCCAAAATCCTGAGAGGAGAATGAAGAGAAGGGGCTGCAGTGTATCTGGTCCCCTCTACGGGGTGATTTATCACTTTGTGTCTTTCTGTCTCTCCAGTAAGAGCACCCTATAGCAAAAATTTCTCTCTATCTCAAAAAAAAAAAAGGTATAGGACTGGACAGTGGCATGGTAGTTAAGGTTGCTGGATCTTACATGGCCAACTGTGCAGTTTAAGTCCAGACCTGGTGGCTTCAAAAACACATGCATGGGGGCCAGCAGGTGGAACAGAGGTTTATCTATGTGCCTTATAGCAATAGGACGGGATAGGACAGACAGGACAAGACAGGAAAGAGGAGAGGAGAGGAGAGGAGAGGAGGGGAGAGGAGGGGAGAGGAGAGGGAAGAGAAAGGAGAAAGGAGAAAGGAGAAAAGAGAAAGGAGAGGAGAGGAGAAAGGAAGGAAGGAAGGAAGAACCCATTAGGTTCCATAACATATCTGAAGCATGATATTAAATACAAGTCTTCAATTCAATATGTATATAGAAGATTAGAACAAGGATCAAGGGGAAATAGCTATGATCAATGAGTCCAAAGAACTCTTTTCTGATGGCTCAGTAATCTGCTATCACGTTTGCATACACTCTATCATCAGAAAGCATCAACCTAGGCAAGCTAACTCCCTTCTCTTGCTAAAGCCAAGAGCTGAGATCCTGGTCGAACATTCCTTTGTAGAAATTTACATTTCAATTCAGACAGCTATTCAAGATACATAAACTACCAAAAAAGTCCCAACAAAGAGTTTCAATACCCATGAGAATACATAAAGATAGTATTACAACTTTGACAGTGAAGGGTAAACATATTTTCTGGAAGGAGAAAGAAAGGTAATGGCTATGTAAAATTCCAAAGATCAGAGCAGTCTTTCTAGAAGATACACATTTAGCATCTTGGCATGAGCAGCTAGGCATTTCATAAATGTTTTATAATCAAAGTAATTGGAATTTAAAACTATTTACTTGTATTTTGACCTTCTTGACCTTATTGTTTTAAAGACCTTTTCTTTTCAAGACATTTTTATTATAATCTTACTTCTGAAAAAAGTAGAAAAAGAAAATTTAAAAATTTACTTTGAATATTTAGAGCATTCAGGGCTCACATGGACCACCTGGGGTACTCTGACCTGGTGGTTCTATTCTGATATTGAAGCAAGCTTTGTTCTCAGGGATCTGTCCGTTGTACTTCCAGTTTGTCGCTTAATCAATCCACATATATAGGTATGTCTCTGAGTGTTAGGACACTTTGCATTTTAGAAAAAAAAAAAAAATAGACAAGAGATCTTAGAATGTGTCTGATCCAATTATGGGAGCCCACAGGAGAGCACAGAAAGGTTCGAAGGAGCCCACAGTGAGAAAGGAGTCCAGAATAACTTTATTGGTGGTCTTGAAAAGCCTGGGCTAATACACCTCAATGAGCCATTAAAGGAGGAAGGGGAAAGCAAGAGGATGATAAAGATGCTTCTTGGTCCCAAATGTACTCATTGCAAAAAGCCTGCTTTTTCCATATGGATGATGTCCCACTACCGCTCCTTTTTTAAGTAGTGAAAAGAGCTATTGAAGCAGACGAGACCTTTACCTGGGACACCATTAACAAAAACTGCTAACCAGAGGTGGGCAAGGGCTTCTCACCACACACTTATCTTTTCAGCTAAATGTATATACTTAGGAAGTAATTCTATCCCAGGATTATCTTCAAAAAACGAAAATATACATTCTGCTCTTGAGCCAAACATGTGGTACAAGGTGTTCATCAACATGGCAAGGGCCACAAACAAAATACAACCCTTTTCAGGAAAGCTAGGCTTTCTAAAAATCTGTGAGAAGAACTTATTTAAGCATGAAGAAATACCTCATTCAGGAGGCAAGTAAAAACAAAGGTAATATAACATTTTCACTGTGTTGAAAAAGCAGCAAGTTCTTTTAATAAAGATAATTCTTACTGTAAAGTATTTAATAACTGACTTTTCCACTTCTTAATTTCTTTCTCTTTCCTTTTTTTTCCCCTTAATTTGTTATAGGACATAAACATTCATGGTGTGGGGAGAGGATTGGTAGGGAGAAAGTGAGAAATTATCCTCTGAAAGGATAAACACGCTGCAAACCACTCTCCTCTCTTCTCTCAGGATTGTGGGCACCCATGCACGCACGCCCAGCATGTTTTTCAAACCACTGGGTTCAAGACTTGAACCACACAGTCAGCTATGTGGAATCCAGCTGCCTTAATCACCATATCACTTAGTTGGCCCTCTTTCTATCCCTTTCCCTTTATTTTCCCTTTCCTTTTCTTCTTTCCCTTCTTCCTTCCCTCCTTTTCTTTTTCTTCCTTCTTTCCTTCTCTTTTCTTCCTTCCTCTCTCTCCTCCTCCCTCCCTCCTCCTTTCTTCCTTCCTTCCTTTCTTTCTTGAGAGAGCAGAAAAGAGGGACCTCAGACAAGATGTTATCACACTATAATCCTTCTCTCACCAACCCCAGTCTTCCAGCCACCCAGAATCACAAGTGTGCCCACAGATGTGTTTCATGGGTTCAAGTTGACCCAGAATCCATACCCCAGACCCTCACATTTGAAAAACACATGGACATATTTAAAATTCTAGGATCCTTGAGAATGGCACCCACAGTCAAGGAGAACATCAAAGAAGTCCTATTAGAAGAAAAGGTAAAGAAACCTAGACTCAGGACATCTGAAATCCTAGATACTTTCTGGTCTTTGCTGAGTCCTTTCTTCCCACTAAGTGAGTTGGACTGAGGTCTACTGCAGGATTTGGTATGCATAGGACAATTATACAAGCTCATGCAATTTCAGGTGGGGGAAAGGACAGCAGGCCTGTAGGCGGAGCATCAGCAGCAGGCCTGTGAACAGATCTGTGAAGGTCACAGTGAACAAAAAATAGCAGAAAGCAAAGTGACTAATTCTGACTTGACAACACCAAGGGCCACAGAAGACCTGAGCATCAATGCCTTGTTGTCCAGGCTCATCAAAGAAATGGGACATCATTTTCTAGCTATTATGGAAGGTCTCTTTAATTGTGTCCAAGAGATTAGGATGACCTCATTAAAAGTGCCTGGGGTTACATTTGAACCAGTCTTCATTTCATGGTCCTGAGTCTATTCGAAGGCTTGATTAAATCATTGATTTTTTTTTCCACTCTTGACAGAGCCCCAGTTCCTGTTCATAACCCAGTCTCAAACTCAAAGATACAACCTCAGATGCTGAGCTTCTGAAAAATGATGGCAACACCATTTCTAAGTTTGCCTTATTGCTATATCCAGGATCAACTCTGGGGGCTTCAAGGAGGTATTAACCCCACAGCCCATGAGATGTGCTGGGCCATCCTAGAGAGGTACCGAATGACCTCGGCTGACCCTTTGCTACTGAAGATCTTTGTTAACATTCATTCAGACAAACATTGAGTGCAAAATACTATAAAGAAGCACATTAAGAAGCTGTCCTTGGGACCAGCAGATGGTATAATGTTTACATCACTGGACTCCCACATTGTCAACTGCCATTCTAGTCCCAGACCCAGTGACTTAAAACACATACCAGGTGTGTGTGCGTGCATGCCCAAAATCCTGAGAGGAGACTGAAGGAGAAAGGATTACAGCATAGCCATCTCCCATGGAGGATGATTTCTTGTTTTCTGTCTACCTTTCTGTGTCTCTTTGGCAAGCACATGTGCCCTATAGCAAAAGAATCTATTTTAAAAAAAAAAAGAAGAAGAAGAGGAAGACAGAAAATAAATAAAGAAGTTATCCTTTTTTCTCAAGGAAAACAAAATTCACTGGGAAAGAGATAACACTGAAGGTGAAACTGTAAAACTGAGGCACAAAATGCTGTAAGAGCACAAAGATTGTGGTCCCATGTTGAAGTATTGGGTCAGTCCCCAAGAGACTGTGTTCTGAGTAGTCTAACTGAGCCTCCTGATGTCCATTCCCTTAGTATAACTTGAGTCCTCTTGGCCTGACCCAGGGGACAAGCTACTGCTTGACCTTTGAAAACCTTAGCAGAAAATTCTAGCCTTGGTCATCACCCAGGAGGGGATTGGAGGTTTGGACTAACTAGGTAAACTTGCCACATTATCAAATTACCACATTGTCAAATTGTCTGTGGCCCTTGGCAGGGAGACTATGGGAGGTGGGGGAGGTCCTGGCACCTGCAGTCAGATACAACTTGAAACACCGGGAAAACCTTCCCAGAGAAGATGACTTTTGTGCTGTAGCTCTCAAAACATAAATACAATTTTAATGACTGTATATCTTTACAGGAAGCCAGAGACAATAGGCATTCCAGGTAAAAAGAACTGGTAAGAACAAAGGCACAAAGAAGGTTCATGTGTACAAAAGAGACATAGCGGCTCAATTTCTGACCGTGTGGGCAGGTTGCCCCCAGTGCAACAGAAGGGTTTTAAAAGCTTGAGTCCTGGGACCAGCAGATGGCATAATGGTTATGTCATTGGACTCCCACGTAGTCTTCCGGGGTTGAGTCCTGAACCTGTGACTCAAAACTCATACCAGGTGTGTGTGCCTGCATGCCCAGAATCCCAAGAGGCAAAGGGAGAAAGGATTGCAGTGTGGTCATTTCCCCTCCCATAGGGAGGAGTGGTCATTTCTGTATCTTTCTGTCTCTCAGGCAAGTGCACACACCCTATAGCAAAAGTCTCTCTTAAAAAAAAAAAATGAAGAACAAGTTCTAGTTCCAGTACCAGAATGAGTCTCTTTGACCTCTTCTGGGGCTTTTTTGGCTTTTCTGTAGCTTAGAGCCGCAGAGATCCCTTTTTAGAGGGATGACTCAAGATGAAGATGAGGATGATGAGAAAGAAGAAGGAGCTACACGGGGTCATAGAGGCCCAAAGTTTGATGGTCCTCAGCCTCCTGAAGAATTTGGCTTCAGCTTCAGCCCAAGAGGAGGGATACGTTTGCATGCTTCTAGGAAGTCTCACTGTGTCTGAGCCCCAAATCCCTCCAGCTTTGATGACCTAGTATGGAATTTCAATAGCATCTGTAGCAAGATGAGGACCTGGATCTTGCTTTCCCATTTTCTTGAACTTTCAGGTCTTGAGTTAGAGACACCTGGTGAGAGACCTTGGGAGGGCAGACATGCTGGGACTCCATGTTCAAGTATCCAGATAGCTGGGACCAGCAGATAGCATAATAATTACATCTCTGGACTCCCACATGGCCGACCGCATTCAAGTCCTGGACCCAGAGGCTTGAAACTCATGCCAGGTACATGTGCATGCTTGCCCAAAATCCCAAGAGGAGAATGGAAGAGAAAAGACTGCAGTGTGGCCATTCCCCCTGGAGGGTGATTTCTCGTGTTCTGTGTCTCTGTCTCTCTGGTGAACACACGCACCCTATAACAAAAATCTCTCTTAAAAAAAAAAGTATCCAGATAGCCACCCACCTAGGATCGTTTTTTGGGGTGGTCCTCAGAAAGTGATGAAAGAACTGAATCCCCAAACCAGCACCAGACCCAGACCCTTTCAGAGGTTTGATGATATTTGGCCTATAACACACCCCACCCTAGAGCCAGAGAGGACAATGATCTTGATTCCCAAGTTTCCCAAGAGGGTATTGGCCCAGTCCTACAGCCCCAGCTAGAGTATTCTATTTCAAGAGTATCTCTGTGACCAAGATCACTAAGCCGCATGGGATAGTGGAAGAGCACCAGACTGTGGTGGATAGTGAGGGCCAAAATAACCCATCAAAAAGCACATGGTAGTACTCAAGGTGACCCAGAATCACCAAGACCTTCAGCCATGAATGATGCCTTTTCCATCCTGGATTTATTCCTAGGATGTTAGTTCTGGTCCTGGTAGCCTTGTTAACCCTCAGTGGCCTTCAGGTCCTTTCTGCCTCCTACCATTGCCCACCATCAACAAACTCAACTTTTTCACCTGCCATCTCAAGAACTTGGATGTATGGAATATGCATTGGCAGTATGCCAGTATGTCATTCACCCAGACTGACCAATAAAACCTTCATTTATGAAAAAAAAAAAAAGACATAAGTTAATGGTAAGCCAGTGGAGAATTACAGAGGTAGAGACAGCAAGTTTCACGAGTTTTGAGCCTTTTGCCAACCTGAAATAGTATAGATACTAATGTTCCTGCCACAGTACTAAATACATACAATAGGTAAATAAAGCAAGAACTCATGGATTAATTTAATTACCTTGGCAATTGAGATACAGCATCCCAACGCTGTGGCCTTAAAATACTCAAGACTTATGGTCTGCTAAAGTAAATTTGGGTGATAGAACTTTTAATTATTTACATATACAGTGGAAAGATGCTGATTAAACTGTCCTTGCATAATATCACCCTGTTATTATATGAAGACCAAATTTAACTGATGGGTGATAGTGTAATGAACTCAACAAAGCGCTATAAACAGACTTGTATAAATATCAAGAACAGATACTTGTCAGGTCTTGGGGAATGGGACAAAAGGGAGAATAAAAATGCCTCCCCCTACTCACCATCAATCCCTATGTGATTCTTCTAGGAAGTCTCACTGTGTCTGAGCCCCAAATCCAAGCTTAGTCTTTCCATGAATGAGGTGTGGGTAGCTGCAGTTACCTGAATCTTCCCACTCTCATCTCCAATACTTCCTCCATGATTTATAGAGCCATTTAATCTGTCTTATGACTTGACCACTATGGAAGCCACCAGCTAAGAGCTAAACAGTTGTCTACCAGAACCAGGCTGAGAATGGAAAAGGAGAACAGAATCGGGCAGTTCCCCACAAACAAATGAATGGATTGAAAATGTGTGATACATGTACTCTATGGAATACTATGCAGTTATATAAACAACAAGACACTGGAATTTGATGGAAAGTTTTTGAATATGGGAGATTTATTGCTGGTGAAGCAAGTCAGACTATAAAATAGAAATATGTATGTCTCCACTTAATATATATTGAATATCTGCACTTTATGATAGAGACTGAAAGCTTAGAGAACATAAAAGCATTGAAAATAGTTAAGTACACTGGAGACAGTGTGGAAGGAGGGTGGGAGCTGATCGGAAAGAGAATAGAGAAAGAAATTGGGGGTTGGGGGGTAGGAATTAGATATGCAAGACATTTGTGAGACACGGTAATGGTTTATTACCTGTTGATGATTTTGTGTGTAGGGTTCTCAACTGGACTGATCTGAGGTGTATTTCATGTTGAGTAAATTCTCTTTGCAAGCCAAATGATGTATAGTGATCAAATATATATAATAATAATAAAATTAAAATTTATATAAAAAAGAATTTGGGCAATTTCTTTCCATCTATCAGGTATCAATAGCTACTTCCATCCAGCTTTTTATTTGTTTTCTCTCCCTCTAAGCTATCCCTGGGGACTCGATTCCTCTCCATCAACCACCCAACTTGGTGTGCAGTGTGCAAAGAAAATTGTCAGAAGTAGTATTTGCTACTTGACATTTTCTACCAGAATGACATTTTTTTTTAGAGTTTTTTTGCTATAGGGTGCATGTGCTCGCCAGAAAGAGAGAGAGACAGAGAGATAGAAAGTGAGACATCACCCCTCAGAGGGCATGGCCACGCTGCGTTCCCTTCTCTCCCATTCTCCTCTCAGGACCTTGGGCATGCACGCACACTTGTCCAGGGTGAGTTTAAACTACCAGGTCTAGAACTCGAACCACGGTCAGCTACATGGGAGTCCAGCAACATAGCCATTATGTCAATTGCTGCTCCCCAGAATGACACTTTTTAAGGACAACAACAACAAAAATTTTACAATAAAAGAGGAGGTAAATCGTCTATCTTCTGTAGATGCTGCTGGTACATAAGACTAAGGCTAATCTGACATTCAACTTTGCTTTTAAAGTGACCTCCACCCTTAAAATGAACTACACAAATATGAGTGAGACAAGAGGCTCCCTGACCCATGTCTGTCCCACTAGGAGGCTCTGGAGTTGCTGGTAAGACTGGTTATCTGAGCTCCCCTCTAGGTGGGCACCTTGTCCTCTTACCCAGCGTGGCTACAAACAATAATTCTGCAACAATAAGTCTGCTCAGTGCCCACTCACGCATATTCAGAAGGGAGCTCAGGCCAAGAGTGAGGCAGAGTGCGTGCCAACATCATTTGAGTTCAAGCTTTCTAATGCTAACCTCTCTGCAGCATATGTAGCTTTCTTTTGAAGTTAAATGTAGACTCTATTGAATTATTTCCTATCTCCTAAACCCATGTCAAAATCATTCAATTAACTTAACAAATACTTATTAAGTAATGCTGTGTGTCAGGCACTGTAATAAGTGCCAGGAATAGGGCAAGAGAAAAAAATGCCCTTCTTAGAAAAGTTTACTTCAGTGGGACTATGATGATAGAGAGATAAGAGAGAGAAAAATCAAATGAAAAACAAATATGGTAAGATAAAGAGTGATAGGGTAATGTGGGTGGAGAGCTGCTGTTTTACATAAGGTGGCCCAGAAAGATGCTGAAAAATTTTGAGCAGGGCCCTAAAGGACATCAGGGAGGAAGCCATGTGGGTGTTTGGGAGAAGACTGTCAGAGCAGAGGCAGTGAGCATGTGTAGGGGTGGGGGAGGTGGTAACAGACAAGAAGGCCATTGTGCAGAACACAGAGACAGGAGAGCAGGAGGCGAGATACAGGTGCGGCAGGAGGATGTGACGGAACCTCGCCCCTAAGTCACATAGGACCTTGTTGGCCCTTGTCAGGTCTCAGTTTTTATTCTGAGGAAGCTCTTGCAGTTTTGAGCAGAGGTGTAGCATCATTGGACTTATGTTTCAAAGGCTCACTCTGGCTGCTCTATAGGAGGACAAGGTGCCCACCTAGAGGGGAGCTCAGATAACCAGCCTTGCCAGCAACTCCAGAGCCTCCTAGAGGGACAGTCATGAGTCAGGGAGCCTCTTGTCTCTCTTATTTCACCCAAGTACAGTTCTCCCTTTACTCCATAAAGTGGTTCCAGATATTCTCTGCACAGTTTTAGAAACACACGTGGTCTCTTAATGTACTTCTCCCTTGAGATTATTGTGCAACAATGAGCAAGAAAAGCCAAAATTCAGATCCATGGCTGAGCCTGGTACTACCAAGAGATGATTCCCACTACCTTTCTGCCTTTCTCCTGTTACCTACACAACAGGTGGCTCAACTTCTTTGGAAACATTCTACATTATACTAGGTGCTATTCTGAGCATGGAATTTATTCTAAGTCATTTTCTTGAAAGGGGAATACAAGACACCTTTTTTGGAGGGAGAAGATTTTGCTTTAGGGTACATGCGCTTGCCAGAAAGACAGAGAAAGAGGGACAGAAAGCGAGAAACCACCCCCCAGGGGGTATGGCCACACTGCAGTCTCCTACATTCTCCTCTCGGGATCTTGGGTACACATGCACACGCACCCAGCCTGGATTTAAGCCACCAGGTCCAGGACTCGAACCGCAGTCAACTCCATGGGAGTTCAGCAACATAGCTATTACACTAACTGCTGGTCCCAACACTTTTAAAAAAAGGTATATCTGGTTCTAGCTCTGCCACCAACGCTGTGTCCTTGGGAAAGTCTTAATGTCTTCATCTGAAATAAGATGCTCAGGCCCATCTATTCATTCATTCTACCTCATAAAAGGAGGGTGTATCATGGTCTAAGTCCCTGTCCAAAGTACTGAAGATAAAAAAAGATGAATAAAATTTGGTTCCTGTTCTCAAAGAACTTGCAATAAATTGAGAGAGATAGCCCTGATCATTACACAAACTATGATATATTAATTGCAATAAAGAGATGAGAACAAGAGCTATGGAAATCACAGACGAAACACGTCTAAATCTCTTTGCAGCTCTACCATGCTATGAGATTTGGATCTACTCTAAAAAGTCTGTCTCTCAGTGGTCTTAGAAAAACCTCCCCCCCACCTCAGGACCAGCAAATGCCATAATGGTTACATTGCCGGACTCCCACATAGTTGACCATGGATCGAGTCCTGGACCCAGTGACTTAAAATTCACACCAGGCGTGTGTGCATGTGTGCCCAAAATCCCAAGAGGAGAATGGAGAAGGGATTGTGGCATGACCATCCTCCCTGGGGGATGATTTCTCATTTACTGTCTCTGTGTCTCTCTCTGTCTTTCTGGCGAATGCATTCGCCCTATAGCAAAAACCTCTCAAAAAAAAAAAAAGTAAAATGCAGAACAGTATATAGTATGTAGCATTTAGGATAAAACAGGAGGCTGGAGAACATATGTATGTATTAGCTTGAATATATTTGGACTAGTTCTGGAAAGACATGTCAACAACTGGTTTTTAGGGGTTTGTACGAGGCTATCAGAAGGCAAGAGGGGTGACAATGGCCATGTCACTCTCTTCATTCTTCTCTCAGAATTTTTTGTAGGTCTGAAATCTCTTGTGCCTTTAGAATTTTGAGCCATGTGAATATGCACCTGCTCAAAAAATGAAAATTTAAAATAAAAAATAGATAAATTAGAAAGAAAGAAAGAAAGAAAGACCTTCCCCTAGGTGACAATACGCTAACTTTGGCTCACTCAAGTCATTTCTCAAATAAAAACGCTAGCTTCACTCTTACCAGCCAATAGGAAAATCATCAAGAAAGTCATACCCTTCTACTAAGTTTAGAAAAACTGGCACTAATTCCATTTAAAAAAAAAATAGGTCTCTGAAATATTATCATCTGAAACTTGGTGAAGTGCCTTGGAGTGATTCAACAGCCAGGACAGACTGCCCTGGGGCATGTGGACCTTGGCTAATAGCATGAGAGGAGGGCCGCACCTTAAAAAGAAGGGAGGGGAGGACTGGCACCAGTGGCTTCTCGCCGAGCTTGCCACCATCCCTGGAACCTACCCTGACGACTTCATCTTATCAGCCCTCTCGCCGATCATAGAACTTGAAGCCCAGACGGACTTTTGACCTGACAGCTTAACTTTTATATTTTTTTCCTTCTTTTTTCTTTTTTTTAAGGCCAGGTTGCTGTATCCCAAAGTCTAATGGTTAAGGGATCCAGATCTTATGAGGTCAACCACAGTTCAAATCCCCTGGCAGCCTGCAAAACACTCAGGGGACATATGCTTGTATGCCCAAAATCCCAACAGGATGGAGAGATGAAGGAGAAGGGATTGCAGGGTGATGACACCCCTCAGGAGGCACATTCTCCCTCTCTCTTCCTGTGGCTCTCTGTCTCTCTCTGGTGATTGCATTTGCCCTCTGGTAATAATTTTTTTCATGCATGAAAAATAAAGGTTTGCTGTCTCTATCTTCCTGCCTCAGTTTCCCAGCTGGGACTACACGTGAATACTACTGCTGTCCCCTTTTAGACAGCAACTTGCTGTGTGGTCTCAAGCAGCTTCGAGCTTGTAATATTCTGGACTCAACTTGCCCAGGTTGCTGAGATTGCAGGTGCATGCCCAGCCTCAAGCCAGAGCAGAAGCCCAACCCAGTCAGCAGTCCCAGCATGTGGAGCACAGTATCTTAGCAGCACAAATCACTGTGACTGGACCCTAGACAGCTTTCTTCATTCAGCCAAATAATCATTCTCAAAGAATGTCTGTAGCGATCAACAGATGCTCTTCTCAGAGAAGGCACTGTGGTGTGACCATTCTCCATGAGGGGTACTTTCTCTTCTTCTGTCTCTTTCTCTAATTTAGAGTTCACATGCTCTCTAGAAATTACACACACACACACACTCTTCTCTACACAAGGTACAAAAAAAAAAAAAATCCCCCCGTTCCTCAGAACACTAGCTAAACTGGACCTGACCTCAATCGCTTGCTTCTTGGTGTTCTCATTCCTCCCTGTGGCCATGGGCAGTTCCTATGACTTTCTGTCCAAGCATCACTTTGTCCCCACACACCTGCAGTAGCACATGCTGTCTCAGTTCCTCTTTGGTACTGATTTCAGTGCAAATCTCAGTCCAGGAATAAGTTTTCACAAAGCCAGGGTGTACCTACACATGATTCATTCAAACCCAAGCTTATAGTAAGTTCATCTTCCTGAAAATTTTGAAGTGGAGTCAGAGGAAGGGGCCACGTCAGACAATTTACCGCCTCCTCAGGACCTCCACATGCCTTCTCTTCTCTTCGTCCACTATCTCCCTGGAGCAATAGACAGGATATGTCTTTCTTCTCATGCAGAACAAATAGGCCATCTTGGGCTCATCCTTAGGAGAGTCCTTTCTTCTTCAAGCACTCATCAAAGATTTTCCTCAAAAATGCCACCTTTCCTAAGAAGTCTGGCTAATGAAATGTTTTTCTTTTGTTGCATAAAGAATTTTGCATGGGACCAGCAAATGGTGTAATGGTTACCTCGCTGGACTCCCATGTAGTCAACCGCGGTTTGAGTCTGGGATCTGGCAGCTTAAAACTCATGCCAGGCGTGTGTGCTTGAGGGTCCAAGATCCTGAGAGGAGAATGGAGAAGGGATTGCAGTGTGACCATCCCCCCAGTGGTGGTTTGGGGGGGGATATTTCTCAGTTTCTATCTCTCTGTTGAGTGATGTGCCCTATAGCAAAAATCTCTAAAAAACAAAACAAAACAAAAACTATGCAAATAAAAAGAATTCCAAAAGAACAGAACATGCAGATGTCATCCAGACCAATATTATTTGGAAACTACAGCAGGAAATTTATATGGAAGTTCATAAACATTAACCAAGATCTAGGGAAAACCTAGTCTCAAGTAGTTAAATTTGCTTAACTTAATTGTATAACCAATGGGACCTCTGTGCCAGGCACCATCCTACGTAGAAGTATCTAAGTTATGATACCTCAAAAAGAACAGTTGGGGACCAGCAGTTAGCACAATGGCTATGTTGCTGGACTCTCACGTAGTCGACCGCAGTTCGAGTCCCGGACCCGGTGGCTTAAACGCACACCAGGTGCGTGTGCATGCGTGCCCAAGATCCCAAGAGGAGAATGGAGGAGAAGGGATTGCGGTGTGGCCATCCCCTCTGGGGGGGGATTTCTCGCTTTCTATCTCTCTGTCTCTCTCTGTCTGGCTGGCGAGCACACATGCCCTATAGCAAAAACCTCTCCAAAAAAAAAAAAAGAACACTTGGCCACCAGGCCCTGCTTCAACCAAACTTCACATTTACTAAAGGATGATTGATAAATGTTTAATAGTATATGTCAGAGAAAGTAGGTAAAGAAAATAAATCTTAGGGGACCTTTGCTGAGAAGTTTGTATAGCACACTTAAATGTAAGCATTCCAAGGTTAAACAGGAGTCCACCACCAAGAAATTCCTAAATAACTGTGAGAGCCCATGAGAGATGACACTTCCTTTTCTTCTTATTGTTAAGCAAATCTATAAAAGGTTGGCCTATATCACAGTGGTTAATGGAGTCAGAACCCAGATTCAAACCATGGCTGACCACAGTTTGAATCCTAGTCCTGGTGACTTGAAAAACATGCCCAATGACTGCACATGCCCTAAATCCTGACACAATGGAGAAATGGAGGAAAAAGGATTTTGACAAAATCATATACCCCCTTGGGGGGTTTTCTCTATTACATTCTCTCTCTCATGCGTATACACTCTCTTGCAATAAAATAGAGAAAAATGAAAGAGAGAAAGAAAGAAAATCTATAAAATCCCTCATCCCTAGTCCTTGAAGAGATTCACCAACAGCCATTCATTAACACTGAAGAAAAGTCACACCTCTTGGGAACCAGCAGTTAGCGTAATGGCTATGTCGCTGGACTCCCACGTAGTTGACCGCGGTTCGTGTCCCGGACCCGGTGGCTTAAAACTCACGCCGGGCGCGTGTGCGTGCGTGCCCAAGATCCCGAGAGGAGAATAGAGGAGAAGGGATTGCGGCGTGACCATCCCCCCTGGGGGGTGATTTCTCGCTTTCTGTCTCTATGTCTCTCTCTGTCTGTCTGGCGAGCACACGCACCCTACAGTGAAAATCTCTTAAAAAAAAAAATTGCTATTTAATCCTAAAACACACATATAGGGACAGCCAATGAGTGATGTGGTGGTTCAGGTGGCTGAATCCCACAGGGCCAACCACACAGTTCAAGTTGCAGACCCCCTGGCTTGAAAATCACATTGAGTGCATGTGACATGTGCCCAAAATTCTGAAAGGAGAGAGAAATGAGAGAAAAAGAGATTGCAGCGTGACCATTCTTCAAAGAGGGTGGTTCTCTCTTTCTCTCTTTGTCTTTTTCTTTCTCTCTCACATGAGCGCGCGTGCACTCCAGCAAATCAAATACATGTATATCATTTAAATATATATGTCTTTTTAAAAATATGTGTGTGTTGGGAACCAGCAGTTAGCGTAATGGCTATGTCGCTGGACTCCTACATAGTCGACCGCGGTTCGCATCCCAGACCCGGTGGCTTAAAACTCATGCAGGGAGCGTGTGCATGCGTGCCCAAGATCCCGAGAGGAGAATGGAGGAGAAGGGATTGCGGCATGACCATCCTCTCTGGGGGGTGATTTCTCGCTTTCTGTCTCTATGTCTCTGTCTATCTGGCGAGCGCACATGCCCTATAGCGAAAACCTCTCAAAAAAAAAAATGTGTGTATATTTATTTGTTAATCTTTTGACATAGGGTCAAGGCCTAAATGTGGGTCATCTGATGGTGTCCTATAAAGTCTTACTTATGTACATTATACCCGTATGCCTCAATGACAACTTCTAATTTTAATTTTTAATAGAATTATAATCTAAATATACTTGCAAAACATCTGATTTGTAAACTTTTTAAATAGTTTTTCCCAAATATTTATGGATATCTTCTATATCTTATAAAACAGCAATTTGAAAGACTTCAGTTTAGCAAGCAAAGGCTAAAGCGTTAAAAACATTAGTTTCAGTAAAGCAATTCTCTTTACTTTTATATTCACACTTAAATTCAAATCATCTTTAATATAATGACAATAATAAGTACAAGTGACATAAGCAGGGTTGGAAACAACCACAATTAGCTCTAGGTAAGCTTCACCTCACCTGATATGGGGCCTGAGTGATATAGATTAGCCTATTGGCTAAGGATGTCAATGTTTTTTTAGGCTTTTCAGGATGTTTTCCAGAGAGAATGGAAGAGTGGGTTAATGTGAAGTTGGATAAAAGATTCCATATTTATATACCTATATATTGTCAATGTTTTTTTAGGCTTTTCAGGATGTTTTCCAGAGAGAATGGAAGAGTGGGTTAATGTGAAGTTGGATAAAAGATTCCATATGCATATACCTATATATATTATAT
>NW_006205995.1:43422-46757 GCF_000334495.1 Tupaia belangeri chinensis
TATAATATATATATATAAAGAAGTCAAAATGATCTCTTCCTGTTTGAATAATCCAGCCTTTATCCCTTCAACTCAGAAAGAATGCTTTCTCATTCCCTTTGTGCTGAATTTTACTCATGCATAGGTAAAAGTCATAGGATAGTCCAGTGTCTCTTTGCTGCACCTCCTAAATCTTTGAGTCAATGAAATAGTGAGATGAGAAATGTACTGGGAGGTACTTAGACATTGAGGAACAGGGCAGGGGCAGGAGCCACTTTTAGCTCAGTGAAATGGGTCACTACCACCACTTGAAAATATCACCTCAATGCCAAGCCATAGTGATGTACAGCAACACAACACTCAGCAATGCTGAACTGAAGCCATATGGAAGACTGGGGTTCAGTTCCCAGGTCCACTTGCACATGCCAGGTGTGTATGCATGCCTCTGATTTTCACTGGCTAGGAAGGCTGCAGGGAAGACTGCACTCACTGTGGGACTCATTGAAATTGTCTTTTTCTCTCTCTGTCTTCTCTTTCTTTGTTTCTCTCTTGATCTCTTCCATGAAATAAAGAAAAATCAGCTCAACAAGTATTGAAATTATTTACATCTGCATTTACTGACTGAAGCTTATCACAAGACAAATAGAGGACCAATACTCTCTGCATAATAAAATAATTGAGTTTTCTTTTGTGATTTTCTGTAGTATTTCAAGACACAAAGGGGGTTGAGGACTTTGGATCTGGGAAAAGATAAAGTAAGTGATCTGAATGGAAAGCTATCAGGCAGCAGGCAGTGGCTGAAAGGAAAAAAATGGTTTAGGAGAGGTCCCTGGTTATGGAGAAGACTGAAAAACTGGTCAATTATGCTAGCCATATCTATTTAAGGTATTTACTCATCTGTGTAGTCATGACCACTACTCAGCTTCCTGCAAACCATCAGTGAGTTCTGTGATTTATAAAGCTTTCATTTACATATCTGTGGGCACCACCACTATTTTTTCTGATTTAGAGCACTGAGGGCTTGACAGACAAAAGAAGTTTCCAGGTGTAAAACCCTGGATGGGAATGCAGAGTCAAGGAGAGACAGAAATTTGAAGCAAGACATGATACATATCCCTGGGGGTAGCTGAGGTACTTTTCACCATAAGCAGACTGTGCTATCAAGAAGTTTTCAGTCTCATCAAAGAAAAAGTACAGGAGACTTCAAAACGTTTGTGGAAAAATGGAATTAAAGTACAAGTTTATTTTGGTGTCAAAAAAAAAGAATTTGAGATCCTTGTATAGCTTTTCTATAATACATACTTTCTATATACTTTGTTTTATTTTAATTTATTTTATGCATTCAATCACTTAGTTTGTAAAGTGAATTCTTACAATGTGAATGCACTAGACATAAGTCCAGTTGAGGATACTATACATATTATCATCAACAGAAAATAATTCATTTCAGTGTCCCATAAACGTCTTGTCTCTTTATTTTTCTCCTTAATATCTTTCCTCACATTCTCCCCCTACTCCCACCCTCTGCCCACACTGTATCCAGTATCCATAACCATTTTCCATGCTTCTTTATCCTCTAATCTTTGTTTGGACAGATCGTATATATTAAGTGGAGACATACAATGTCTCTCCTTCATAGCCTGGCTTACTTCACTCCGCAGTAAATCTTCAATATTCACCCACTTTCTATCAAAAGCCAGGGTCTTATTGTTTTTTAATGGCTGAGTAGTATTTCATAGAGTATATACTACTTTTTTTCAATCTATTCATCTGTTCATGGACATTTGAGTTGGTTCCATGTCTTAGCAATTGTGAATAATGCCGCAATAAACATAGATATGCAAACACTTTTCTGACTAAGCGTTCTCCTGTCCTTTGGGTAGATACCTAGTAATGAGATTGCTGGATCATATGGTGGTTCTATTTTTAAATCTTGGAGGAACCTCCATATTGTTTTCCACAGTGGTTGGATTAATTTACATTCCCACCAGCAGTATAGGTGATTTCTCTCTTTCACCACAGCCCCGCCAGCATTTATCATTTTTTGTTTTTTCAATCTTCTCCATTCTGACTGGGGTGAAGTGGTACCTCATTATAGTTTGATCTGCATCTCCCTTATAATGAGGGACAGAGATATTGAGCATTTTTATACACTTTTTGGGTGTTCATATGTCTTCCTTAGAGACTTGTTTGATGAGACCAGCAGTTAGCATAATGGCTATGTCACTGAACTCCCTATAGCCGACTGGGGTTCAAAACCTGGACCTGGTGGCTTAAATTCATGCTGGGCACGTGTGTATGCATGCCCAAAATCCCGAGAGGAAAATGGAGGAGAAGGGATTGCAGTGTGGCCATCCCCCCTGGGGTGCGATTTCTTGCTTTCTATCTCTCTGTCTTTCTGGTGAGCACACACACCCTATAGCAAAAAACTCTCCAAAAAAAAAAATAAATAAATAAGGGGAGAGAGAGAGAGAGAGAGAGTTGTTTGTTCAGCTCATTTTCCCATCATTCAACTGGATTGGTAATTTTTTTTTTCAGGTAAGCAGCTTGAGTTCTCTGTGTATTCTGGTTATCAGTCCCTTATCTGAGGCATAGTTGACAAATCTATTCTCCCATTCCAAGGGTTGTTGATTCACACTAGTTACTGTGTCTTTTTTTTTAACATCCTTCATATGTGTCCACATAAAATATTAATGTAAGGAGAGAAGATATAGGGGGCAGCAGGTGGCATAGTGATTAAGGTGAACTCCCACATGGTTTACTGTGATTCAAGTCCGAGACCCAAAGGATTGAAACATGCCAGGCACATGAGTATATATGCTCAAAATCCTGAGAAGAATGGAGGAGAAGGGATTGCCGTGTGGCCTTCCCTGCAGAGGGGTGATTTCTCACTTTCTCTCTCTCTCTCTATCTCTCTGACAAGCACACATACCCCATAGCAAAAAATCTCTCTAAAAAATAAAATAGAAGATACAGGGTACTATTATGAAGAGTCATTTGTGTGGTGTAAGTCATACGCCACACAGATGGCAGTATTGCCTGGAAAGTATTTAGTAGGTGTGATGACTTGAATGTCTCCCACTGCTATGCTTTGGATAATAGTTTGCCCCCAAAAAGTTCATGTGCTTGAATTTGGTTCCTAACACAATGACATTGAAAGACAGCAAGATCTTTAAGAGGGAGACTCACCTTCAATACAGTTGGGCACCATCCATTCAGCTGTCCCATCCAAACAGAGAAAGTAAACAGAGAAAGCAGAAAAGTCTACCTCTCCTTCCTTCCTTCCTTCCTTCCTTTCTCTCTCTCCCTCTCTCTCTCCCTCTGTCTCTCTCTCTCTCTCTCTCTCTCTCTCTCTC
>NW_006205995.1:47197-62234 GCF_000334495.1 Tupaia belangeri chinensis
AAAAAAAAAAATGTGTGTATATTTATTTGTTAATCTTTTGACATAGGGTCAAGGCCTAAATGTGGGTCATCTGATGGTGTCCTATAAAGTCTTACTTATGTACATTATACCCGTATGCCTCAATGACAACTTCTAATTTTAATTTTTAATAGAATTATAATCTAAATATACTTGCAAAACATCTGATTTGTAAACTTTTTAAATAGTTTTTCCCAAATATTTATGGATATCTTCTATATCTTATACAACAGCAATTTGAAAGACTTCAGTTTAGCAAGCAAAGGCTAAAGCGTTAAAAACATTAGTTTCAGTAAAGCAATTCTCTTTACTTTTATATTCACACTTAAATTCAAATCATCTTTAATATAATGACAATAATAAGTACAAGTGACATAAGCAGGGTTGGAAACAACCACAATTAGCTCTAGGTAAGCTTCACCTCACCTGATATGGGGCCTGAGTGATATAGATTAGCCTATTGGCTAAGGATGTCAATGTTTTTTTAGGCTTTTCAGGATGTTTTCCAGAGAGAATGGAAGAGTGGGTTAATGTGAAGTTGGATAAAAGATTCCATATGCATATACCTATATATATTATATATATATAATATATATATATAAAGAAGTCAAAATGATCTCTTCCTGTTTGAATAATCCAGCCTTTATCCCTTCAACTCAGAAAGAATGCTTTCTCATTCCCTTTGTGCTGAATTTTACTCATGCATAGGTAAAAGTCATAGGATAGTCCAGTGTCTCTTTGCTGCACCTCCTAAATCTTTGAGTCAATGAAATAGTGAGATGAGAAATGTACTGGGAGGTACTTAGACATTGAGGAACAGGGCAGGGGCAGGAGCCACTTTTAGCTCAGTGAAATGGGTCACTACCACCACTTGAAAATATCACCTCAATGCCAAGCCATAGTGATGTACAGCAACACAACACTCAGCAATGCTGAACTGAAGCCATATGGAAGACTGGGGTTCAGTTCCCAGGTCCACTTGCACATGCCAGGTGTGTATGCATGCCTCTGATTTTCACTGGCTAGGAAGGCTGCAGGGAAGACTGCACTCACTGTGGGACTCATTGAAATTGTCTTTTTCTCTCTCTGTCTTCTCTTTCTTTGTTTCTCTCTTGATCTCTTCCATGAAATAAAGAAAAATCAGCTCAACAAGTATTGAAATTATTTACATCTGCATTTACTGACTGAAGCTTATCACAAGACAAATAGAGGACCAATACTCTCTGCATAATAAAATAATTGAGTTTTCTTTTGTGATTTTCTGTAGTATTTCAAGACACAAAGGGGGTTGAGGACTTTGGATCTGGGAAAAGATAAAGTAAGTGATCTGAATGGAAAGCTATCAGGCAGCAGGCAGTGGCTGAAAGGAAAAAAATGGTTTAGGAGAGGTCCCTGGTTATGGAGAAGACTGAAAAACTGGTCAATTATGCTAGCCATATCTATTTAAGGTATTTACTCATCTGTGTAGTCATGACCACTACTCAGCTTCCTGCAAACCATCAGTGAGTTCTGTGATTTATAAAGCTTTCATTTACATATCTGTGGGCACCACCACTATTTTTTCTGATTTAGAGCACTGAGGGCTTGACAGACAAAAGAAGTTTCCAGGTGTAAAACCCTGGATGGGAATGCAGAGTCAAGGAGAGACAGAAATTTGAAGCAAGACATGATACATATCCCTGGGGGTAGCTGAGGTACTTTTCACCATAAGCAGACTGTGCTATCAAGAAGTTTTCAGTCTCATCAAAGAAAAAGTACAGGAGACTTCAAAACGTTTGTGGAAAAATGGAATTAAAGTACAAGTTTATTTTGGTGTCAAAAAAAAAGAATTTGAGATCCTTGTATAGCTTTTCTATAATACATACTTTCTATATACTTTGTTTTATTTTAATTTATTTTATGCATTCAATCACTTAGTTTGTAAAGTGAATTCTTACAATGTGAATGCACTAGACATAAGTCCAGTTGAGGATACTATACATATTATCATCAACAGAAAATAATTCATTTCAGTGTCCCATAAACGTCTTGTCTCTTTATTTTTCTCCTTAATATCTTTCCTCACATTCTCCCCCTACTCCCACCCTCTGCCCACACTGTATCCAGTATCCATAACCATTTTCCATGCTTCTTTATCCTCTAATCTTTGTTTGGACAGATCGTATATATTAAGTGGAGACATACAATGTCTCTCCTTCATAGCCTGGCTTACTTCACTCCGCAGTAAATCTTCAATATTCACCCACTTTCTATCAAAAGCCAGGGTCTTATTGTTTTTTAATGGCTGAGTAGTATTTCATAGAGTATATACTACTTTTTTTCAATCTATTCATCTGTTCATGGACATTTGAGTTGGTTCCATGTCTTAGCAATTGTGAATAATGCCGCAATAAACATAGATATGCAAACACTTTTCTGACTAAGCGTTCTCCTGTCCTTTGGGTAGATACCTAGTAATGAGATTGCTGGATCATATGGTGGTTCTATTTTTAAATCTTGGAGGAACCTCCATATTGTTTTCCACAGTGGTTGGATTAATTTACATTCCCACCAGCAGTATAGGTGATTTCTCTCTTTCACCACAGCCCCGCCAGCATTTATCATTTTTTGTTTTTTCAATCTTCTCCATTCTGACTGGGGTGAAGTGGTACCTCATTATAGTTTGATCTGCATCTCCCTTATAATGAGGGACAGAGATATTGAGCATTTTTATACACTTTTTGGGTGTTCATATGTCTTCCTTAGAGACTTGTTTGATGAGACCAGCAGTTAGCATAATGGCTATGTCACTGAACTCCCTATAGCCGACTGGGGTTCAAAACCTGGACCTGGTGGCTTAAATTCATGCTGGGCACGTGTGTATGCATGCCCAAAATCCCGAGAGGAAAATGGAGGAGAAGGGATTGCAGTGTGGCCATCCCCCCTGGGGTGCGATTTCTTGCTTTCTATCTCTCTGTCTTTCTGGTGAGCACACACACCCTATAGCAAAAAACTCTCCAAAAAAAAAAATAAATAAATAAGGGGAGAGAGAGAGAGAGAGAGAGTTGTTTGTTCAGCTCATTTTCCCATCATTCAACTGGATTGGTAATTTTTTTTTTCAGGTAAGCAGCTTGAGTTCTCTGTGTATTCTGGTTATCAGTCCCTTATCTGAGGCATAGTTTACAAAACTATTCTCCCATTCCAAGGGTTGTTGATTCACACTAGTTACTGTGTCTTTTTTTTTAACATCCTTCATATGTGTCCACATAAAATATTAATGTAAGGAGAGAAGATATAGGGGGCAGCAGGTGGCATAGTGATTAAGGTGAACTCCCACATGGTTTACTGTGATTCAAGTCCGAGACCCAAAGGATTGAAACATGCCAGGCACATGAGTATATATGCTCAAAATCCTGAGAAGAATGGAGGAGAAGGGATTGCCGTGTGGCCTTCCCTGCAGAGGGGTGATTTCTCACTTTCTCTCTCTCTCTCTATCTCTCTGACAAGCACACATACCCCATAGCAAAAAATCTCTCTAAAAAATAAAATAGAAGATACAGGGTACTATTATGAAGAGTCATTTGTGTGGTGTAAGTCATACGCCACACAGATGGCAGTATTGCCTGGAAAGTATTTAGTAGGTGTGATGACTTGAATGTCTCCCACTGCTATGCTTTGGATAATAGTTTGCCCCCAAAAAGTTCATGTGCTTGAATTTGGTTCCTAACACAATGACATTGAAAGACAGCAAGATCTTTAAGAGGGAGACTCACCTTCAATACAGTTGGGCACCATCCATTCAGCTGTCCCATCCAAACAGAGAAAGTAAACAGAGAAAGCAGAAAAGTCTACCTCTCCTTCCTTCCTTCCTTCCTTCCTTCCTTTCTCTCTCTCCCTCTCTCTCTCCCTCTGTCTCTCTCTCTCTCTCTCTCTCTCTCTCTCTCCCCCTACATGCCTGCCTTCCTCTCTGCTTCTGTCAGTATGCTGTGATGCTGCCCTCATACCTTTGGACTTTCTAGTCATCAAAATTTTGAGCCAAATAAATCTCTATTTGTTAAAAATTACCCAGTCTTGAACTATCAAAACTCATGTGAAATTAATTGCCATTGTAACGGTATTAAAAGGCTCTGCCATCTTGGGTTGAATTAATGCCATTATAAAAGGGTCACTTTGGGAGCCAGCAGTTAGCGTAATGGCTGTGTCGCTGGACTCCCACGTAGTCGACCGCAGTTCACGTCCCGGACCCGGTGGCTTAAAACTCACGCCGGGCACGTGTGCGTGTGTGCCCAAGATCCCGAGAGGAGAATGGAGGAGAAGGAATTGCAGCGTGACCATCCCCCTGGGGGGTGATTTCTCGCTTTCTGTCTCTATGTCTCTCTCTCTGTCTGTCTGGCAAGCGCACACGCCCTATAGCAAAAAAAAAACTCCCCACCCCAAAAAAAAGGGTCACTTTGGCCTTCTTTTGGACCATGCACCTTCTTCCTTCTTCCATGAGGATCCAGTCTTTCTCTCCTCTGGAGGATGCAGAGACCCAAGCATCATTTTGGAATAAGAGAATGGCCTCATCAGACACCAAACCACCCAGTCGTTTGACCTTAGACTGCCCAGCCTCAAGAACTGTGAGTCGATGTATTTCTGTTCTTTATAAATTACCCAGGTATTATATTACATCAACACAAAATAAACTAAGGCAAAAGTTTAGAAAAGAGAGGATGTGCTTTGATCTCATGATATTTGTACCAGAAACTACTGTTTACAGCTAGAAGAGAACAAAAACATTTAAAAAGCAGTATACTTCCTCAGACACTCTTGATCTCACTACAAGAGGCATAATGTGTGTGGATAATCTCCACTGTCACAAATTTGAACACATTTCCCAAACTAATTTTTGCTCTTAAAGTTTAGTTTGCCAGTATTTGAAATGGATTTAAATAAAGAAATTAAACTTTTCTATGTCAATAAGAAAATGTCTACTACGGATGTGTGGAAAATGCTTAGTTTCCTGAGCCTAAGAAGCCCGGGGTGATCGCTCATATTCCTCAGACCCTATGATGCGTGACTTGACAGGAAGCCCAGCTTCCTTTGTCACTGTCCACTCTCTCTGCAGTGGCCCGCGGTGGCCCTTTCCATGGTGCTATGGCTGCAGTGCCCGGCAGGGCAGAGAAACATGTAAAATGGCTATACATGGGGCCTCCAGGGCTCAGGTCATTCCGGTTTAGAGAGCTGCAGAAAAATATCCAAAACATCTGTAGAATTAAAGAGTCCCCAAGCTTCACAGATATATAAAAAGATACAACTTAAACATTCTATTCTGCACAGTATACTGACAAAGACTAAAACGAGAGCTAGAATCAAAGGAAGTTTCCAGTATGGAGCCTTGGGTAAGTCTGCCCACTCCATCGTTGTCACACACTTCAAGTAATTATTACTTACTGCATGAAAGGAAAATGGTTTCTCAAACCATTTTTCCCCCACCCATCTGCTGTCAGAAAGGTCATTATGATGGAAGATGTGTCTACAGAATTGCACAGGACAAAACAAAACACAGCGCTACTACCAAAAGGCAATATTACATCCATGTAACAGAATATGAAGTCCCTGTTCTCCATCACAGTGGGACGCCTTAGGTTATTACACACATGCGTATAGTGGGATGTGAAAGAGAAGCTATATAGACACGTACTGTGTCCTTTATGCACATCCACACGCTTGAGTATGAATAGAAAGATCTTAAAGTCATCGTAGCCCATATTTCCCTGCCCCCCCCCCTTATTGTCCTGGTTTTGAACTTTACTTTGAGTACACTGTGCTTATCATTCCTCAAAGGCAGGGCATACAGAGCTGGCAATAACACTAAGTCATTTGGAGCATGCATTATAAGTTACAGAGAAAACAGAGGTTCTGGTTTATTATGCTAAAGCTGTAAAGCCACGAATACAAAATATGGCTAGCAGTCACCTTGCTTTATTCTTCTTCTAACAACTTACTAACAGTGTGTAAATATAAAAGCAAACTTTGATTTTTCCATCAGACCTCTCTGAAATGGATACTCGAGTGCATTTAACATTGTGACCAGAAATATTGAAATTTGACAGCTGAGAGGTTAAAGGTCTCAAATTTATACATCGAGGTGTTTGTCCCTGTCATCGTCCCAGCAGCTTGCTCAGGATAACCCCTTTTGCTTACTGAACCTTTGAGAAACAGAGAACATTAAGTAATACATCTTGGCAGACATCCTGGGATTCTACTCCCACCAGGAAACAAGCCATCCTAAGCATCACTGAAAGAATTCGGTGGATAGTAAAGGACATTTGTTCAACCTTGATGTTTAACTATATTGTTCAGAAAAATCTATTGTTTGGGCCCCACTCCAAAAATGTCAGCCCACAATCCAGGACTGTGAGTTTGGTATTATACGTACCTCTCCCCTGACACTTCCTTCTGCCAAAATTATGTTGGCTGATAACATGAAAAATGAACACTTGAGCTCTTCCTGAAAAGCTGGGAATATTCCCTTACCTGGTCAAAATTTATCTTTAGCATAAATACTCCCTTATATTTCTCTATCCAGTTTTTGCTACATCTTCCTCCAGGTAACTTCCTAGTCTCACCTTCTCTCTGGTGTGCAGACTGCCCTGTACCCTCCTCACTGCCCATTCAAACTATCCAAATAGCCTGAATGCACACTGTTAATGTTGAGAAGATCTGAGTACTCAGAACCTTAACTCTTCAAACGTATAAGTATAATAAGTAATTTACAAATCCTATTTTCTCAAATAAAACAGTAGCAAACACGAACAAGCATTAATACTAAAGGAACAAGAAGACAAGTGTCATAATAATATCACACAGTTATCAAGTACTTAATTGGCCTTATTCTAAATGGATCACGTGTATTGACTCATTTAATCTTTTTTTTTTTTTTTTTTGAGAGATTTTCACTGTAGGGTGCGTGCGCTCGCCAGACAGACAGAGACATAGAGACAGAAAGCGAGAAATCACCCCCCAGGGGGGATGGTCACGCCACAATCCCTTCTCCTCCATTCTCCTCTCGGGATCTTGGGCACGCACGCACACGCGCCCGGCGTGAGTTTTAAGTCACCGGGTCCGGGACACGAACCGCGGTCGACTACGTGGGAATCCAGCGACATAGCCATTACGCTAACTGCTGGTTTCCCTGACTCATTTAATCTTAACAACCCCATTAGGCCTATGCCATTTTATCTCTATCCCATTTTCTTAACAACAAACTGACAAAGTCTTTTTTGTTTGTTCATTTGTTTGTTTGTTTTTTAAAAAAGGTGTGTCTTACAATAAAGATTTCTCCCTTTCCTTCTTTGTCTTTCTGTCTTTCTCTGGCAAGTACATGTGCCTTCACTCACCAGGGATATGACTGCCTCTCACACAAAATGCATACTTTACTAAATGTCATGAATCTTCAAAATCACTTGCAAATCATTGGAGCTTAGAATGGTAAATTCTGGAATACAAAGGCTTTGCTGCAAACCTATTTTTCCTCTTCTTCTTCAGATTTTCACCATCAGCTCTGTGCACTCCCTGGAGAGAGACAGAGAAAGACAGTGAGAGGGAAAGTGAGAAATCGCCCCGCTGAGATGATGGTCACAATGTATTCTTTCTCCTTCATTCTCTTCCTAGGATTTTGGGCATGCACGCGCACACACCCAGCATGATTTTCAAGCTGTCTGGTCCAGGACTCAAATTACTGAGAAGTTAATGTGTTATCCTTTCCAAGAATATCTTTCACATACTACTGTCTTAAACCAAGGTGATTCATAGTCAAAGACTGAAATTCAGGCAGCACCTTTCTGCAAAAAAGAAAAGATATTCTTGTGCCCCTTGATGCTAGATCAATGAGCCATTTGCCCAACTATCTAGAAGGCCTTACCATGTTGAAGTAAGACAACAGACAGATCAAGTACAACACTGCCCTATGCCTGCTTCCAGGTTTTTCAGAAGGAAAGGCCATAAAAATTGTAATTGAACAGTTAGGAAATGAAGCATTTATTTTTAATTCATATATAGATGTTATTTAAGAGTTGCTCCATTAATGCTGTGTTAACAAGAAAAAAATTTTAAATGTTCTCTTCAGCCAGAGGCTCTTAAATTTGAGCCTGCATCAGATGACCTTGAGGGGTTGTTAAAACAGGTATCTGGGCCCCAGGTCAGAATTTCTGATTTTGGGTTTCTAACAAGTTCCAAAGCAATACTGATACTGGATACTTTGAGAACCACTGCTTCTTCCTAGGCCAGAGAAAGAACATTCTGGGTTTTCGTGATGTTCCCTGGATAGTCAAGGAGCTATCTGAGGTTTCTTTCCAGCAGAGTTCCTCAGAATAGCTCTTGTCATCAAACAGTGCTGAGCTTTAATGTTTCACACACTGTGCTACGTGTGGAGGGGGACAGATAACTAAGTGCCATGCTCAAAGGAGGTTGGTTCTGAAATCTGGGGGGGGGGGGGGGGGGGGGAAGTCTGGGGGGGCGGGAAACGTGAACAGCAGTTGCCACTGGACTCCCACGTAGTCAACTGTGGTTCAAGTCCTGGACCCGGTGGCTTAATACGCTGGATGCATGTGTGTGCGTGCCCAAGATCCCAAGAGGAGAATGGAGGAGACGGGACTGCGATGTGGCCATCCCCCCTGGGGGGTGATTTCTCACTTTCCATCTCTCTTTCTCTCTCTGTCTTTCTGGTGAGCTCACATGCCCTATAGCAGAAACCTCTCAAAAAAAAAAAAAAAGAAGAAGAGCTACCCACCAGCAAAAGGTCAGATTGACTGGCCCTATAGACTCAGACTAGGTGAGCATCACCTGGAAGACTGGGTCAGAGCCTTCTTCCACCCACACCTCCCACTTCCTCCAAGAAATGTGCATTGTCACATCAGCATCAGGACAGGGAAAGTACTCAATGGCTCTAAATCATGACTTCCAGGACCGACCCCTTGGCCTAGAGATTAAGGAAGTTGGATCCCACCCAGCTGACTGTTCAGTTTGAATCCTGACCCCAGCAGCTTAAAAACACACTGGATGTGTGTGAGAGTGTGCTCCAAATCCCAATGGGATGGAGAAGTGGAGGAAAAGGGATCACAGCATGACCACGTCCCATTGGGGGATGCTTTTCCCTTCTCCCTCTTTCTCCATCTTCTGTCTCTCTCTGGCAAGTACATGTGCCCTCTGGTCAAGAAAAAAAGAGAGCGAGAGAGAGAAAGAAAAAGAAAAGAAACATGACCTCCAAAATGGTACTCAAGGATAGGCAGAAGGGGCAGTATGCACAGGCACACACATGCACACACACAGCTGAAAAACTGCACTAAACAGAGGAGATAGGTGAAAATGCTCCCTGCGGGTGAGCCCAACCCCAGGGTGGTCAGTTTATTTCCCTCCAAAGAAATTGATATTGATATGAATTCCCCTAAACCTCAGCAGAAGCATAGAGTGAAAAAGAGAAAAAAAAATCTAACAAATAAATAGGTATTTTTATGTGTCTGCCATGAAACACCTGCATAAAAGAGAAAAGGGAGGAAAATCTATTTTACACTTCAGGTCTAAAGACTTTACATTCCTTTCAAGTTTTTATATTAGAGCCTGAACCTGGCATTTTATATGTGCAGTCTACTCTTTATAGCTCTCTGATAGAATAAATGGGGTGGGGGGAGGTAGAGAACAGAATAGACAAGCTACCACTTTGCCCCTTCCTCATATTTTGTGAAAATTATCTTTTTCTAAGACTCACAAAAGCCTCAAAGTCTGCATGATTTACTAGGAAGGCTTTAGAAGCTACAGATTTTGTGAGCTTTTCGGCCATGGCATTTGGGCTCAAGTTTTTCTTAGTTCATCTACAGGTACCAGATTTATCACCCCTTATGGTCAGAAAAGCAGAGCTATGTTACATGAGGTTTTGAATGATTCTAGGATTGCTCTTTCATCCCCATTATGTCCTCTAAATGTTGAAGAAACTGACTTTCACCCGCCATGAAACTTAGTTGCTAGTTCCCATCTAAGAACCACGAGCTAATAAGCTCATTGAAGTCTCAACAGCAGCTGTGCCCTGTTCCTGGAATGAGAGACCATCTGCTAGGTCCCAGCATCAACCCTACAAGGCACACTCCTGTTGATGTTCAACACAGCCTCTCTGAGTAACGGATTTTCCCTCAAGCTTTAAAAACTGTTATTAAGGCAGTCTTCAGCACCATTTAAGGGCTTGGAAGCTAGCCTCTCACTAATGAATATTAAACCTAGGCCAGTAGGGTCCTCCCACTTCCTTGGCAGACAGGATAAGAAAAGATGCCATTTTTTTTTCCTTTAGCTACCTAATAAATCTCTAACTGCTGGTTTGTTTCCATTTCCAGTCTAGCATAAACAAAAAGACTTGCGACCACCTTCCATGGTCACCTGAGCTCACCACCCACATGCAAAGGCAGCAATTTTTCATTATTGATAAAATGTAATGTCATAATGTCACGGCCTTTCAGGTCATCATCTTTGTAAGTCAGCAATGACATTATCACATTTTATAATGATAACAAATGGCCATAATGTTTGCATGTAATTTTCATTGGCTCCTACAGAATCCTAATTTAACCCCATCAACAGATGGCTCTCCTTAGCACCTTCAAATGTGTACCTCCTTAGATCTGCTGAAGACTAACAGTAAAATTTGCATGAATCAAAGTTCATTAAAGGTACAAGGGTCATTTCACCACCCCCCTCACCTTGACTAAATGCTTCACTTTTATAAAGGAGAATTTTTGCTGAATGTATTTGTACTGTTGAATGTTAGCAGGCAAATGTATTAAATACATCTACTTGCCATTCGTTCATGAACTCTCACTAACCCCTTTCTGTCCTCTCCATGCCTGTTCTTTTCTGGTGATTTTTGAGTGCTGTGTTCTGCCAGTTCCACAGTAATCATAGAACACTAATTAATTGGTCTAAGTGATAAGAATCATTCACAGAGCACTTATTTCCATATGTTAGCGTTCTGACTCCCCTGCCCGCTGAGCATGTGGAAATACTGCATTGCCTGAGCACAGAACTCAAACAAGCATTCTTTGGAAGTAATTTTTCTGTTTCTTCAACGACAGGGAGTAACAAATAGAGTAAAGCTAGAACAAATTCACAGTCCAGTCCTAAGTACACTACATTCAAAACACACTTGGTAGACATCAAGAAACATTTTACAACTCATTTAGCACTTGGTCAAGAAAGAAGAAAATGAGGGAAGGAAGGAAATTATCATTCACTGAGCTCTGTGCTGATGGACTTGGACCCGTAACACCTCACGTAATCCTCATAACCCCAGAAAAAGAATCATTCTCCGATTATACCATGTGAGGAAACTGAGACTCAGGGAGATTGCCCAGCTCATGAGTCACAAAACCAGGTCTCAAACTTAACAGTTCTAATTCCAAAACTCATGGATGTTACATTGCACAAAACTTTCAATGTGGGTATTCTACCTCTACAGAAGAAAAAACAAATCTTCCAGCCAGACCAAAAAAAAAAAAAAAAACATATATTCAGAGAAACAGCAGATAGGAGTAGATTTTCGGATGCAGAAACTCTTTATCTTGCTATTAATACATCCATTTAGACTGCTACTGGTACCACATTTTCAGAGCACACACATCTTAATTGAGTTAATGGCTTCAGTGCATCTGTGTGATTCCTCATTGATGTCCTTTCGACATTATTCAGTAGGTTTCACTATTGTCATTGAAAACTGGGCCAAATTAGGTAGTTTCAACAGATTTGTAGATCAGCAGTCCTTTAGCTGACACAATAAAATCATGTAAAAGAGTATATAATGGTGTTAGTATGAGAGCTCCCAAGCTCGCACCAGTCAATCAGTAGAGGCACTTATTACCACTTCCACTTAAAACAACGAACGTGTCTGTAACGACTTTACTGCTCGCAAAGCATTATCCATTATACTGTTGTGTTTCTTTCTTTTACCCCATGTTCAGGTAAGGAAACAGATTACTTGGTTTGTCCAAGTTCATATAGACACCCAGAAGTGAAAATAAGGTTCAAATAAAAGACTTCTAGCTCAATTGTGCATTCTCTTTCCATTCTACCAAGGCTTTCAGTATATCAAAGGCAAGTGATTTCCAAAAGCAATGCCCCAATATCCAGAGAAAGATCAGCCCTCCCTCTTAAGGGAAAGACCAGACAAGTGTCAGGACCTCATGGCAATGCAGGCTTCTAGAATTGGAATGCTTGTGTGGGCAGTATAGAGGAAGGACTTTTAGAGAATGAGACTTAACCGTTTAGTCTAACCATAAAATCATAAGTACATGGTGGGAAAGGGAAAAGGCTATTTCTCTTCATTTGTTTAACAGATCCTGAGTTTCCTCCTCACTCAGTCATTTATTCATTCATTCATCCAACACCTGTTACTTATCATCTCCTCTCGGTCAGCATCATGCAAGCACTGGGGATACAACAGTGGATGAGACACAAAAGCACCTGCCCCTCTGAAGCACATCATGACGATGAGATGGACATTAAACAACTAAAGTCATAAGCAATCATCTCACTACCACTGATGTACATGGAGACTGGTTGTGAGGATGGAGTGCTACAGTGGGATTTGATCCACTCCAAGGAATTCAAGACCTCTCCAAGATGAGACATGTAAATTAAGATTTCAGGTATAAATGAGTGAGAATCACAAAGCAAGATACTAGGGAACCAAGAAGATTTTCCATTCTTGCCTTCATCCTCAAGGCTTCTTCCTACTTGGTTTCTATTGCTGTATTAGACAAATGGCTACATGATGATTACTAGCTAAACTACAACTCAGCATTTACCTTGTCTAACTTACAACCTCTTTGGAGAGTTGTAAACGTAGAGTTTTGACAGGTCAGAAGCAGCCTGACTGACATGTTTGATGGTTTTCTGCCAAGCTAGATCTTAAATCATAGCAGCTGCTATGCTGACCACTCTTTCCTCTTTCCTGTTTCTTTGTGCAACCCCTCACGCTGATCCAGACACACCCCCTTCATCCTAAGCCACTCAAGATGCTGCATTCCCTTCCTTCGGTGTCCTACCTTTTTCTGTGTGTGGATGGTTCTGTGAACTGAATTGTATCCCTCCCTCTAAATTCCTATCTTGAGGCGTTAAGCTCTGGTGTGACTACATATGTATGGTTTACATCAGAAAGCAATGTAGGCACTAGGAGCACCTTCTTCACCTAAAAATAGACAGTAAAGTTGTCATTTGTCAAGACTAACGGTTGAACAAACACAAGAGATGGGTGTGAATGTCAGACGAGGTGTATGTGGAGGAGTGGGGCCTAACAAAGGACATTTGGAGAAGGAATACGGAGGTAGAGCATTGACCAGATGGGGAGGTGTGGTGTTATCTGTTAAAGATATTTTGATCAACGGATCTGGGGAGAAATGTGCACATATCGAAATGGTCTCATTGTAAGCCAAACAATATGATTGAAAGTATATACAAAAAACAAATAATAAATAATGTGAAAAAAATTTTTAAAAATATGGAATTAATCAAGAGGAGATAGGGGACTGTTTTAAAGGAAACTATAGATTTCGATCAGTTTTTAGGTTTTGATAAACCAAATGTTATAGAACTTTAGATTCTTGGCAGCCATACTGATACCAGATATAACTATTCTCTCTTCTTCAGTCATAGGAATATTAGAAGGATAAGATCCAAACCTACCAAGATGAAGGAAATTTGCTTCTTTCCTTGGGTTAACTTGGAAGTAAACATAATGCTTCTACTTAGGATTAAATGACCATCTTGTAGGATTTCTAACACTGAGTATCCTAAAGGAAAAGAACTATTATCATATCAGTTATATCCAATAATTCTGTGTAACAAACCACCCTAAAACTCTGTGACTCTTAACAATAAGCATTATTTCTCATTTATGGATCAGTGAGTTAGCTGTGGTCCAACTGATTTAGGCTGGATTCAACTGCAGGGTTCAGAGTTCAGGTCTATTTTACCTGTCTCTCATCTTTCTTGAACCAGTAGCTACCCAGAAATATTATACTCATAGCAAAAGTCAGAAACACAAGTGAGCAAACACAACTCCAGAAAGACATCTTAAGCCTTTTCCTTAAGCCTTGATCAAAGCGAATCACATAGCCAGGCCTAAGATACCATACAGGAAAGTACGTTCTGCCCTCCATTAGGCCAAAGCAATTAATATGGCCAAGCCCAACATCAGTCAGGTGGGAAAGCATATGTAAGGGGGAGGTCTTCAAAAAGTTTCTTGAAAATGCATATTATGAGAAAACTATGCATGAATTTCAAAAGTATTTGCAACAAAATAAACTTGTATTTTAATTCCATTTTTTCCACTAACTTTCTGAAGTCTCCTCTTACTCCTCCTTTGGGAGAAAGGAGAAGGGAAGTAAACACTTAACAATAACCACAGAAATATTGTTATTCCTATTATACAGATAAGAAAACTGAGGGCACACGCCCAAACCGGAAAAGTAAGATTTGAACTTATGCCTACATTTTTCTTTGCACTCTATCTACTATCCTCCAGATAATATAAGGGAAAGTATACAAGAAATCATGATGGCAGTGTGCTGCAATGAATTGAAAACTTATTTGTAAACTAGCACTCAGTGGTAGAGTGGGCCAGAGGTACAAACAAACAGAAGTTAGTCTAGCAAACACATGTGCATTTCATCCATTCAAAAAATATTTAACTATGGTAGGGTGCATATAGTTCATAATAATGTATTGTATATTTTTAAATAGCTGAAAGAACATACTTCAAACATTCTTACCAAGAAAAAAGCAGGTGAAATAACAGATATATTGATTTGCTTTATTGACTCTTTCTATAATGTAGAAATATATCAAAATATATCATACTCCAAAAATATATTCAATTATTACTTGCCAATTAAAATTTTGTTTATGGGGCCGGCAGGTGGTATGGTGGTTAAAGGCACTGGACTCCTACATGGTCATTTGAGTTCTGGACCTGGCAGCTTGCTTTCTCACTTTCCCTATCACTCTGGTCCCTCTGTCC
>NW_006205995.1:62295-65084 GCF_000334495.1 Tupaia belangeri chinensis
TTTTTTGTTTATGCCAGAGGGCATGTGCAGTAAAGATAGCAATAAATAGAAAGCCCCCCCCCCCTTTAAGGCCTGGTCATTCATAGCACAATTTTTTTTTTAATCCAATTCTCCATCCCATTAAAATCACAGACATGCATGATCCCAGCTGGCATGTTTTTCATGCTGCCAGGACTGAGACTTGAACCCTAGTCAGCTATGAGGGATCTGGCTTCCTCTGAGTAGCACTTAAATGATGCTCTTTAAGGATGGCTATAAAATATTTTTAGTAAATTTTAAAATACATCATTTTATTGAGTACCCACAATGCACTCAGCACTGTAGTAATCTCTATGGAAGGACAGGAGTGTTAGGCATCTGTCAGTGTTGGATGACAGTTGATATGATAAAGACATTTGAACAGATATACTAGTGCCTCCCTGGGTCCTTTGGAGGGTTTTCTCTTTTGTATATCTGCCATCTACCCCACACTGTCAGACCTGACCACCTTAACTCTCACTTCATACCCACCCCCCACTAAGACCTCCTCCACCACTAGCTGGCTCAGCACCTTGCAGCAGCTTAGGACTCCAATGCCAAGACCATTCTGACATGTGGCCCATAATGATACAACTTCCCAAACCATCCAGCGCTTGCTACCTCATTTATCTTGACCTTATTTACAACTTTTCTGCTAGATCAACAATTATCTTAATAATTAGATTGAAAGTCTTCAGTTCCAGTGATTCTCGCTGTGCAATATAGTGTCGCCTGTGGTTGTTCTTATAGGACTTGCCACAGAGAAAATGACTTACTCATAGGAATAAATTTCTAATCGTTTGAGATTTTAGAGATTATGGCCTCTAAGCCAAGCTATATACCCAAGACACCGTCAACTATAGTTCCTCTGGAGAAAATTAGCTCATTTGCATGCCAGGTAGAACTTTTTCTGTCACAGAAACAAGGTCACCTATATAGATGGTAAGATCACTGATCTCTGTGATGTGACCATGGAGAGACAACAAAGTGCTTTGCCCTTAATGTAATACCATTAGAGTGTTCGTGAACACAGACATGTCCTGAAATGTATTGGGGAGATTATCAGTGGATGTATATTTTATCCTTGTTCTTTCTAGCTTCCATTTATCATAGATAATTGGGAATTGACTGAATCAGATGGACAATATATAGGCTGGCAATTTGTTTCTTCAGAGAATCCAATCAACTGTTTATACCCCTCTTTCCTCAGCCATTTCTTTACATTGTTAGGTAAAATAAAATAATGCATATATAAATTTTGACATACCATTAAGTATGACATTATTATAAAGTACCAAAAAGACAATATGGATGAGTACTTACCAGATCCATAAAAAGGAAAAAGTGGGGACAGCAGGTGGTGTGAGGTTAAGGTGCTGGACTCCCACATGGTTGACCACAGTTCAAGTCTCAGACTCTACAGCTTGAAACTCACATTGGGTGTGTGTGTGCGTGTGTCCAAAATCCCAGGAAAAAAATGAAGAAGGGGTTGCAGTATGGTCATACCCCCTGGGTGATGATTTCTCACTTTTCTTCTCTCTGTCTCTCTAGTGAGGGCACACACTCTATGGTTTAAAAAAAAAAAGAGATAATAAATTAAAAAGAAACTTTAAAAATAAATAAATAAATAAATAGGAAAAAGTATTTAATGATACAAAGGTAAGAAATAAACAACCAAGGAAAAGATATTTTCTTTTATAAAATATAAAGCTTCTGCAAGTATTATTTGTTCCAAATAATGGAAAGTTTTTAATGTATATCATATGTAAAGAGCTCCTCAAAATCAATAAGAAATATTTGACCACACTGCAGGGAAAAAATAAGTAAAAATCATGGAAAGTCAGTGAACAACAAAAAAAAATCATAAATAACTTTGGGAAAAAAAAACATTTAACTTCACTAATATTCAAGAATTGTATTGAAGTTAATTTAAGAAGTAGACCTAAAATCCAGATATAGCCTCAACAAAACATAATAACAAACCAAATTCAATAGTACATTCAAAAAACATACACCATAATCATGTGGGATTTATCCACATGATGGTTTTACATATGCAAACCAATCAACCTGATACATCCCTTTGAATAAATGATAAAAATCATTTGGCTATTTCAATAAAAAGCATTTGACAAAATTTAATAGCCCTTTATGATCAAAAACACTCAACAATCCAAGTACTAAGGGAATATACCTCACATAATAAATGCTATATATGACATGCCCATAGCTAACATTATACTCAACAGTAAAAAACTAAAAGTTTTTGTTCTAAGATCAGGAACAAAGAAACACTTCCATCTTCCACCACTTTTACTAAACATTGGATTGAAAGTCCTAGCCAGGGCATGGAACACCTACAACTCAATTAAGAGGTAAAAGTGAGCAAAAGACTTGAATAGTCATTTCACCAAAGAAGATATGCGAATAGCCAACAGGTATATAAAAAAGTGTTAACACCACTAACGATCAGAGAAATGAAAATCAAAAACACAACGAGATATCCTCTCACGTATGTGTTAGGATGGTTATTATTAAAAATAATAATAATAAAACTGGAGTCAAATGATGACACAGTGGTAGCACACCTGGACCTCAATAAATTTGTATTTTAAAAAATACATGGTTAGGACCAGCAGTTGGCATAATGGCTATGTTGCTGGACTCCCATGTAGTCGACTGTGATTTGCATCCCAGACCCAATGGCTTAAACTCATGCCAGGCACGTGTGCATGCATGCCCAAGATCCCAAGAGGAGAATGGAGGAGAAG
>NW_006205995.1:81336-99600 GCF_000334495.1 Tupaia belangeri chinensis
GAGCACATATCCCACGGTAAAAATCTAAAAACAAAACAAAACACACACACATAGATGTGAGGGCTTTGGGTATTTAAGAGCTCTTTAAGAGGTGAGTGAAACAGATTGGTTTGGATAATGGATTGATACGGGAGTGGAGGGAGAAGGAGGTGTTGGGAATGACTTCTATGATTCTGACATGTGCAACAGGGCAAATGGTGGTGCTGTTTTCTTTTTTTTAATCAATGATTTTTATTTAATTTTATTCTTTAGTATTAGTATTTGATCAGGAAGAGAGACAGAGAGAGAGAGAAAGGCAAAGTGAGAAAGCAAATCACCAGGTCTGGGAATCAAACCGTGATTGGCCATGTGGGAGTGTCTAGCACCTTAACCACCATGCCACCTACTGGTCCCCCATATGCATATTTTTTAATTTCCAGAAGACATGTGCATTTGCTAGAAAAAGACAGATGGGGGAAGAAAAAGGAGCCCCCGATGGGGCGTGGTCACACCTCAATGCTTTCTCCTACATTTCTTTATTTTTTTGTGGGTTAGTAATATTTTTATTAATTTTATTATTATTATTCATACATTAAATTGCTATACATCATTTAGACTGTGAAGAGACTTTACCCAGCATGATATACACCTCAGTCCAGCCCAGTTGAGACTATTATACACATCTTCATCGACAGATAAAAGACCTGTGTCCCACAACTGTCTTACCTCTCCGTTTTCCCCACAAATTTCCTTTCTTATACTCTTCCCCTCCCACACTCTCTTTCCACTTTGTCTCTAGTGTCCATTATAATTTTTAATGCTTTTATGTTCTCCAATCTTTCAGTCTCTACCATAGAGTGCAGACAGTCGGTACATGTTAAGTGGAGACATACAATGTCTTTCTTTCATATCCTGACTTGCTTCACTCAGCAACAAGTCTTCCATATTCATCCACTTTCTTTTTTCAATTTGAATTTATTTATTTACATTCATTCACTGTACATCATTACAGCATACAAAATGAGATTTTCCATCCAGAATTCACTATATATTGGCTCAGTCAAGCACATCAACATACATGTTATCATCAACAAATAATTTTCCATTTCTTGTTTCCTATATATTTTGCTCTTTTTTCCCATCCTTGATTCCCTATCTCTCACCTTCTGCCATCTCCCACCCCCCTCCTACACTGTCTCTGGTATCCCATGGTGTCTTTCTATGCCTTTTCCCCCCACATTTTGATTCACTAGAGATCTTAATTAATCTAAATATTTTCAATAGCAAGCACAGTTGATATATACATATCCATGAACACAAGTCTGACTTTAAGCATAAACCTCAGTGAGTAGAATGAACATACTATAAAGTAGCACCTATCTGGGGCTATATAGCTTACTGTAGTCATCAAATAGGTATTTTAATGCATTTTTTTTTAATTTCGAGAAAAATGGTTTTAGATTTTTTTCTGAAATTGTTTTAATTAATTAATTTACATTTATTCCCTAAGCATCGTCACAGCATACAAAATGTTATTTCCCATCCAGAATATACTACATAGTGGCTTAATCATGCATGTTATCATCAATAATTTTCCATTTCTAGTTTCATATATGTGTGTGTATATATTATAAACCTCTCCAAAAATTAATAAATAAATACATGGTTTTCTGTATTAAAAGTATTAAAAGCATGAAGCAATTTCAACCAAGAATACGGTGCCTGGCAAGACTATCCTTCATATGGGAAGAAAAGACAAGAACATTCTCAGATAAACAAAACCTGACAGAATTTACTAGTACCAGACCAGATCTCCAAGAAGTCCTCAAGGGAGTGCTACATCAGGAAAATGATTCTCATTTTTTGGGACAATTTTCTCAATCTTCATGATGGACTTTTTTAGGCCATCAATTTTCTCTTCTACATCTGAGATTCTATTTTCTGTATGATCTAGTCTGCTTTTAATACTTTCAAGGGAGATTTTGACTTCCTGTATTATAGCCTTCATCTCTAATAGTTCCCTCTGATTCTTTTTTAAAGTGTGTAATTCCTCTTTTAGATCTTGCAAGAATTTCCTCACCTCCTAGAACTCATCAGCTCCTTTCTCCTGCCTCTTCTGCAGTTCACTGTCTCTCTTCTCTTCCATCTCTGTTAGCTTCATCATTATGAATATTCTAAATTCTTTATCAGACATTTCCATGATTTCTATTGAATTATCTGTGGATGAAGAAAAATTATTCTTTTCCCTTGGAGTACAGGTATTTTCTTGCTTTCCCTTATTTCTTGTGGCCCTGCAGTGATTTATAGTCATCTGATGGATGGTGTGTTTCTTCCTAAACTTGAAGTTCAATCTGAGCATTCAGGAGTGTGCAGAAAGAGGTGATCTGGAATCTCTTTGCCATCCCATTTTTATCTCTTTGCACAGCAGATTCAGTAGATATTGAGAAATATGTTAGCCCTAATAGTATTTAATTGTTTGGCTATAGTTTCCTTAGATCTGTCTAGAAACACAGTGAATGGAGATTGAGGAACAGAGAAATGAGATAAAAGAAAAAGAAAAGGAAACAGAGAGAGAAACAACAACAACAAATAAACAGAGAAAAAAGGAAGGAAAAAAAGTTAAAAAAAAAAAATGAAGGCCTGCCCCTTGCCTCTCCTGGGTGGGAGGGGGAGGGGGGATTATTAACAAGATAAAAGAGGTGCTGAAAGCCAAGAAAATACTTCACCTTAAAATTTTTTTAAAGGAAAAATTACAAAATAATGAGAAGACAGAGACAGAGGCAGAGAGAAACAGAGAAAGAGACAGAGGGAAGACTTGAGGGACTTTCTATCACTTAAGTTTGTGGGCTGGAGGCTGAATTATCAGTAGAAAATCTTCATTTCTCTTTTTTCTCTGAAATCACTAGTTCTCAGGAGCCATGAGGAATCTTCTTCTGAAGTCCTGCCCCTTGCCTCTCCACTCAAGTTTGTGGGCTAGAGACGGAATTATCAGTAGAAAATCTTCATTTCTCTTTTTTCCCTGAAATCACTAGTTCTCAAGAGCCATGAGGAATCTTCTTCCCATATTCATCCACTTTCTATGAAATTCCAGGGCCTTCTTGTTTTTATGGCTGAATAGTATTCCATGGAGTATATGTGCCATAGTTTTTCAATCCATTCATCTGTTTGTGGACATTTGGGTTGGTCCCATGTCTTAGGATGTCAGTCAAGCAAACACATGCTCTCAATGCACTTTGTAAGCTACTAGAACAAAAATTCAAATCATAGTTGGCCATGTGGAATTTGGGGTCACACAGCCATAGGACTGGCCCCATAAATATTCATATTTCATATAATAATTTCAGTCTTATTAATTTTCCTAAGGAAACAATCAGAAGTTTACACAAATATGTATATATAGTGATGTTTGTTCTCTATAGTATTATTCACATTGGAAACGTCCTAAATGGAACATCTTAAATGGAAATACCCATAGTGCTATTAATATTAGACACACCTTCAATTAATAAAGGTGAAGTGAACAGTGATAGCCATTCAGTAAAATACTATGTAACTATGTAATCACTGAATTTATTTAATTATGGCAATCATATTTCCCAAAAATTATTGCAGCAAAAATTTTGATCCTATATGTTCTTCCAAAGCATTGCTATTTTTCTTTCTTTTTTTTTTCCTTCAAAGTTTTTGCACTTTCTGGACAGAGACAGAGAAAGAGATGATGAGAGGAAAAGTGAAAAATCACCTCCCCCATGGGTAGATGGCATGCTGTGATCCCTTCTCCATACTCCTCCTAAGATTTTTGGCACGTGCACACACACACACACACACACACACACACACCCCTGGTGTAAATCTCAAGCCACCAGGTATAGGCCTGGAACTTCGGTCAGCCATGGGAGAGTCCAGTACCTTAACCACCATGCCACCTGCTGGCACCAAGCATTGCTATTTTTCACCTGTGGCAGGCTGAATAATGGTTCCCTAAAGATGTCCATGTCCTGGGGAACCAGCAGTTAGCATGATGGCTATGTCACTGGACTCCCACGTAGTCGACCGCAGTTCACGTCCCGGACCCTGTGGCTTAAAACTCACACCGGGTGCATGTGCTTGCGTGCCCAAGATCCCAAGAGGAGAATGGAGGAGAAGGGATTGTGGTGTGACCATCCCCTCTGGGGGGTGATTTCTCGTTTTCTGTCTCTATGTCTCTCTCTGTCTGTCTGGCGAGCACACGCATCCTATAGCGAAAACCTCTCAAAAAAAAAAAAAAAAAAAGATGTCCATGTCCTAATCCCGGGAATTTGTGAATACATACTTACAGATGGGATTACAGTAAGAATACAGAGATGGTGAGATTATCTTCAATTATACAGGTAAGCCCAATACAGCCACAGAGTAAAGTAGGAGAGTCAGCCAGAAGATGATGATATGATGAAAGGGGGGCAGTGGGTCACAGTCACAGAGACATGTGAAAATGCCAGGTTGCTAGCAAGGAAGACTCGCTTTTGATGTGAGAAGGCACCATCCAATCAGCAACGAACAGGGGAGAGACAAAAGATGTGGAAAAGTCCATTTCCTCTTCTCTCTCTCTTTCTCTCTCTATTTCTGCATAAGCCTGCTGACCTACCTGTTTCTGTCAACCATGGTGTGATGTCGCACAGAGGCCAGCCAGATGCAAACCCCATATCTTTCAACTTTCCAGTCACCAGAATCATGAGCCAAATAAACCCCCATTTGTTATCAATCAACTAGTCAGGTCTGTTTTGCAATCTAATTATGGGTTAATGCAATCCCTCCTTGAACTTGGGTGGGCCTTTGTGACTGTCTTGGTGACTAGCACATAGTAAAGAGATGCTGTGTGACTTGTAAGACTAGGTCATCTCATAAAAGCTGAGGCAGCTTCAGCTTGGCCTTTCTCTATAGACAAGCACTCTTGGAGCTCTGGGCTGTCATATAAGGAGCATGATTGTCCAGAAGCCAGCATGCAGGAGAGACCACACTGGGATGCAGAGAAGTGTTCAAGAAATGCAGCTGTACCAGCCTCCAGCCATGCGAGCCTCTTCAGCCCATGGACCAGACACATGAATGAGAAGACTTTGGCTAATTAGCCTAGCTACCAGCTGTCTAAAACTGCATGAAAGACTCTGAGCAAGAACTACTTAGCTGAGCCTACTTTACTCTCAGAACCAGAAATGTAATAATAATAATAAAATTCTTTTATTTTATGTCATTAGGTTTGGGGGCAGTTTGTCATGCATCAATATGCAAATAGCATATTAATGATAAAGAGAAATGCCCAGAACATAATAGTAAGTGGAAAAGTAGACTACAAGCTAGTGTGTGTGTGTTTGCGTGTGTGCACATAGAAAACACTGGAAGTCACCAGTATGTATATGATGATCATCTCTATGTGCTGGGTGAGAAAATTAATATCTTATTTTTGATAGTTTCCTATATTTTTAAAGTCTGTACAATAAATAAGCATCACTTTTATAATCTAGGAAAAATATTTTAAAGCCCTTTAAATACTACTACTTCTCACTATATCACAGCTGACGCTGGAAGGTGGCGCCATGGTAAAACAAGGTGTTTGGTGAAGCTGACCCACAAGGAAGTTTCCATATTTGTGTTCAGAGACCCTCTGAGGACACCAAGCACACACATGCCCATGATCCAGAGCTGACTAAAGCTCGGGGTTGATTGTGGTGTTGAGACTCTGTGGTAGGTGTCTGTCCTCTCTCTTCTCTTCTTTTCTCTTCTCTTCTCTCCTGTCTCTATCTCTCTCCCTGTCTCTCTCATTCATGAAAGAAAATCAATCAATAAATCAATCAATCACAACTGTAGAAACCTAAGTGCATCCTGTGCATAGCACAGGCACACAGCCATGTGTGTGCATATCACAGAAAAAATCAACACAATACGGGGAGGGGCCACTTGGTTAATCTGAGCAAGAACATGAGCCTTTGAACTCTGCTTTTACTCTTCCCTCTTCCCCACCACAGAAATAGCAGCAAATACCTTCTAATATGGAGCTAAATTCCTGACTTCCTGACTCTGTTAGCCACTCCCAGTTCAACTAAAATTGACTGATACTGTTGGATTCTGTTCTGCAGAACAACAACAACAACAACAACAAAAAAGATGATAGCTTCTGCCAGAAGAAAAGTCAACTTCCCAGGACCAGCAGTTGGTGTAATGGCTATGTCGCTGGACTCCCATATAGTCGACCATGGTTCAAGTCCGGACCCGGTGGCTTAAGCTCACGCTGGGCGCATGTGCGTGCGTGCCCAAGATCCCGGGAGGAGAATGGAGGAGAAGAGATTGTGGTGTGGCCATCCCCCCAGGGGGTGATTTCTCACTTTCTGTCTCTCTGTCTCTCTCTGTCTTTCTGACGAGAGTGCGTACCCTATAGCCAAAAACCTCTCCAAAAAAAAAAAAAAAAAAGTCAGCTTCCTATTTACAATAGAATCACTGCTTTGCTTTTTCTGGACCCAAGTAGCTGAAATTCACCCCCTTCTTGCAGTTTCCCACAGTGTTTCATGAAGACACACACCTGGAAAAAAGTCAGGGGCAAGATGAGAATGAAAAAGAGGTGGAGATCTGGGGCCCCAGAATCTCCCAGCATCCTGTTTATTTTTTAGAGGGTTTTTTGTTGTTGTTGTTTTTAGCATCCTGTTTATTTTTTAGAGGGTTTTTTTGCTGTTGTTTTTGTTGTTGTTGTTTTCCCTTAGAGTGTGTGTTTGGGGGGGATGACCACACCATAAACCCTTTTTCTCCATTCTCCTACTAGGATCTTGGACACACACACACACACACGTGCCAACATGAGTTTCAAGCCACCAGGTCCAGGCCTAGAACCGTTGTCAGCCATATGGGAGTCCAGCGATGTAACTACTATGCCATCTCTTGGCTCCCCAGCATCCTGTTTAAGTCTCATAGTAACCCTGGGGAGTATAAGCAACCATTCCCATTTTAAAGATGAGAACATTTAGGCTCACGAAGTTTGAGTAACTCACCTAAGCCAGAGGTAAAACATGGCATAACTAAACATTTAATATGTACACATCGTGGAAAAACAGCACTTCTCTAGGCCTCAGTTCCCTGGTATTTACATGTGAATTAAATCACTGAGGACACAGATCACATCCCATTACATCCTATAATACAGAACACTACCTCGCGTTAGCTGCCATTTGCATTGCTCTGAATTCAAGTCCCATCAGAGAGCAGGCACTGGAGACTCCCAGTTGTCCTCGCTGCTGAAATCCCGCCCTTGGTGTCTCCCGTCACCAGGTGGGCCAGCAAGCTACCTAGCAGTGGTTGTTTTTCCAGGAAAACTAAAGCCAGGTCTGGAGCCAACAAACTGATAACCTGGTGACCCTCCTCCAACCACATTTTCTTTGCTAGGTTCCAAAGAGCACAATGGCTCTCGCTCAGTTGAAGGACTACCATTAAAAGTCAGCTGCTCTCAGAACACGTCGATTCTGGTGAGGCTGACAAGCCGCAGTGGGAGGAGGGGGACTTCCCCACACAAACTGGTTGCTTCTATAAAATAAATGAGGAGGGAATGATGCCGGGTTAGGATCTGCCTTCTAAATGCACTGAAAACGGAGCTGCCTGTCTTTTGGCATTTCCTAAAAGGCCTCTGGAGCTTTCCCTGGCGTGCCTTGATATTGAGGGTACTTTTAGCTGTTTAAGCCTTCCTCTTCTAACAGGGGTCAAAGGGCTGCAAAGATCTCCTCCAAAGGATAGAGAAGGAATCATTAAAAGGGAGGAGAAGGAAAGTGACAGAAGGTCAGACTTTTTTTTTTTTTTTCCAATGGGTGTCCCTGAGGGGTCAGCACAGTGGCACATGCTGCCCAAGCCACCTGGCTTCCTCAAACCTGCAGCAATCTTATTAACACTTCCCTGAGAGGGGGCCAAGGGAGCTCAAAGGAGCAGCGCACGGACGGTGTGGGGAGAAAGCAAACACAATAGAAATCGGATTGTGATAAGTAAATTTCATCGATCACATTAACTGAAAACAACAATAGCACTTCAATAAAGCAGAGAGAACAAACGCCTGAAGCCTTTCTGTGTTTGGTGTCTGTCATAAAGCCTATTTCCTCCAAATATAAATTTTCCCTAAAAATGTGGCTTTTTGCACAGAACGATGCTTTATGGAAGCACTGGTTTGAGGTTAAAATTCATATCTGGATGCAACACAAGCACACACATGGTGAAGTTTTTCACTGATTTTTAGTCAGCAAGCAATAAACTGCATTTGCACCCACACACCTACTTCTAACACCCCATCTGGTAACATTTCCACGTTTCAAGGAAAGAAATCAATAGCAATAATCCATGAGGGACTCATAGGGTGTATATTTTTTATCACACTGCCATTTGAAGAAAAAAATTTCTTCCATCTGCTTAAAGCAAAAGATTGTTCTTTTTGCATGTTCGCATGGAAATCTCAGCATTATTGGAGAAAGAGAGGTCAGAGGGAAGGGAAGATGCGTCAATTAAAACACATTTGAGAAATGTTCTAACCACTTGTTCTCACAAATACCAGTTCTATCTGGGCAATCTAAATAATAGTGCACAAGCTGAAAAAAATCTCCACTTAACCCTCATATTCAAAAGTATATGTGGACTCTGTTTCTAGGGGTATGAAAGCTAAAATGCATGTTGATAGAACTTCTCAGAAAGGAAAGAAAGCACCCTGCTTTCACCCTACAGCTCAGGGAGAAGAGGCCATGCCCGAACCCTGAAATCCAGAACTACGTCGTTGCTGATTGTCTGTGTGAGGAGGAAATAGGATTCTTTGTTACTGCTCTTATTTATTGCAGACCTTGTCTGGAATCTGGTATTGAAGCTGTGCTTGATGAGTTGCTGCCTTGAACTTTCCCACTGATCAATGCCGGTGCTGCCGCTGCATGAAAGAATAGCTTTCCCGAGGAACCACTATCACACAGGAAACCAGCTACCCACAAGCATTTTTTAGAAATGGACCCGAGCCTTGCATGCTCACACATCGGAACAGGCTTCCACTCCCCACCCCCAAAAAAAACAGCAAATGGCCACTGACCATTTGCAAATAGGAACGTTCCAAGAATAAAAGGTAAGGTCGAAAGCAAAAACCTTCGTTTCTGTAAAATGATCAGGTGCCATGGGATGAAAACATGCAGGGAAAAGGCAGGCTAATACGAAACCAGAAGACAGGAATCATATTTCTTCTCAGCAAGGTGACAAATAAAAAGTTGCCTTTATTTTTCTGTGCAAATAAACTTTACTTTAAGAATTGTGGCAGCAGGTTGGTCTTCCATAAAATAGATTTTTATCTGCTGTGGTGACAATCCAAGGCGGGGAGGGGTTAGAGGCAGGGTAACTGCCACCTTTTAGATTATTTTTGTCAATATTTTTGTTATTTTGTGGAGAGATTGAAGGGGAGGTCTAGACAAATGCTATTAAGAATGAGGACCAAGAGAAAGGGTTTAATACAATTCTTGGACAGTTTGTTGGAAAGCTTATGTCACTGGAACAGGCTGGGACAGAATCCTCAAAATACACCCAGCTCAGCCTCTGTGGGAAAATCCCAGCCTGTCCACAAGTTCAGGGTTTTCCTGACTGGAATTCCTGTGGTCAGAGCATCCACTGGGGTGAAAGGAGCTTTGATGAAAGTACAGCCAACCTGCCCTATCTGTCAGAAATCAGTCTTTCTAGAGGGCCACAGCCAACAACCAAAGCTTGCAAGCACTGAGGCCTCTGAACTATGAACCTCCATGTATTTTTCTTATGAAAATAGAATTTTTTGTAAACTATGCCTCAGATAAGGGACTGATAACCAGAGTACACAGGAAACTCAAGCAGCTTACCAAGAAGAAAATTATTAACCCAATTAAAAGATGAGAAAATGAGCTGAAGAACCTCTCTAAGGAAGACATACAAACAGCCAGAAAGCATATGAAGAAATGTTCAACATCCCTCATCATAAGGGAGATGCAGATCAAAGCTACAATGAAATACTACCTAACCCCAGTCAGAATGGCAAAGATTAAAAAAAAAAAAAAAAAGTTAAGTGCTGGTGGGGGTGTGGTGAAAGGGGAACTCTTACACTGCTACACTGCTGGTGGGCATGTAACTCTCCTACATTGTTGGTGGGAATGTAAATTGGTCCAAGCCACTGTGGAGAACTAAATGGAGTTTCCTCAAATACCTTCAAATAGAACTACCATATGATCCAGCAATTCCACTCCTGAGTATCTACCCAAAAGACAGGAGTATGCTCAGTCTGAAAAGCGCTTGCACATCTATATTTATTGCTGCATTATTCACAATTGTTAAGACATGAAAACAAACCAAATGTCCACAAATAGATGAATGGATTGAAAAAGTATGGCATGTATACTACATGGAATATTATTCAGCTATAAAAAACAACAAGGCCCTGGCTTTTGATAGAAACTGGATGAACATGGAATATTTACTGCTGAGTAAACCAAGTCAAGCTATGAAAGAGAGACATTGTACGTCTCCACTTAACATATACCAATTGTCCACATTCTATGGTAGAGACTGAAAGACTGGAGGACATAAAAGCCTTGAAAATTGTTATGGACACTGGGGACAACCTGGAAGGAGAGTGAGAGGAAGCGTATAGGAAAGGAAATTTAAGGAAAAAATAGGTAATACATTTGTGGGACACAGAAATGGTTTATTACCTGTTGATGATGAGTATAGTAATCTCAACTGGACTAGTCTGAGATGTATATCATGCTGGATAAAGTCTATTTATAATCTAAATGATGTATAGTGATTGAATATAAAAATAATAAGAAATAATAATATTTTTTTGGAGAGCTTTTCACTATAGGGCGCGTGCGCTCGCCAGACAGACAGAGAGAGACATAGAGAGAGAGAGCGAAAAATCGCCCCCCAGGGGGGATGATCATGCCGCAATCCCTTCTCCTCCATTCTCCTCTTGGGATCTTGGGCATGCACGCACACGCGCCTGGCGTGAGTTTTAAGCCACCGGGTCTGGGACGTGAACCGCAGTCGACTACATGGGAGTCCAGCGACATAGCCATTATGCTAACTGCTGGTTCCCCCAAGAAATAATAATAATTTTTAAAAAGAAGTTTTTAATAAAAAAAGACAGAAGATTTAAATAGTAAATTACTCCCAAAAGGTATTCAGATGGATGAGCTCGCTGACAATAACTGCACCAGGAATGGGTTAGATGTTATGTTTAATTATGAAGTCTTGTGATGAATATTTAGCAGGGGAGGTCTGTCTGTCACCATAGCCAAAGAAGCTCAATGTATTTTAAGAAATGAAACAAGAATGAGTTCTGTGCTTCAGAGTATCTAGCCAAAGTTTACCCTAACTCAATTGACCTACTGCCCATCTTCCTTGGCTTTTCACAGGTTATAAGTATTTTAAATATTACAAGTCACTTCCATGTCTTCCATTTTTTTCTTTTCCTCTCTGCTCTGTCCTCCAGACCCTACTAACATTTTAAATTTCCTACGGCCATGGTTGAAGAGCTTGACATACCTTCCACTCTAGACTTGCAGGTGCTCCACCTATTTTTCCCTCTGTACCCTCTGTAGTTCCTGGCTCTGTGCTTCATGTATAGTAGATACTCAAATATTTATTGAGTGACTGGTTGGATGAATGAATATGGAAGGCCTCAATCCTAAATATGGATTGCATCAAAAAGTCACAGCAGAAAATTTCCTCCAATTCCTGTTCCTATTCTAGTCTACCTGGCCCATCTCTCAGCCTCTATTCTAGCTGTCACACATACATTCAAGTAGGCAGCACACAATAAGAAGGTTCTTTGGGCTTCCATTCCTATTCACTAAAACCATCCAGGAGGTCTTGTTCCTCCACCTTGCTGCCTCCTCCTCAAGCTCTGCTTTTCCTGACTCTGATCTTGAAATGAAATTGCCATAGGTGTTCCAGGCCTCAGCCCCAAGACAAAAAGGATTGTCCAATTTTGCAGCGCCAGGCTTGCCCTGAGCAGTTTTATACTTCTTTTCACTGCCTATGCATCTATCTGCTGCCCGCCCCAAGCTCTCCTGGAATTGTGTTTCCCCAGAATGCAATTTAGGCCTCCATCTCTTGACGGAGTGGAGAGTGCCTGCTACAGCCACAACCCCAGCTTGTACCCACAGGCTCAATGTTGATCAGCATCCCCACCCCCTAGGCACATCACCTACCCTAGACAACCATGGGGGACACACCACAGTCAGAAAGAATTACTACAACCCACTTCTTACATTGTAGGAAGGCTGGTTCTCTGACTCTTTGGAGAAGAGGAGCTGCCCAGGGTGTTTTGAGAGCAAAGATATAGGCCTTGTAACTTACAGGAAGACCATACTCGTGTTTTACTTGCAAAGACAAGATAATCAGCATTTGCTGGAAGTGGTTGGACCTGGCACCAGTCCTCTCTATGTGCTGCCCAGGACCGCAGAGAAAACATCCAGGAAACAAACCCCTGACTTCAATGCATAATACCTATGCATGAGTTGTATACAAAATTTCATCAGTTACAGCATCACCGTTTTTTAAAAAAAGAGATTTTGGGCACAAGGTGCATGCACTCTCTGGAGAAATAGAGAGATAGAGACAGACAGACCCACAGAAAGCAAGAAATTGCCACCCAGGGTGGTGGCTATGCCACAATCCCTTCTTCTCCATTCTCCTCTCGGGATTTTGAGGACACACACCAGGCATGAGTTTTAAGCCTCCAGGTCCAGGACTCAAACCACAGTGGACTACATGGGAGTCCAGCAATGTAACCATCATCTCATCTGCTGGGTCTCCTACAGCTCAACATTTAACCCAAAGCTCCACAGGATGGTTAGGACAACTCTAGTGGTCTCATGTTATCCCCTGAGGGTGTAAAATACTTCCCAGAAAATACCATGCAGGGGCCAGCAGGTGGTTAAGGCACTGGACTACCACATGGCTGACTACAATTCAAGTCCCAGGCCTGGCAGCTTGAAATCATGCTAGGTACATGTGCATGCATGCCCAAAATCCCAGGAAAATGGAGAATAAAAGATTGTGTCATGGCCAATCCCCCAGGGGGGGATTTCTCACTGTCTCTTTTCCTCTCTCTAGCAAGCACATGCACCCTATGACAAAAACCTAAAAGAAAACAAACAAACAAAAAAAAGGAGGCAAACAGAAAGAAAGAAAAACACTATGTAATGTATATGCAAACACACAACATACACATATTTGTACATGTGCACACTTGGACAGCTTTATATGCAAAAAGCAGAATATCTGAATAAATACTGTTAAACAAATGCAATTTATCATTTTTGATGAGTTCTCAGATTCAGACTAAGGAAGTCAGCCCATTTTATGCTAAGCCATTGACATTTCAGAATAAGTCATCCAAGACCACTGGTTCCTCGATGCCAGGAGCTCTCAGAAGCAGGGGGGAATTATGAGCCCCAGGAGACATTTGGTAATGTCTGAAGAGATTTTTTTGGTGCTCATGACCATGGAAGGTGCTACTGACATTCAGTGGGTAGAGACCAGAGATGCCACTAAACATCCTGCAAGGCACAGGGCAGTCCCTTCTCCCAAAACAAAGAATGTTCCTGCACAAATGGCAATATGCTGAGGAAGAGAAGCCTCAGTCCACACTCTATGTTCGAGCAGCCACCACTGATAAACCTCATGATTCCCCACCAACACACAAAAGCAAGCTCCAGTCCATCCTTGGGAAATACTCTGAAATCTGTGTACAGTGTCTTTTTTTACCTCCAAGTTGTGTTCTCCTCATCTTCTTCACTATCTCCAGGCTCAGGAAAAGTGACACACCTTGGGCCTCTGTATTTGCAAGAAAGTTGCACAAAAGACTAAGCAGAGGGCCTGCAATGCCTGATCAGAGGAAGAGAGGGGATTCTGGGACATGGATAAATCTGGAGGATAGTATGTTAAGTGTAATAAGCCAGGCACAGAGAAATATACCACACGTTCTCAATCATATGTAGAAACTTTATTAAAAAATGACTTTATAGATGTGGAGAGTAGAATAGTGATTACTAGAAGCTGGGAAGGGTAGGCGGTTGATGAATACAAAATTACAATTAGGTAGGAGAACTATCTTCTTGGTTTCTATGGTACAGTAGGGTGACTATGGTTAAAAATAATTTATTCTCTGTTTCAAGATAGCTAGAAGAGAGGATTTTAGTTGTCTCCATCACAAGTTAATGACAAATATTTGAGGTAGTTGATATGTAAATTATCTTGATTTGATTATGACACACTGTATTCATGCACCAAAAGACCATACTGTACCCCGTAAATACATACAATTCTTGTCTCTATTATATTTGTGGGGCAGATAGCACAATGATAGTGCAACTGAACCCACATGGGAAGGTCCCCAGTTTGCACCCCAGGGCCTTCCTGTGCATGCCAGGTGCAGGCACTAGTGCCCGTGGTCCTGGCCAACTGAGGCTGGGAGTAGATCACAAAATGAAGACTACATTAGAGGTGCCTATCTCTATATCTCTGTCTCTTTCTCTCTCTCTCATGGGATAAATAAACTTTTAAAAACAACTAAAATAATAAACTTCTAATTGCTCACCACCCTCCATAAACCCCAGCTCCAAGGAGCAACAGGTCTGTGGACCAAACCTAGGAAGAGCACAAGCAAAGAGGCAAATGACGCCCTAGTGAAGAGGAACAGCAACACAAGAAAACAGTCATGATACATAGCCTTTCACCCACCCCCAACCCTAGGTATACAGTGAACTCTCAGTTCACATAGACTCCAATACAGATCCAGTACCAATCATTCATATTTAGTAGAAGTAAATTTCCAAGTCCACTGTCAGTGGCCAAACTTCTTCAGCATTATAGTGTGCTACTTTATTTTTAATTTTTATTTATTTATTTATTTGTTCATTCATTCATTCATTGAAGAGAGAGAAAGCATGGTCATGCTGAAATTCCATTTTCTCTATTCCTCCTTCCAGTTAGGATTTTGGACACACACATACCTGGCTTATTTTTCAAGCCTCCAGGGCCAGGATTCAAATGAAAGTCAGCCATATGGGATGAAGCCCCACTAACCATTGTACCATGGGACCAGCTCATGTGTGCTAATTAATAGTAGATAACATTTATTGACCATGTCCCATGTACTAGGTTCTCAATTAAACCTTCCAATTATATTAAAAGGTAAAAGTACTATTCTTGGGCCAGCCAGTGGTATGGTGGCTAAAGCAGCTGGATCTCACAAGCCGATGCCATGGTTTGGGTCCCAGACCCATTGGTTTGAAAATTATGCCAGGCTCATGTGTATGCATGCCCAAAATCTCAAAAAGAGAAATAGAAGAAAAGGAATGATGACATGACCATGCCCCATAGGAGGTACTTTCTCACTTTCCTTCTCTTCTGTCTCTCTCCAGGGAGTACACACATTCTCTAGCAATTTTGTTTTAATTACTACGCTTATCATTCCCACTTTGTAGATAAGGAAACTGAAGCATAAAAAGTTTAAGCAATTTTCTCAGCTGGTAAGTAGCTAAGGTAAGATTTCAATCCAAGCTGTCTTACTCCAAAGGTGCTCTATCCAGGAGTCAGTGTAGCATACGTCAAAGGCTCTAATTATTCTTTTTCTTTATTATTCTTCTTATCTACAAAATGAAGACATAAAAGTGGCTACCTTGGCCCAGCTTCAGCGGCACAGGTGGTAGTGTACTGAACTGCAGTGCTGGAAGCCACATGGCCAACTGCAGGTTTGGGCTTGAGTGGACCAGAAAATACTCCAGGTGCAAACACTTGAGATCCGGATGAGCTGGAAGACTAGGGGAATGGGATAATGGCACGACAAGGCCCTGTCAAGGATCAGTCTTTCTCTTTCACTCTTTCTCTTGTGTGCACTATCATGAATGAAATAAATAAAATTTAAATAAATAATGTCTACCTCATAGTCATTGTGTGAAATAAATCATCTGTGGAGCACTTATCTCTGTGCCTGGCATGCAATAAGCTCCTAAAAGTGTTAGCTGTATTATAACTATTTTTACTATTATTCAAAGCTAGTGAGTGATGAAATAGAAGACAAACTAGGTTTTCTCCAACTTCAAAGTCTGGGCTGAAGACCTATCAAGAGAAACAAGAAAAAGGCCTTTAAAAAGTTGCTTAGCAAAGAGAAATCCAGATCCAGGAAATCAATAGAATCAACAAAAGGGGATCTTCCCCATGGCATATCATAGCCAAATTGGTCAAAATCAAAGACAAGATTCTAAAAATGGCAAGAGAGAAATATCAAGTCATTTATAAAAGTTATCCTATTAGGCTAGTGTCAGACCTCTTAACAGAATCAATGCAAGCAAAAAAAAAAAGAATGTAAAGACAAATTCAAAGTGCTGAAACAAAAACAATTTCAACCAAGAATACTGTTCCCAGCAAGAGTAGCCTTCAAATGGGAAGAACAAGTGAAATCATGCCCAGAAAAACAAAAACTGAAAGAATTTACCAACACTAGACCAGCTCTTCAAGAAGTACCAAAAGACGTACTATATCAAGAAAGCTAAAGAAAGACAAACAGAAATAAGAGAACACAAAATAACCAAGAAATAGCTAACAAAATGGCAGGGTTAGTCTGCAAATATCGATAATAATATTGAATGTTAATGGATTCAATTCTTTAATTAAAAGACGCAGACAAAATAAAAAAGATTCACTGAAATCAATGGTAATGAGCACATGAGTTTTCATAACCTATGGGACACAGCAAGAACAGTCATAAAGGAAAAGCAGATAGCATGGTGATTAAGGCTCTGGACACTCCCACATGCTTAACCACGGTTCAAGTCCTGGACCTGGTGTCTTGCTTTCTCATTTTCTCTCTCTCTCTTTGGTCAAATTTTTAAAAATAAATAAATGAATAAACTAAATTAAATAATTCTTTAGAAAAGAACAGTCATAAGAGGGAGGTTCATAGCAATTAGTGCACAAGAAAAAAATGGAAAGGCAACAAATAGACAACCCAATGACACACAGAACTGGAAAAGCAACAAAAATGCAAGAGAAAAGAAATTATAAAAATTAGAGCAAAAATAAATGAAACAGAGAGTAAATGAACTACAGAAAATTAAATGAAACCAAAAGCTATTTCTTTGAGGAAATAAATAAAATTGACACATCATTCGCTAGACTAATTAAGAAGAGCAGAGGAAGAAAACAGATAAATCAAATCAACAATGAAATAAACAATATTATAACAGACATAACATAAATCCAAAAGAACATGAGAGAATATTATGAGTGGCTATACATCAATTATCAACAAAACCTGAATAAGAAGGACAAATTTCTGGACACACATAAGCTACCAAGATTGAATCAGGAAGACATGCAAAGCCTGAATATACCCATAAGGAGTAATGAGGTCGAATCAGCAATAAATAGGCTCACAAAAAAGAAAAGCCCAAGTCCTGATGGCCTCATTTATGAATTCTACAAAAATTTTAAAGAAGAGTTAACTCCCATTCTATTCAAACTCTTTCTAAAGATTCAAAAGGAAGGAGCCTTCCCAAGTTAATTCTATGAAGCCTCCATCACCCTTATCCCAAAAACAGACAAGGACATAACAAATAAGACTACAGGCCAATATTCCTGATGAATACAGACACAAAAATTCTCAACAATATCCTAGCAAGTCATATCCAACAACACATTAAAAAGACTATATAGATACGACCAGGTGGGCTCTATTCCAGGGATAAAAGGGCAGCTGAACATATCAAAACAATAAATATAAAACATTGTGTTAACAGAAGGAAAGATAAAAACCATATGCTCATATCCAGTGATGCAGAAAAACATTTGACAAAATACAACACTCCTTCATGATTAAGACTCAGCAAAATCAGCAGAAGGGACATTTCTCAACACAATAAAAGCCTTACTTGAAAAACCATAACTAACATCACACTGAATGAGGAAAAGCTGAAAGCTTTTCCACTGAAAACTGGAACAAGGCAAAGCTGCCTACTTTCTCCACCATTTCAATATATTAGTTGCACTGGAAGTCTTAGCCAATGAAATCAGACAAGAAAATTTAAAGAAAGGCATTCAGAGACCAGCAGTTAGCATAATGGCTATGTCACTGGACTCCCACGTAGTCAACTGCGGTTCGAGTCCCGGATCCGGTGGCTTAAACTCACGCCGGGTGCATGTGCATGTGTGCCCAAGATCCCAAGAGGAGAATGGAGGATAAAGGATTGTGTCGTGGCTGTCCCCCCCCCCCGGGGGGGGGGGGGG
>NW_006205995.1:99616-100121 GCF_000334495.1 Tupaia belangeri chinensis
CTGTCTCTCTCTCTCTCTCCCCATCTTTCTGGCTAGTGCACATGCCCTATAGCAAAAACCTCTCCAAAAAAAGAAGAAGAAAAAAAAAGAAGAAAGAAAGAAAGAAAGGCATTGAAATAGAGAAAGAAGTGAAATTATAATATCTCTATTTGTGGGTCATATCATTATAAACATAGAAAACCCAAATAATTCACCTGCACACACACAAAAAAACTAGGAAGTAATAAATGAATACAGTCAGTATCTGGATACAAAATCAGCATACAAAAACCTATGGCATTTCTATACTCCAATGATGAATAGATTAAAGCAGAATTGAAGAAAGAAGTTCCATTTACAATAACCACAAAAACATTTAAGAAACCTAGGAATAATCCTAACTAAAGAAGTCAAAGACGGTGAACTAGATTTTTAAGGGAATGAAGATGTTCTACTAATAATTCAGCCTCCAACAAACGAGCTAGCGGCAGAAGAAGCCACGGGCCTTCAGAACAAGGTTCCACGT
>NW_006205995.1:100141-135564 GCF_000334495.1 Tupaia belangeri chinensis
AATCCAGCCTCCAACAAACGAGCTAGCGACAGATGTAAGAACCCTGTAGCTAAACATTCAAATACTAATAGGATTGAAATATTCACCACTATCTACTAAATCTGCTACACCAGCAAGCACAATAGAACAGCAAAGAGATTCTGGATCACCTCTGTCTGCTTGCTCCTGAACATTAAGGCTGAACCTCAAGAATTTGAAAGAAACACAACATTCATCAGATGACAAGAAATCACCGCCGGATCACGAGAAATATGGGAAAACAAGAAAATACCTCCTCTCCTAGGGAAAAGAGTAACTCTTCATCCACAAGCAGTTCGGTAAAAATCATGGAAATGTCTGATAAGGAATTCAGATCATTCATAATGTCTAAGCTAACAGAGATGGAAGAGAAGAGAGATAATGAACTGCTAAAGAGAAAGGAGAAAGAAATTGACGAGTTCCAAGAGATGAGGAAATTCCTGCAAGATCTAAAAGTGGAATTACACACTTTACAAAAGACTAAAACGGAACTACTAGAGATGAAGTCTATAATACAAGAAGTAAAAATCTCCCTGGAAAGTATTAAAAGCAGACTAGATCATTCCGAAAATAGAATCTCAAATGTAGAGGAAAAAATGGCCGGCCTAGAAAAATCCACCATGAAGACTGAGAAAATGGCACAAAAATTTGAGAATAATATGCGAGAAGTACTGGATACCATCAAACGTCCAAATATCCGGATAATTGGCATTCCAGAAGGTGAGGAAACCCATAAGGGCATTGATAATCTATTCCATGAAATCCTGCAAGAAAACTTTCCAAACCTAGAGAGGCATTCAAAGATCCAGTCCCAGGAAATACAAAGGACCCCAAATAGAATCAACCCAAGAAGATCTTCTCCAAGACACATTATAACCATGTTGACCATAACTGCAGACAAAGACAAGATACTAAGATTAGCAAGAGAAAAACAGCAAGTTACCTACAAAGGACATCCCATCAGGCTAACAGCAGATCTCTCATCAGAAACAATAAAAGCGAGGAGAGAATGGGAAAATATATTCCAAGTGTTAAGAGAGAAGCAGTTTCAGCCAAGAATACTGTATCCGGCAAGATTATCTTTCAGGTGGGAAGAAAAGACAAGAACATTCTCAGATAAACAAAACCTGAAAGAATTTACCAGCACCAGACCAGACCTCCAAGAAGTTCTCAAGGATGTGCTGTATCAGGAAAACTAAACGCAGATACATGGAAATAAGAGTCCAAAAACTGAGAAAGTAGCTAACTTAATCATAGGGACAAGTCTGGAGTTGAATACTATATCCCAGAATTTAATCAGGAAAATTGAACCAGAACAGAAGATAAAAGTATATGAGACTGATAGGTTCATGCACCTACCATTTGAACAGAATCCTAACCTGTTTCCGGGCTTTAAGCAAAGTTCCTTGGCGGTTCTTTGATTTAAGTTAAAACTGGTTTTCTTAGTAGTAACGAGGGAACTCACCTTTGAAAGTAGTCAGGTTATGTAGGAAATTGTGTGATCAATGCAATGTGGGTGGGAAGGGAATGGAGGACAATTTTGGACACTAGAGGTGGTGTGAGTGTGTACTGGATGGGAGATCGCCTTTTGTGTGCTGTGATGATGCCTGGGGAAGGAATGTAAATTGAGTTACAAAAAAAAGTTTCAGGAAAACAAAATATATCTATTCAATGACTGCAGTAGGATATGTAGCCCCAGTTAGGTGCTACTTGATAGGATGCGTAAAGTTAGACTTGTGCTCATGGAAATGTGTCACATGTGTTTGCTAGGAGGGTATTTGGATTGATGAGGGTCTTTGGTGATTCAATAAAATGTGGGGGGAAAATGGTATAGAAAGCAAACATAGATAACAGAGAAAGAATAGATAACAGAGACAGTGTGGGAGGAGAACAGGAGGTGGCAGAGGGTAAGAGAGGGAACCAAGGATGGGGGAGAAAAAGCAAAACATACAGAAAACAAGAAATGGAAGATCATTTGCTAATAATAACATGTTTGTTGATGTGCTTGATTGAGACAATATACAGTGTACTCTGGATGGAAAATCTCATTATGTATGCTGTAATGATGTACAGTGAATGAATGCAAATAAATTGGAAAAAAAAAAGAAGTCAAAGACCTCTAAAAGAGAAATTATGAAAAACTACAAAAAAGAAATTGAAAATGACACAAAAAAAGTGTAACGACATCCCATATTATTGAATGGGAAGAATTAGTATAATCAAAATGTCAGTTTTACCCAAATTAACCTACAAATTTAACACAAATTATCAAAAATATTCTTCACAGATTTAGAAAAACTATCATAAAATTTTCCTGGAATTATAAAATACTCTGTATCATCAAAGCAATAATGTGCATAAAGACTGAAGTCAGAGGCATTTCACTCCCTGATCCCAAAATAAATTTATTACAAAGTTGTGATAATTGGGACCAGCGGGTGGTGAGGTGGTTAAGGCGCTGGACAATCTCACATGGCCGACCAGGGTTCGAGTCCTGAATCTGGTGGCTTGCTTTCTCACTTCCTCTCTCTCTCACTCTCACCCTCTGTCTCTCTCTGATCAAACCAAAAAATAAAATGAATAAATAAATAAAATAGAATAAATAATTATAAAAAAGAAACAAAGTTATGATAATCAAAACAGCATGGTATTGGCACAAAAACAGACATGTAGACCAATGGAATAGAATAGAGACCCCAAAAATAAACCCCAAAATATATAGCAAACTGATTTTTAGCAAAGGGCACAAGATATCCAGTGGGGAAAAGAAAATCTCTTCAGCAAAGACTTCTTAAATAAAATCCCAAAGCACAGGCAATAATCCCAAAAATAAACAAGTGGGATTACATCAGGTAAAAAGCTTTTGCACAGCAAAAGAAACAATAATTATAGTGAAGAGACAACCCTTTGAATGGGGAAATATATTTTCAAACTCTCCCTCAGATAAGGGACTGATAACCAAAATATACATGGAACTCAAGCAGCTTGCCCACAAAAATATAATCAGTCCAGTTAAAAGATGGACAAATGAACTGAAAGGACAACACTCCAAGGAAGCCATACAAACAGCCAAACAGCATATGAAAAAAAAAATTCACTATCCCTTATCGTAAGAGAGATGAAAATCAAAATCACAATGAGATATCACCTAATTCTTGTCAGAATGGTTAAGATTAAAAAAATAAAGAATTATAAATGTCAGTGAGGCTTCAGTGAAAAGGGAACTATCCTACACTGTTGGCGGAACTGTAAATTAGTGCAGCCACTGTGGAGAACAATATGGAGGCTCCTTAAATTCCTACAACTTGATCTACCATACAATCCAGCAATTCCATGTCTGGGTTTCTGCCCAGAACTTAAGTACTCATTGAAAAACACTTGCACACCCATGTTTATCGCAACATTATTCACAATTGCTAAGAAATGAAATCAACCCAAATGTCCAAGAACAGATGAATAGATTTAAAAAGTGTGGCACAGGGACCAGCAGATGGCATAATGGCTATGTCGCTGGACTCCCTTGTAGTCAACCACAGTTTAAGTCCTGGACCCAGTGGCTTAAACTCATACCTGGTGCGTGTGCGTACATGCCCAAGATCCCGAGAGGGGAATGGAGGAGAAGGGATTGCGACATGGCCATCCACCCAGGGGGTGATTTCTCGCTTTCTGTCTCTCTGTCTTTCTGGCGAGTGCACGCATGAAAAACCTCCTCAAAAAAAAAAAAAAAAAAAAGTGTGGCACACGTACTTGATGGAATACTACTCAGCTGAAAAAGAGAAAGAGAGAGAGAGATGGAGGGAGAAATAGAGGGAGGGAAGGAAGGAGGGAGGGAAGGAGAAAGAAAGAAAGGAAGAAAAGAAAGAAGAAAGAAAGGAAAAAAGGAAGGAAGGAAGAAAGGAAGGAAGGAAAGGGAAAAGAAAATAAGACCCTACTGTTTGATAGAAAGTGGACAAATATGGAAGATTTAATCCTAAGTGAAGTAAGCCAGTCTACGAAAGAGAGACATGTAGAGACAATGCCTCAATTTAACATATACTCATTGTCCACATCCTGTGGCAGAAACTGGAGGACTGGAAGGTATACATAGAAAGCAACTGTGGGTACTAGAAACAGTGTGGGAAAAGGGTTGATAATTGAGGACGAAAAGGAGGGAATCAAAGAGAAAAAAAGCAAAACATTTAATGAACAGAAAAATGGAAAATTATCCGATGAAATGTGTAGAATAATATTTTTGAGTGAGCAAATATGCATTGTATTTAGGCTGGGAAAGTTTATTTTGTATGTTGTAAAGATGTACAGTGACTAAGTGTGAAAAAATAAAATAAAATAACAAACTGGAATTTGGAAGAGAAAAAGTCTGTTTTAGCTGTTTAAATATGAAGCTCCTTTCAAATGAAAGAGAACTCAAACACAAAAAAATTAATCCATCACGATAATTGGGTGGTTTCACTTTTTATAATATTAAACTGTATTCCCATGCTAACTTGTAGCTCAGGTAGAAAGATTGCCCACACTTTAAGAACTTAAAGAAAGAATGATAATGACTGCAAAAGTCTGGGCTAAATTTAAAACTAATGTTGGAGGCTTATGGTCTGAACATTACGTGAGTTTGGTTCTGAGCCAAAGAATCATTAAACCATAGAGCTTAACCAAAGGGACTTTCAGAGGTCAGGCAAGCCATCCCTCTGTAGCTAGAGGAACAGAAACCCACTTTACTTCACTTAGCAACTTGGCATCTACTGAAAAAAGCAAGCATTATTCTACTGCTAAATGTCCATTTCAGCACACACTGAAATAGAAATATGAGCCTTAAGAAACTAATTGCCTTATATATAAATTAAACTTCTTCCAATTCAATTCTTTTTTAATTTAATTTTATTGTTATTATTTTATTTTTTAATTTATTTTATATATTTAATCACTGTTCATCACTACAGCTTGTAAAATTAATTTTCCCAGCATGAATGTACTCCACCTCCACCAGTCCAGTTAAAGATATCAAACACACTATCAACAATCTTCCATTCCTGTGTCCTTTAAAAGTTGCTTCTCTATTTTTCTCCTTGATTCCCTTCCTCTCACCCTTCCCAACTCCTACCCTCCTCTCACGCTGTCTTCAGTATCCACAATCATTTTCCATGCAATATTTCAATAGTATTCTTATATGTTTCTGGTCATTCTTCTATTCTGTTTTTCCAAATTCCTGAAGTGATCAAACTTCTTACAGGTTTAGTACAGTATCACCTCACTGAGAAACCTAACAGTGCCTAACACAGTGTTCGCCACATAGTACACGATCCCTAACTGCACGATGATGGTCCATAACACATGGCAGCCTATTCAAGGTCAGCCTTTATGGGTTAATTCTTAGTCTTCTCCATTCGAGTTAATAAGGAGCATCTACCCAGCTGACAATGAGTCTTCAAAACTCATGTGTATGACAAGTAAAAATCTGATGAGAAGTGACCATGATCTGAACTTTGTTTTACAGTTTATATTCAGCAGCCTGCCCCTAAGAAGCTTATCTTCTATTGGAATCATTCCTGCATACCTTTCACAGAGCTACTCATGTTAACTAACTCCAGAGACACCATAAACATCACGGTCCATGGAGTTAGACTATGGAGTTTTCAATCCTCTTGACAATGTTCAACATATAACTTGTATACCTGTATGCAATAGCACTTATTTTAAGTCCAGAAAACATTTTAGCAAAAGGAGTCAACAATTTGCAAAAAGGGACCAGATGCTTTCTGATTACAGTAGGGAAAAGGAGAGAAATTTATGTTTAGTAAAATTCCTCATAGGCGGGACCAGTAGTTGGCGTAATGGCTATGTCACTGGACTCCCATATATTCGACCGTGGTTTGAGTCCCGGACCTGGAGGCTTAAACTCACACCGGGTGCATGTGCATGCGTGCCCAAGATCCCGAGAGGAGAATGGAGGAGAAGGGATTGTGGCATGGCCATCCCCGCTGGGGGATGATTTCTCACTTTCGGTCTCTCTCTCTCTCTGTCGTTCTAGCAAGCGCAGGTGCTGTATAGCAAAAACCTCTCAAAAAAATTTTTTTTAAATCCTCATAGGCATAGGAAAGTGAAAGGTAAATCTCATTCCTGACAAATCTCAAATATCATGTAGTAGAAACCACGAGTTTGGATGCTTACTAGTTTCCACATCTAAATCTATCTAGGGTTCTAATAATCTATGTAGGGTTCTAATGTTCTTTTCAGGGTTCTAGTATTCTAATATTCTGCAACCATATCCTGACAGCAACCCTTCTGATTCTAAAAACACACACAGAACAATGCTCCCTCAAAGCCTAAGAGCGCACCTTTTTGTTGGAAAGCACCCAAACAGCTTTCACTTCCTGCCTTTAGCTTCACTCTTATCATTTAGCCAAATGCAAATTCTATTTACTGCCTTGTGGAAGCTTCCACCATCAACATTAATTAACTTATAAGAGTTTCAGTGAAAAAAAAACTTTTAAAAGTTCTTTCATTTAACTGTGTAATTGCAACTGTCTTAAACCAGCAACACTTGTGCTAAACCACATCCTGTCTAGAGCATAACGATTTCCAGCTGAAGCTCGTGTCCGTCTCTTCTGTATGCCTAATTTCGGGTGCAGCATTCTAATTATAAAATTAGACTAAGAGGACTTTCAAATTTTTTTATATTTTAATCTATATGATGGCCACTTGGTGCTACCTAAGTTGAGGTTTGCTTTTAAAAGACAGTTTATACCCAAATATCTCATTGAACTTGGTAAGTATATTAGAATCACTTCACTGTGAAGTTTAAACATCCTTGAGAGGTTATTTAGTCCAGTAACTTGTCTTCATGCCAGTAAATAACCTAAATGGATGAGATCTCCTGGTTCTTGGCTTTTTCTCTTTAAAAAATGAAGATATTGAGTGGAGGGGACTCCTTTTAGAAATCTGAATAGGAAGGGGACCAAGGAGAAATGGGACACAAAGAATAAAAGACCAAAGAAGGTTGGGCTCTAGTTTTAAAAACAGGAGAGGACCAGTCTCATAGCCTAATGTTTAAGCGAGCCAGATCCTACATGGATGACCACAGATTAAATCCCCACCTGTGATGAGGGTTGCTTTTTCTTTCTCTCTCCCTCTCTGTCTTGCCCACAAACCCTCTGATTTTATTTTTAATTAATAAAAAATGAAAATAGAAGAAATTCTAACTTATCTGAATCTGAGAGAAATAAAGTCCACAGAACTGGAGAGATTGCAGGGACAGAAAAGGGGATAAACACTGGAGTGAGTCCTTGAAGAAGTAGCAGATAATAAAAAGGAACAGTGAAAGAATTAGTCTTACAAAAAGACAAATGCTGTCTGATCACGGCTTATTGGTGTGCAGAGAGAAGCTAAAGGAGTTTCAAAAAGTTAGTCTGTTTCCTCTGCTGGCAGTATGAGCTCAGATCAAAACCCCACGAAGTGAAGAAACTCTTAAGTTTACCTTACTTCCAGATACCACTTTAATCTTTGTACTGTATCGCCTAACCTTACCCTCCAGGGCACATCCCCTTCTTCCACAATGGCGCATTAGTACTCACTTGAAAACATTTTCACTTCATTGCTCATAACATATCAAAAAATGTTATGTCCTCTCAGATATTCTTAAGAGAAATTTGCAAGCCATTAGTATTTTTAATTGCTATACTTTCAAACCATAGGAGAATGTTTTTGCTTTAATGAAAAGATGTGGGTGATTCAAAGCAGTACCATGTCTCTATGGTTTCCAAAACCTTTGAATTAGGAAACAACCCAGCACTTCGGAACAGCCTCTTTCACTGTGTTGGAGATGCTCCCTTGAAAGTCCATTCACTTCTTTCCTGTCAGACCCATACTTTCTTTGCCAGATATATCACCTTTTTATATAAAGTTTGTCCATCTTATTCATGATAAAGAGTGTGTTTGTGTGTATGTGTGCGAAAGAGAGAAGTACCCTTGACAGGGTCTTATCATGTCACAATCCCCTTCCCCCAACTTCTGGTTTGTCAGAATCTTGGGCATGTACACACACATACACCTACACACATGTACATACACACATGCACACACAGTATGCTTCAGGTTACTGAAGGGGATCCAAACCCATAGCCAGCCATATGGCTTCTGGGACTCAAGGTTGGGTCCAAATATGTCCTTTTTAACTTCAACTACACGAGCATTATTCAAGAATAGATGGTGTGCTCAGGCCAGCAGGTGGCATGGTGGTTAAGGGCACTGGACTCCCACATGGCCGACAATGGTTCAAGTCCAAGACCTGGTGACTTGCTTTTTCATATTCTCTCTCTCTCTCTCTCTCTCTCTCTCTCATCAAATTAGAAAATAAATAAAATAAAGTTAAATAAAATAATTCTAAAAAATGGAATAGATCATGTGTAAAACTCTGAGTCAATAATGAGAGGCAGTGAATTAGACACAGCCCTAGGACTCACATCACTTACAAAATAACAGGTACACACACACACACACACACACACACACACACACATATACTCAAGGCCCATACATATACATACTAAGGGCCCATTTGGATCATGTATGTATATGCTTAGGTTTTTAATATCCTACACAAGATGTCCAGCTTTCAGCCCAAAATTATGAGACACATAAAGAAGCAAGAAAAAAATTAAAAGAATTGTAAAGGAGAAAACGTAATCAACAAAACCAAACTCAGATATGACCCAGATGTTGAAACTAAGCAGACATGGAATTTTTTAACTATGTTTGCTACGTTAAAGGTTCAAGAGTAAAAGATAAAAAGTGTGTGTGCACAGATGAGGAATTTATCAGAGACAGAACTACCAACAAATATCCCTCATTGAAACAGAAACAAAAAATTCTTAACATTCTATAAAATTGAATCCAACAATATGTAAAAAGAAGAATAGATCATGACCAAGTGAAGTTTATCTTGGTGAATGTAAGGCTGAGTCAACTTTTTAAAATAACTCAATGTATTAATAATTTATCATATCAGCTGATTAAAGAAGGAAACCACATAGTCATCGTAATAGATGCAGTAAAAGCCACGACAAAATCTGACACCAATTCCAGATATAAAATAGAAAGTAAAGAAACTCTGAAAATCAAGAATAAGAAAGAATTTCCATAATCCAATAAAGGAAATTTACAAAAACTCTCCAGTTAACATCTCACATAATGGTAAATGAGCAAATATTTTTCTCTTAATATTGAAAACAAAGCAGGGTTGTCAACTCGCATTCATCATCATACTATAGGTTCTGGCCAGTGCTACAAAACAAAACAAAAAAAAAAAAAAAAGAAATCATACATACATATCACAAAAAGAAGAAATAAAACTTTTTCCTCATGGATGACATGATTGCCTATGTTGAAAAATCCCAAGGAATCTTCTGAAAAGTTACTAAGTATCCTGGTTTCCTACAAGTTCTGGAAATTACAAGTAAAGTTGCTGAAAACATGTGTGCAGGTTTCTCTATGGGCATGTTTTTGAATCCTTCGGGTAAATAACAAGGAGCACAATTACTAGATCATATCATAAAAGAACCATACACTAAAAAAAAACAGCAAACATTATCATTTGCAAGTTATACTTTAATTTTTAAAAGTGTGAAAAGATAATGTTGCTGTGGTCAGAGATTTGAAATTCCCACAATATTCTCTGCTGCCATGGATGACATTGGGAAGAACTACAAATGTAGATGACTCCCAAATCCATCCACAATGAATTTATAACCAATGAATTTATCATCTTTATGCCTATATCACACTTTCACTTGAGCATATGCACTAATCCAGGAAGCTCCTTACAACTAGTTTGAAATAAGAAAGAGTAGGAATATCCAACTTCTACCTCTTTGGCTATTAGGAATAAATGGAGGGAAGAAGGACAAGGTGCATGGAATGATGGTAGAAAATTATTTATATGTGCATAACTGACCTAATAGAATAGCAGTAGACAAATGTTCCAGCCATCAAGGCATCCAAGAAATTCATGCTAGCCTTAAAGTTTGTTCAGCATTGTATCTGATCAAAAACAAAAAAAAAATCCATATTAGTTAGGTGATCCCTAATTCACTAATCCAAATGAACAGTCATGTCAATGAGAGATTTACTCTAGGCAGCCAAGACACTATGTCTTTGGGTCAGTAAACTAAAGACATACATAATGCATCCTTTGTAACAGAAGTTGTTTAAGTGGGAAATCTTGAAAGCTTAGAAAGAGTCAAAAATAGACCAAATCACATTTGCTTGTTTCATCAGTTAGAGAAATAAAGTTGAGTAACTCATTTTTTTTAAATCTTTATTTACTCATTCATTTATTTTAATTTGACCAAATCTGACCAGAGAGAGACACAGAGAGAGGGGGGGGGGAAAGGAGAAAGCAAGCCACCAGGTCCAGGCACTGAACCATGGTCAGCCATGTGGGAGTGTCCAGCACCTTAACCACCATGCTGCCTGCTGGTCCCAGCTGAGTAACTCTTATGCCAAAGAGATTTTATATTCATAATTTCCACTGTAATTTGTCCCAGAGTTTGCTAATTCTCAGGATTCACAAAGAGCAGTAAAGCTTTCTGAGTCTACAAATTTCATATACAACACTTATCCTAATGACCGGGACTATTTTTTCAGGCCCCACAACCAAATGGCACTGTGAAACATGTCTGCCTCTATTCCTTCCCTAACAAGATTAAAATTTCAATAGAGTACATTTAGAAGAACAAATGGCACACAATGCACAATGGCCAACTACAAACAATAATTTGATCAAGTTGCCAATGCAGTATCTTCTGCATGTATTATGTGACAAATACTGAAGCATGGTTTACCAGCTTCAATAGATACAGAAGGCTTAGTCAAAATTATGCAAGAACCTCTCTGTACTGATGGACATGCATGGCATTCCCTTTTGAAAAAACAATGTAATACACTGTAAAGTTATATGTAATCCAATGTAATATAAAGAAGATTATGATGATGATAATAAAAAAATAAAATAAAATAAAATAAAATAAAATTATGCAAGAACCTGCCTGTTGGGTGGACTAGATTAGAAAAGGACGGTGGCAAGTTCACTGAGAGAGGCAATAAAACAAGAAAAGAAGTGAAATTAAGTAGACAAGTTGGTTTGGTAATGTTTTAAAAGAAATTTTATTTAAAGAATGACACATTGTTCCTTATTTTCGAATGTGTACGTTGTGTTCAACATGGTGCCAGAGGAAAACTACTTTGCAAGTATGTTTAACAGATAATAAAGGGCAAGGGCCAAAGGCAGAGACTAGTCTACAGATCAGAGAGGACAAATGGAAGCAGAACACTAGAGAAAGAGCTGATGGAGTAAAGGATGGCAAGAAAAGAAGAGTGATTTCTGCATATTTTCTATAAACGGAAACAAGGAGAATTCAGGTTACAGAGTAGATGAACTCCACAGTTGTGAAAATCACAGAGACACTGAAGACATCCCTGAGATGATACCTCAGAAACCAATGAGTAGTTAGAGAAAGCAGAAGTTGACAAAGCTGGAAAGAAATCAAAGGAAAGATTGACAAACTTTCCCTATAGTTCAAGCTTACCCATGGCAAATTGGGGGAGTCTATTTCTGCAAAGTAAAAAGGTGAAAGATGGGGCCACCAGATGGTGTGCTTAAGGTGGCTAGATCCCACATGACTGACCAAGCAGTTCATCGGTTCATGTCCCAGAACATAACCCATGCATGTGTTAACATGCCCAAAATCCCAAGAGTAGAACGGAGGAGAAGGAATTGCAGATGGCCATGTTCCCTTTTGGGATCGGGGGGTGGGGGGTGGAGGTTTACTCACTTTCTCTATATATATATATCCAATGATCACATGCATCCTGTAGAAAAACCTAAAACAAAATTTAAAAACAAGATGAAAGAAAGGGAGAGAAAAAAGGAGAAAGAGAAAGAGCAAAAGAAAGGAAGGGAAGCAGGCACAGGCAAAGGATTGCCTAAATCAGGTGTTTTCAAACTCTTCTTGTAAGCTCAGAACTTTTGTTCAAAGTATGTCTTTGAAAGTGTCTATGCAAACAAATATAGTAATAGTAAACCTGTTAAGTGTCCTCTTCCCACCCTAGCAGTGGCTCACAAAGAGACTATTAGATCTTAAGGAGTCCTGACTTCTATCCCTAGCTCTCCGGCCTAAGGGACACTGAGGCAGGGCACCCCAGCTCTAGCTTCCCCAACCCCAGAGACCCTTTCTCTGTTAGCAAGGTAGGCTTTTATTTTTCTTTTCTTCTTTCTTATGTTAATTTCCCACTTCTTCTTACCCCACAGGACTACCCCCAGCTCTCAAGCAGAGCCCACTTCCATCCCCAACACCCTGGGGAAATATTTTCTTTATTCTCTTTCATACTCTTTTCTCTTCCATCTTATTATTGTCATCTCCTGGTTTTCCTCCATGCACCAAGAGGGGCTAGACAGATCTAGAACCACAGTTTTCAAATCCCCTGGCACTGTGAGGTTCCCTGGGATCCTCCCTTTTATTTAATCACCTGTGAAAACAAAGAAACTGCTCTTCGGACTCCTGAACAGAAGACTGCTCCTGCACAGACCACATTTCAAAACACAGCAGAAAAGAGACCTCAGCACAAATCAGTCCACAGCAAAAGGGAAGCACACTTTTTCCCAGTCAAAGAAACATTCTCCAAAAAAGGTATCCAAAAGTGAATACATCTCCCAATGACTACAAGTAGAAGAGTCTCAGGTCTGAATAAACTAGGAAATATGTCTCCATCAAAAGAACACAATAACTCCCCTCGATCTCTTGAAAAAACAGAGTATGTTACCAAAATGTCAGAGAAAAAATTTAGAACATTCATGGTGACAAAACTCTATGAGTTGGAACAGAAGACAAGCTAAAGGGGAATAGAAAGTCCTTCCACAATATGAAAGAAGAAATGGACACTCTAAGAAAGAATTAGATGGAACTATTAGAGATGAAGTCTATAATACAGGAAATCAAAAACTCTCTCAAAAGTATTAAAAGTCGATTAGACCATGCTGAAGATCAAATCTCTGATGTAGAAGATAAAACCTCTGACCTAGAAAAAAAAAAAAAAACACCAAAAAAATAGAGAAAATAAAATAAAATAAAATAAAACCATGAAGATAATATATAAGAAATACTGGACTCCATTAAACATCCAAACATCTGAATAATTGGTATCCCAGAAAATTAAGAAACTAAGGGAACCAGCAGTTAGCATAATGGCCATGTTGCTGGATTCCCACGTAGTCGACCACGGTTCATGTCCCAGACCCGGTGACTTAGAACTCACGCCGGGCGCGTGTGCGTGTGTGCCCAAGATCCCGAGAGAAGAATGGAGGAGAAGGGATTGCGGCATGACCATCCCCCCTGGGGGGTGATTTCTCGCTTTCTGTCTCTATGTCTCTCTCTGTCTGTCTGGTGAGCACACGCGCCCTATAGCGATAACCTCTCCAAAAAAAACAAAAAAGAGGATATGATAGTTTAGTGTTCAATATGTCATTGGCTAAATAGGATTATTATAAAGGTAGTATTTAAATTTACCAACTGTTCAAATAACAAATAATACTTACTGGAGTATGACTAGGAAAGCTAAGAAAATCTTCCCCATCACACATCTTAGCCAGACTGTCAAAGTCCACAGATAAAGACAAGATACTAAAATTGGTAAGAGAGAAATGACAAGTGACTTACAAAGGTCATCCCACCAGGCTAACACGGACCTCTCAAAGGAAACAACGCAAGCAAGGAAATAATAGACGTATTGAAAGTTTTAAGAGAGAAACAATTTCAACCAAGATTATTAAATCCTGCAATATTATCCTTCATATGGGAAAAAGGGATTAAAATCTTCTCAGTCAAACAAAACCTGAAAGAATTTGCCAACACCAGACCAGCTTTTCAAGAAACCCTGAAAAGAGTACTGTTCCAGGAAAACTAAAGAATAAATAGCCAGAAATAAAGAAATAGAAGGCAGCCAAGACAATGGCCAAAAAAAAAACAAGTCTGGAAATAACAAAAATAATGTTGAATGTTAATGGATGAAATTCTCCAATCAAGAGACATAGACTGGCTGAATGGATATAAAAACAGTAACCCTCTATTTGTTGCCTACAAGAAACACATCTCATGGATAAAGACACACATACACTAACAGTGAAAGGCTAGAAAAAGGTATTCCATGCAAATAGGAACCAAAAAAAAGCTAGAGTAGCAATACTAATTTCTGACAAGATAGGCTTTAAAACAAAACCTGATCAAAGAGACAAAGAAAGGCACTACATTGTAGTAAAAGGGTTAATCCATGAAGAAGATATAATGCTAATAAATATCTATGCACCTAAAAGAGGAGCACCCAAATATGTGAAGAAAAGACTGTTAGATCTAAAAGGAGAGATAGACTGCAACACACTAAATGTTGGAGATCTCAACATCCCACTGTCTCCTTTGGACAGATCATCTAGACAAAACATAAGAGGTAAAGGATCTAAATGATACCATAAATCAAATGGACTTAACAGACGTCGATAGAACTTTCCACCCAAAAGCCATGAGATACACTTTTTTCTCACCCCCCATATGGAACCTTTTCGAAGACTGACCACATTATAGGGCACAAGGCAAGCCTCTACAGATTCAAAGGCATAGAAACTATACCCAGCATCTTCTCAGACCATGATGGAATCAAACTTGATTTTAATTCTAAGAGAAATCCTCAAAAATACAGAAATCTATAGCATTTCTATATATGAACAGCAGGCAGACTGAAATAGAACTGAAAAAAGTAATTCCATTTACCACAGCCACAAAAAGTATAAGATACCTAGGAATAAATATAACCAAAGAAGTTAAAGACCTCCACAAAGAAAACTATGAGAAGCTAAAAAAAAGAGAAATCAAAAATGACACAAAAAAGTGTAAGGAGATCCCATGTTCCTGGATTGGAAGAATTAATATAATCAAAATGACAATTCTACCCAAATTAATCTACATATTTAATGCAACCCCAATCAAAGTGCCAGAGACATTCTTCACAGATCTAGAAAAGACAATTATACACTTTGTCTGGAATCATAAAAGACCTCGTATTGCCAAAGCAATCCTATACAAGAGGAGTGGAGTGGGTGCATCTCATTCCCTAATCCAAAAATATACTACAAAGCTGTGATAATCAAAACAACATGGTATTGGCACAGAAACAGACAGGTGGACCAATGGAACAGAATAGAGTCCCCAGAAATAAACTCCCAGACATACAGCCAACTGATTTTTTTACAAAGGGTATCATTTAATCCAGTGGGAAAAGGAAAACTCATTAGCAAATGGTGCTGGAAAACTGGATATCCACCCACAGAAAGCTGAATCTGAACTCCTACCTCTTACCTTTGACAAAAATCAACTCAAAGTGGATCAAAGACCTAAACCTAAGGCCTCAAACTATAAAACTGTTGCTGGAAAACACTGGGGAAACTCTGGGAGACATTGAGGGTAGGCAAAGACTTCTTAAACAAAACCTCCAAAGCACAGTCAATAATCCCCAAAATAGACAAGTGGGATTACATCAGACTAAGAAGTTTCTGCATGGCAAAAGACACAGTGATTAGTGTGAATAGACAGCCCTCAGAATGGGAAAATATTTTTGTAAACTCTGTGTCAGATAAGGCACTCATAACCAGAATATACAAGAATCTCAAGCAGCTGCCTGAAAAAAAGATGATTAACCCTATTAAAAGATGGGAGAATGAGTTGAAAAAGCCACTCACTAAGGAAGACATGTGAATATCCAAAAGACATATGAAAAATGCTCATCATCCCTCACTGTAAGGAAAATGCAGACAGGGAACCAGCAGTTAGCATATTGGCTATGTCGCTGGACTCCCACGTAGTCGACCACGGTACGCGTCTCGGACCCGGTGGCTTAAATCTCACGCCGGTCGCATGTGCATGCGTGCCCAAGATCCCAAGAGGAGAATGAGAGAGAAGGGATTGCGGTGTGACCATCCCCCCGGGGGTGATTTCTTGCTTTCTGTCTCTATGTCTCTCTCTGTCTGTCTGGCGAGCGCACATGCCCTATAGCGAAAAAACCTCACCAAAAAAAAAATGCAGATCAAAACTACAATGAGACACCCAGTCAGAATAGGATTTTTTTTAAAAAATGATAAATGCTGGTGGGAGTACGGTGAAAGAGGAACTCTCCTACATTGCTGGTGGGAATGTAAATTGGTCCAGTCATTCTGGAGAACAATTTGGAGATTCCTCAAAGACCTACAAATAGAACTACCATATGATCCAGCAATCCCACTTCTTGGTATTGACCCAAAGGACAGAAAAATCTTAACTGGAAAAGTGCTTGCACATCCATGTTTATTGCAGCACTATTCACAATTGCTAAGACATGGAATCAACCCAAATGCCCACAAACAGATGAATGGATTGAAAAACTGTGACACTTATACTCTATGGAATACTACTCAGCCATAAAAAACAAGACCCTGGCTTTTAACAGAAAGTGGATGAATACAGAAGATTTACTTCTGAGTGAAACAAGACAAGCAATGAAGAAGAGACATTACATGTCTCCACTTAATATATAGAGTGCCTGTACTCTATGGCCGAAATTGAATGTCTAAAGGTTATAGAAACCAAGTAAATGGTTGTGAATACCAGACACAGTGTGGGAAGAGGGCAGGTGAAGGAGTAGAGTCTGAGGAAGGATGTTAAGGAGAAAAATAAAGAGGCAAGGCATTTATGGGACAAAGAAATGGATTACTATCTATTGAAGATAACTTTCTAGAATGGTGAACTGGACTGGTGAGAAATGTACATATGTTGGAATATTCACTTTTATAAAGTAACATGATTGAATGTATAAAAGAAATAGAAATAAAAAGAAATTTTAAAAAGGATCTTAAGGAGTCCTAAAACAAAGTTTAAAACCACTGGATGTCACCCCCAAAAGAGATGTTTCCTCTCTCCTCCTTTAAATAACTTTCTAATGGTGCTATTCAAATTAATCCACAATGGTGAATATCCTTAAAACACTGCCTCCTCAAACACAAACAAAAGACCTAGGTTTACCTATCCGATGAATCTTTGTTCATTTCTCTTTAGTTATATCTTCAAATACCACTTATTATTTTCTATACCTATGACTTTTTTTTAATATAATGACCACCCTAACAGATGTGAAGTGATATTTCATTGTGGTTTTGATTTGCATTTCCCTGATTGTTAGTAATGTTGAGCATTGCTGTTGACCATTTGTATGTCTTCTTTGAAAAAGATTTCTGTTCATATCCTCTATCCACTTTTGAACTGAATTATTTGCTTTTTCATTATTTAGTTGTATGAGTTTCTTATATATATTGTATATAAGGAATTCACACTTTTTATTGCCTAATTGCTGGCTAGGACTTTCTGTTAACCTTTATCAGATATATATGGTTTGAAAATATTTTCTCATTCCATAGGCTACCTTTTCACTTTGTTGATTGTTTCCTTTATTATGTAGAAACTTTTAATTTAGTGTAGTACCACTTGTGTTTTTTTGCTTTGTTATCTGTACTTTAGGTGTTACACCCAAAACATTGTTGTCAAGGCCATTGTCAAGGAGCTTTTTCTCTATGTTCTCATCTAGAAATTTTATAGGTTCACATTTTATCTTTAAACCCTATTGAATTGATTTTTCTGTGTGTGGCGTAAATTTTGTGTCCAATTTCATTCTTTTGCATGTGGATATCAAGTTTTTCCAACACCATTTGTTTAAGAGACTGTCTTTTCCCCATTCTGTGTTCTTGGTGTGCATGTCAAAGATCAGTCAAACGTAATACATGGATTTATTCCTGAACTCTCTATTCTGTTTCATAGGCTATGCCGCTTTGGTTATGATAACTTTGTAAAGTACTTTGAACTAGAAAATGTGATGCCTCTAGCTTCATTTTTCTCAAGATTGCTTTGGCTACTTAGGGCCTTTTGTGACTTCATACATATTTTAGTTTGTTTTTGTTCAATTTCTGTGAAAAATACCATTGGAATTTTAATAGGGATTGGATTGAATCTGTCATTTCTTTAGTTAACGTGAGCATGTTTTTAATAATTATTCTACTTAACTTTATTTCTTTATTTTAATTTGACCAGAGAGGGACAAAGTGAGAGAGACTGAGACAGTGAGAAAGCAAGCTACCAGGTCTAAGGCTTGAACCATGGTCAGCCATGTTGGAGTCCAGTGCTCTTAACCACCACGCCATCTGCCAGCCCCAACATGGGCATTTTGAACAAATTAACTCTTCTCATTCAAAGGCATGAAATCTTTCCCATATATTTCTTTTGTCATTTTTTTTAAGTTTGCAGCATACATATACTTCATCTCCTTTATTAAATTTTTCTTATGTATTTTTTTATTTTGGATACTGTTATAAATAAATTTGTTCTTAATTTTTTTAGTGACATTTTACTTTTAGTGTAGTGAAGTGCAACTGGTATTTGTGTGTTGATCTTGTATCCTGCAACTTCTCTGTATTCATTTATTAATTCAGAGGACTTACAGATATGTTAAGTTAAAAAAAATGTACTTTGCCAACTCATGTACTCTGAACCTTAATTGTTCTAAATGAACAATTCTGTCAAATCAGAAAAGCAAGCTATACAACAGTATGCATAAGTATTATTTCACTGGTATAAAACATGCATGCTGGAAGAAGATGCTAAAAATTAATAGTGTCTATTTGGAGGGCTTCAAGGTATGGGGAAGTATATCTAGCTTTTTCTGTTCATTTATATCCTTTGGTATTATTTGAATGTGTGTGTCTGTGTTATTGTTGTGTGTGTATATATATATATATATTATATATAAACTATATGCAATTTATTGCACATATATACAAATATATATATTACTGCTGCTATATATATTTATATTACTGCTATAAATAAATACATATATATATATATACTTTTTTGTTTTTTTTAAATAATTATTTTTATTTAACTTTATTTATTTGTAATTTGACCAGAGAGGGACAGAGTGAGAAACAGGGAAAGTAAGAAAGCAAGCTGCCAGGTCTGGGCTTAAACTGCAGTCAGCCATATAGGAGTCCAGCGCCCTTAACCACCATGCCACCTGCCGGCCCTACAGTTAGGTCTTTATTTTAAAATCCGAGCTGCTAAATTAGCATTTTTCACCATTCTGGGAACAGAAACCTTCACAGGTTTACAATCTTTTGCTTAAGTGCTGCCACTGTGGGAGCCTTAGTAGCAGCCATTGCTGTCTTATTAGATACTTACTTAGCCTTTTTTGTTTTCTTGGCAGCCCTGATAGCTTGTTCTCGCTGAGCCTTTCTAACCTCAGGTTTTTGGTTCCTCTTCGCCATGATAGCAACTTCCTTTTGAAAAGCAATGCTGACTTGTGTTTTGCATTAAGAAATTAGAAAACATTCCCATTGGTCCTAGAGTAGCACCTCCCATGTCCAGGATAGATCTTGTACCCACTGAAACTCCACAGCTCGACCTTCATGGTGACAGCTCCCAGGGAAGAGGAAAGATGGCCTGCTGTGCTATACATATGTGTGTGTGTGTATCATGTATACCATATATATTACTGCTGATATATCTATGTATATATTGCTGCTATATATGTGTGTGTGTGTGTGTGTGTGTAAAATCAGCAGTAATGAAACACTCCATGATGCAGAAGCCACATGGGAGTACCCCAGGTTTGTTTCCCAAGGCATTCCCATACATACAGGCCACATGCACCGATATATACACATATGTGATCCTGGCTGGCTAAGACTGCAGGTAGATCACAGCATAAAAAACTTGTTGGGGGTACCTGTCTGTCTGTTTGTCTCTGTCTCTGTCTCTCTCTCTCTCTCTCTCTGTCTCTCTCTTTCTCCCTCCCTCCCTTCCTCCCTCCTTCTCTCCCCTCTCTCTCTCCCTCAGAAGAAATAAACTTTAAAAAGTTGTTTGAGATAGAATGTGATATTTATTTATTTTAACAATTATGATTGTTTCTTACATTTTGAAAAGAGGATGAACTGAAAATTATGTTACCCTTTTTTAGTCTACAAGGAATGTCACAGCTTAAGCTGCTTGTCCAGACGCCATAGCATTTCTCAAGCTCCGTGTTTACTTAAAATAGTGCATACTGACAAGGAAAAATAAGAGAAAAATGAGTAGCCTTTTGCCAGAAGTAACTAAACTTCTGTGTATCTGAATAAGCCCTGAGAATTCCTTGTAGTTTTTTCAGGCTAATGAGAACACTCCCCAGCTCAGATATCATTTCTATTTAATTTTTTAAATGAACATTAATGGACAAAATATAAGACTGTTCAGTTTAGGGTTACTATTCTTAAAGAATTAGGTAAATACCACCTTGCAAACAACAGGATGTCTATGGCTGAAATACTCATAGTCACAAGTTGGGGGTCGCACGTTGGGTTTTACTTTGTGTACACACAGAGCAGAAGCTATTCCGTTCCCTTCCAATGCCTTCCTTAGTGCCTTGCCTTCTTCCCTTGAGTACAAGCTCATCTTTGCAGGGGCTGATATATCCCCATGGGATTTGGTGCAATATTTTGTTGTTCTGATTGAAATGTTGCTGTCTGGTCCCTACAGTTTAATTTAGAACAATTAAGGTTCAGGGTACATGAGCTGGCAAAGCACATTACAAACAATGACTGCAGAATAAACTGCAAATCAATCCTCACTAAATCACCGTGAAAATCCTTGCCAACACCACTGATTCCAGTCCTTCCTTTCCTCCCACTCCATCTTCACCACAGTAAGGAAGTCTCCATCATCCTGTTCTGTAATGATTTTGCAGAAGTGTTTATCCTTCCAGACATAAAACTGTACAGACTTGAGCTAGGGGGTATAGACAGGTAGAAAAGGCATGTTAAAGGGCATAGAGCTCAGTTTATGATGATTTTGCCACACAAATGGAGAGTGCTTTTCCCAACTTTGGTATTGACACATTATCACAACCTGTCACCACACCTGGATGACTTACCTTATGGAAAATATTTGCTGCTTTTATCATCTTATTTATTTATTTATTCATTCATACACATAGGCACACACACACAAACACACACACACACGTACGTCTGACTGGGCATTTTCTTTCTTCTCTATCCCTTTATATGTACCCTCCCCATGAAACTGCCTTACTGAGTCAGAAAAAAAAAGGAACTGCCAGGTAGAAGAATTTTTTTCAGCTGCAACCCACAAACCTCCCATAAACCTTCCTTCAGCACATTTTTAATGGTTTAAACAACAACAACAACAAAACAGCACTTAGGAATATAGGTCATCCTATTCTGGGTAGAAGCACTATGGAGTTGGCACACAGACCATGTTTCCAAATGTAAAGGAAATTATAAAAAGACATAACATCAAAATTTTAAATGTGGGGAACCAGCAGTTAGCGTAACGGCTATGTCGCTGGACTCCCACGTAGTCAACCGCGGTTCGTGCCCCGGACCGGGTGGCTTAAAACTCACGCCGGGCACGTGTGCGTGCGTGCCCAAGAGCCCGAGAGGAGAATGGAGGAGAAGGGATTGCAGCGTGACCATCCCCCCTGGGGGGTGATTTCTCGCTTTCTGTCTCTATGTCTCTCTCTGTCTGTCTGGTGAGCGCACGCGCCCTACAGTGAAAATCTCTCAAAAAAAAAAATTTTAAATGTGTACATCTTTGACCTAATAATTCCACCATTAGGGTTTTTTCCCAATAGAACTATTTCCCAAAAGGCAAGATACGTATGTAAACATTTCTTGAAATAGTGTGTCAGTTCAGTGGAAAAAAAAAAAACAGCCAATCTAAATTTCCATCAAGAGTGGAATGGACAAATAATGCATGACAAGATTATGTGACAGAAATTTGCAACCTTAAAAAAAGGTAGATCTGTAATATATGAACTGATGCAGAAAAGTGCTCTTAAGATAGAGCTAAATTTAGATTTTAAAAAGACTTGTATAACCAGGAGGTAGCACGGCAGTGATACAATTGAATCCACATGGAAAAGGTCCTGGGTTCACATCCTGAAACCTCCCTGAGTACACCAGATATGCACAGACACATGCCTGCAATCCAGGCCAGCAGAGGCTGGGGGACAGACTGCAGTGTGAAGACCCTATGGGGAGAGTCTGTCTGTCTCTCTCTCTTTCACTCTCTCTCTCTCTCTCTCAAAAGAAATAAAGAATTAACTTTTTTAAATGAATTGTAAATCAGAGTGAATAGTATAAGCCCATTTTTGTAAATGCATATGTTAGCATAATTATTTTTTTTTAATCAGGGAAAATAGATACTGAACATAACCATATCTCTGAGGCTGATTTTCAGGGAACATTTTCCTACCATATATCTGAGTGCTGTTCATTTTTTTGTAAGTACATGTTACTTTTATAAACAGAAAATGTATACATATATCAGTAAATATACATATACTCCATATAATAATCAAAATGTAAGCAATGGGATTATCTTTTATTTTGCTTCATTTCTCTATTCAGCCTCCAGTCAACAATTGGTTATTAAAACCCTGCTGATCTGTTAAGTACCAGTGTACTAGGTTCTGAGACTACAAAAACAAAACTTCATGGAGATTATCAATCTAACCAGTCTTCTGCACACCTCCATCAGAGCCATAACCTTGGGCTGGCTTCCCAAGAATGTAAGATAAAAAATTCAAATAATGACCTGGATCAATTCAAGTTCTTTTTCTTTCCCCAAACTTACCAGTTAAGGATAGACATAAAGATGACAGTTGTTCTCCTACAATTTAGGGGTTTATCATTTGAGATCCCCCAGCCTCTGGAGGGGTTACTAGTCCCCCAGTCTTTGGGGGGGGGGCTTACTAATAGAAGAACCATAATTGATTCAGTATTGATTCCGCATTTACTTTTTGTCACCTGTTGTCAAATTCTTTACCTACATTATCTCATGTTATCCTTACAACAACCTTATCAAATAGTTACCATAGCATGCGTACGTGTGTGTATCTATTTTTTTAAAAAATCTGATGGCAGGAATCTGCCAAAGTCACCTAACTAGTACATGGTGAAGTCAAGATCTCATACAGCTCAAGTCTTCAGGCCCCTTCAGCAATTCTGGGCATACAGTAGGCATTTGCACCAGAAGGGGCTCCTGCAATAGCTGATGGTTCTAGTAACATTTACAAAGCTGTCAGCCTGTGAAAGGAAACTGATGAAGCAAGGGGAAAACAAAACACAATTATGAGATTTGGAAAGTCCATGCCAGTAAACTGTCAGACCCATGATTTATGAAAAGCATTAATGAAGTATGAACAATTCCAGGTGGGTCATTCAATCAAGCTCTTGATGGTGAGCTTTCACTATTTAGAGTCTAGATGGCTACCAAATGAATACTAATTCCTTATGAGAGAAAGCTTCAGATGAAATTATGTTGTAATTATGAACTCTGGAAGGGGACTGGCATATAAGTATGTTTGTTCGTTGAATTCTGTATATTGACTACAAAATCAGATACTATCACATCAAGTCCTCATGGAATGCAAAAAGGTCTGGATTCAAGTCCAAGCTATGACTACAGGTTGTGAGATATAAACTCATCTCACCTCAATTTCTCCAGCCAATGGGATACTGGAGTGGAGCTGTCCACATCACAATATGGTGTGGTCATGTGCAAACACTGGCACAACAAGCAATCTATACTGGGCTTCTGCCTCTTAACCACCCAGGTTCAACTTCCTCCCCAGTTTCAGCCAATGACTTATTTTCTAGCACTTAGAACATACTAGAAACTATGCTTCGACACAAAGTAGAGAAATCACATCTCTGCACTCTAAGTAGTCTCAATTTTGGTAGGGATTCTACAGATCATTTCTCAATTACTATATTTTTAGCATGCCATTCCCTTCTTTGGAAGCATTAATGACTGCCTACTTAATGCTTAGATCAAATATGAAACCTACTATGCTTTTGAGACCCAAAGCATGGTTAGGCTTCTCTATAAGGCTCTCCAGACTAATTCCAGTTCACAGCTATCTTTCCATGTCTCTAAATCACTTCAGCATCACAACTTAAAGTCTGTTTCAGGCCCCAGAGTTTTGATCAGCCCTGTGCAGGGCACACAATTGGACCTTAACAAGGTTCTGATCACAATAATGAAGGGAAAAAATGGAGAAAGACAGGAATTGTCATAAATTTTTTTTTCTATTCTCATGAAAGTTAGGCTTCTCATATACCAGAAAATTGATTTTTCCCTAATGAAGGGAAAAAATGAAGAAAGACAGGAATTGTCATAATTTTTTTTTCTATTCTCATAAAAGTTAGGCTTCTCATATACCAGAAAATTGACAAGTTCTCAATTCCTCCTTGAGTTTAAATAACTGAACAGTTCCTCGGAAGTTATCTAGGTCAACCTCTCATTTTCCAGATGAGTAAATTGTCATCTAGAGGGAGAAAATTACCTATGGATTACAAATCCATTCACTTATTTACTTGATAAATATTTATTATATGCCAGCATTATACTAGGCACTGGGGAAATTGATAAAGTCCCTACCCTCATGGAGTTCATATACTAATAGGGGAGAAAGATTTAAAAAAAAAAAAAAAGTAAACAAATAAATGCAAGCTAAAATTTCAAGCAGAGATGAATACATTAAGATTAGTAAAAGAAGGAAGAGATGATGGGGTTGATATGTTATTTTAGATATATCATCAGGAAAAGGAAGCATCAAGTGTAAAAGTCCTGGGGCAAGAATGAATTTAGTGTGCTTACGGCCCTAAGAGAAGACTGGTGTCATTGGAACCGAGTGAATGAAGGGTACAAGAGTTTAAAGAAGAAGAAAAAGCACGTATTTTTGGCTATGTATCATAGACTGGGGTTCACTCTATGTGTGATAGCAACCATTTGCAGACTCTTAAGTGCAAGAATGACATGATACTATTACTTTTTTTTAGGGTTTTTTTGCTATTGTTTTCTTTGTTTTGTGCTTTTGCTATAGGGCATGTGCATTCATGGGGGAAGGGGGAGACGGTGAAAAATCACCTCCCTGAGGGGATGATCATGTCTGGCATGTTTTTCAAGCCACCAGGTCCAGACTCGAACCATACAGCTGACCATGTAGGATCCTGCACCTTACCTCTATGCCACCTGCTGATTCTGATGGCATTACTTTATTTTTAGGATTATTTAATTTTACTTATTAATTCATTTATTTTTAATTTGACCAGAGAGAGAGAGAGAGAAGTGAGAAGGGAGAAAACAAGCCACCAGATCCAGGCCTCGAACCATGGTCTGCCATGTGGAAGAGTCTAGCACCTTAACCACTATGCCATCTGCTGGTCCCGCTGATGGTATTACCTTTTAAAACTACTTTACTGAGGTAAAATTGACATATAAAATCTTATGCATATTACGGAGGCAGCGGTGGCATGGTGGATAAGGTACTGGACTCTCACATGGCCAACTGCAATTCAAGTCCCAGACCTAGTAGCTTCCTTTCTCATTTTCCGTGTCTCTTCTGTCCCTCTCTCTCTCATTGAATTTTAAAATAATATTAAAATTAAATAATTATTTTTTTCAAACCTACACATATTTAATATGTTCAACTTAATGAATTTGGAGGTAGTACACACCCATGAAACCATCACCATGTTCTAGGCCATACATATATCCATTCTCTCTAAAAGTTGCAAGAGCTACCTTCTTAGGAAAAAAAAAAAAAAGTGTTAGAGAGATTTTTGCTATAAGGAACAGCACTAGCCAGAGATAGAGAGAGAGAGAGGAAAAGTAAGAAATCATCTTAGGAAGGGTGGGGATGGATGGGGATGATCACGTTACCATCCCTTCTCCTCCATTATCCTTGTTAGAAAATTTTTAAGACTACGGTACAGTCCCATGCTGGTCAGCAGATTTCTAGGACATATTCATCTGGCACAGCCAAAACGTTGTACTCTTTTCTCCATTCCTTCTCCTAGCCCCTGGTAACTACCATTATACTTTCTGCTTCTATGAGTTTGACTGTTTTCATATCCATACATAAGTGAGCTCAAATAGTATTTACACTTCTGTATAGGGCTTATTTCACTTAGCATAGTGCCCTCCGAGTTCACCTATATTGTCACAAATGGGAGGATTGCCTTCATTTCGAAGACTGAATAATATTGCATTGTATGGGGCCAACAGATGGCATGGTGATTGAGGGTGCTAGACTCCCACATGGCCAAGTCCCAGACCTTGTGGCTTGCTTTCTCGCTTTCCCTTTCTCTTTCACTATGTCCCTCTCTGGTCAAATTTTAAAATAAATAAATAAGGTTAAATAAAATAATTATTTTTAAAAAGATTCCATCATATGTACATATCACACATTATGTAGACATTCATCCAACAATGGGCATTTTGGTTGTTTCCATATCTTGCCACATGGCCAAGTCCCAGACCTTGTGGCTTGCTTTCTCGCTTTCCCTTTCTCTTTCACTATGTCCCTCTCTGGTCAAATTTTAAAATAAATAAATAAGGTTAAATAAAATAATTATTTTTAAAAAGATTCCATCATATGTACATATCACACATTATGTAGACATTCATCCAACAATGGGCATTTTGGTTGTTTCCATATCTTGGCTATTGTACATAATGCTGCAATGAACTTAAGAATACAGGTATCTCTTCAAGATCCCAACTTAAATTCTTTGGGGTACATTCTAAATGTGGAATTGCTGGATCATAAAACAGTTTTCTTTTGAATTCTTGAGAAACCTCCGTACTGCTTTCCACAGTGGCTGCAGCAAATTATATTCCCACCAACGGTGGAAGGGATAAATAGGTGGAACACAGAGGATTTTTAAAACAGTGAAACTATTCTATATGATACTCCAATGGTAGATATATACCACTATACATTTGTAAAAACTCATACAAAGTACAGCACCAACCTTCATATAAACTATGGATTTGGGGTGATTATGATGTGTCAAGGTAGGTTCATTAATTGTAACAAATGCGCCACTCAGGTGAGGGGTGTTAATAATAACAGAGTCTATGCATATGTGGGGTAGGGAATATATGAACAATCTCAGTCCCTTTTGCTAAATGTGTTGTGAGCCTAAATCTTGTCTAAAAATAAAGTTTACTCGGAGCTAGCTGATTCCATGGCCTAGTAGTTAAGGAAGCTAGATCCAGCATAACCAACTACATTACTCAGATCCTGCCCCTGTGGCCTGAAAGACATGCCAGGTGTAGGTGCATGCCCCAAATCCCAAAATGGAGGAGAGGGGATTGCCATTAAAGCCCTATTAATGGGTGCTTTATCCATCTCCTTCTCTCTCTCTCGCAAGTATATACATGCTCTGGCAAAATAGAAAACAAAATAAAGTTTATTTAAAGAGAAAGATCATTATGGCAGCTGTATAGAAAATAAAAGAGGGATCAATAAAGGTAAAAAGCAGAGAAATAAGCAAAGAAGCTGATAATCCAGTTAACAGATGAAAAAAGACAGGACTAAGATGGTAGTGAGGTCAATAGTGAGACAGGGTCAGAATGGATTTTGACAGACTTGTGGATAGACTGAAGGTTGACGGAAGTATGAAAGAAAAATAGACTTTTTACGCGATGATACTGATAAAGAGTACTGAGGTAGAAACAGATTTGGAGTGAAATCAGTGTCTTTCTTATGTACATTTTAATGCTTTGTTAGACGAGATGGAACTGTTGAGCAGCAGTGAGTGTAAATGTCTACAATTCAGCACTCTTGGGGCTGAAGATATAAAATTGGAAATCAGCTTAAGCATTGTATCAAAAGCCCTGGGACTGGATGAGGTGACTATAGAGTACATAGTGAAGAGACATGAACTGAGTACTCTTCCCAGGAACATGCCAATATGCAGAGTGCAAAGCAAGACATTGACTACAAACATGCCAATATGGAGGCAGACAAAACCTCAAATACTCACCAGTCAAAATCCTGATCTAGAAACTCATAATCTTGAACCATAAACTAAAATACTGAAGTTCTACAGCCTTGAACATTTTCCTTTGGGTATCAGGATACAAAGACCATAGAAGGGGCCTAGAGTCACTTGCATGTGCCTTCTGAAAGTTGAAGTAAGCTTGGTGTGATTGTACATTCTTAATACATCCTCCTACCCAGAATGAAAAAAGAAAATTGCTTAAACCTTCAGCAGAAATAGTGCCAACCACTATGGACAGTGACAAGGGCAAGGAAAATAACTCAAGTGGACAATTAAGCAATGCCTTTTACATTGGGAAAATCAAGATCTTCCAAAAGTAAAATGATTCATCCATCATAATATGCTATGGGCCAAGCACCATGTTGAGTATGACAAGGCAGCTACAGAGGTGTCTAAGACTCATCCCAGACCTTTAAAGAGATGGCAGGCAAGTGGACTTGAGAAGAAATTGGCTAGAAGTTGATCCTGAAATGTGGGAGAAAATCTTGCCTCACATCACCCTCCAACCCTCACCTTCCTGGAATCCTGCTACGAGAAGTAAGTTCAGTTTCCCAATATGCTATGTTACAAGACATAATGGAGTGATGTAGCTGAGGAAGTCCTAGAGTGAACCTCTATTTCCACCCCTGCTTCTGACAGCTCTGGCCTTCTGCTACCAGAGCACAGTAATGTGTCAATCAAAGTACTTTTTTTTTTTTTTGTCTTTTTTTGGAAAAGTTTTTGCTATAGGCGCATGCGCTCACCAGAAAGACAGAGAGACAGAGAGATAGAAAGTGAGAAATCATCCCCCCAGGGGGGATGACCACACTGCAATTCTTCTCCTCCATTCCCCTCTAGGGATCTTGAGCACATACGCACACACACCCAGCATGAGTTTAAGCCACCGGTTCCAGGACTCAAACCGTGGTCGACTACATGGGAGTCCAGCGATATAGCCATTATGTTAACTGCTGGTCCCTCAATCAAAGTTCTCTTAAAGTTGGTAAAGTGGCCTGTAAAGAGCCCAAGAGTGATTTCCACAACTATTTGACTTGGCATCCTTCAGGAGCCCAGTGGTCAGAGTCTCTCTGACCCTTTTTTATGAGGACCTGGATTTTGCTCCTAGTTGTTCTGACATATAAGGAGGATCTATTCTTGATTTTTTTTAAAAAAATAAAATGAACTTTATAATACTGTGTATTATGGCATTTGCATGGACAAATAACCACCTGTGTGCCTTCCCTCTCCTACCCACCCATGGCAGGCATCACCAATCAATGATAATATGCTTCTCCATTGAGACAGGATACAACCTCAAAATCCTTTACATCACAACCCTTCAGGCACCACTATTAATCAAAATTACCATGTGAGGTGAGACCTATTTTCCATCTCTGGCATGTTAGCTAGCAGCACAGACTCATAACCATGCACAGCTCTGAATCCTCATTCTGTCATTATTGGCCTTGGGACCTTGATCCTAGTTTCATGATTTATTAGCTGTATAACTTTAGACACATTAACTGAATCTCTTTTAGCTTGTTTCTTCATCTGTTCCTCAGAAGAAAAGTCCATGTGCCTATAAAAGCTTAGGACAAAGGGGCACATTTAGAGTGAGGGGAGTCATGTTGACTTTACTGGGTGGCGATGTGGGAGGGGCTGGAAGCACTGTCTCCACAGAGGAGGGAGCAGCTATGTTGGAGAAGGTCAGCAAGGAGGGAGCACAGAGATTGAGATGATGCCAAGCAAAGACAACTTCAGGCTTTTAGAACATTTGTAGACTTTTCATCATTGGGGCTGGCAAGTGATGTGGTGGTTAGAGGCGCTGGACTCACATATGACTGACTGTGGTTCAGGCCCCAGATCTGGAAGTTTGCTTTCTCATTCCCCCACCTCCCCAACTCTGTCCCTCTCTGGTCAAATTAAAATAAATGAATAAATAAAGTTAAATAAAATAATTCTTAAAAAAGAAAAAGAGTTTTCATCATAGCCAGTGCCATGGCATAGTGTTTAAGGGAGCTAAATCCCACATGGCTGACCCACTGCTTGAATTTCTGGCCCTGAAGGCTTGAAAACATGCTGGGCAGTGTCAGCAGGTGGAATGGTGGTTGAGGTGCTGAACTCCCACATGGCTGATCATGGTTTGGGTCTCAGACCTAGCATTGCCTTTCTTTGTGTCTCTCTCTGGTGAGCACAAGTGCCCAACAGTAAGTAAAAAAGAAATAATAATAGTAAATAAAAATTGAATAAATAATTCTTTTATTTAAAGGAGAAAAAAGAAAAACATGGTAGGTGCATGTGTGTGTGTGTTCCAAATCCCGAAAGGAAGGAGAAATGGAGGAGGAGAGATTGCAGTATGACCACGCCCCAATGAGGACTGCTTTCTCTGTCTCCCTCTCTCTGTCTCTTACAGAGCCAGTGAGCATTCATACCTTCTGGCAAATTTGTTTTTAAATTTTTTAAAGAATTATTATCATTATTTTTCTTTTTTTTAAAGAATTATTTTATTTAATTTTATTTATTTTAATTTGACCGGAGAGGAAAAGAGTGAGAGAGAGATAGAGGGAAAGTGAAAAAGCAAGTTGCCAGGTCTAGAATTCAAACCACAGTCAGCCATGTGTGAGTCCAGCGCCCTTAACAACAATGCCACCTGCCAGCCTCATATTTATTATCATTATTTTTCAATTTTGACCAGAGAGAGACAAAGGGAGCAAGCCACTAGGTCTGAGACTCAAATAGCAGTCAGTCATGTAGGAGTCCAGCATCTTTAACCACTACACTACCTGCCAGCCCCTGGCAAATTTTTTTTAAAAGGGTTTAGGTTATTATCCTGAATGTTGTAGTCACCATATAATGGAACACGGATGGGAGACATGATCAATTTCCAGTCTGAAATACATGTCCACTCTCTCTCCTATGAAGAAAGAGAAACTATATCAGAGGGAGATGAAAGTAAAGGTGAGAAGACCAGATACGCTGCTATCCTGTTCAGGGGAGAGTTGGGGTAATTCGGACTAAGGAAACAGCTTTGGAGGCTAGGAGAAGTGGAGAAAATGTAAAGAGATCTCAAAGGTGATGTGGAGGACTCAGCAATGAATTTAGGAAAAGGTCATGGATGACGCCTAGGCTTGGGCTTAGCCTTCCAGATGATGGAGTGGCAGTCACGAAGACAATGGACATCGAAGAAGACCAGGCATTTTGTGGTTTTATTTTATATTTCTGTAGAGGAAGATTTGTAGATTCAAGTAAAAGTCTCGAAAAGGGAGCTGGATATAAAATAACAAAGATTCAAATTAAAGATGAAATAACAAAGTCAAACTCGGTCTTCTTAGCATGTATAATCAATGCTTCAGCTGTTACTTACTCCCTAAAACTAACCCCTCCCCCAAAATCGCCAATTGAAGACCAGCTGATTTTCTCAGCCCAGCCTGTTCCCACGCCCTGTGGCAGAGCCAAAATCTACCTAAATGCCTACCTACCCTAAGAACACCTGTCCTTGCTACTTTTGTACAGTCAGGATGCTGAGTAACTGAACCCTGCAACCTAAGACAGCTCAGTCTAGAAGGAGGATACCACTGTACAGCCACGTACAGACGTGTTCGGATGCAGCAAGCTGAACAGAGGGGGTGCTGGCCTCAGAGAAAGGACACTGGGATATTTACTCTGCCCACTAACACACTTCGCTGACCTTATTTTACAGAATGAAAACTACAGTCCTTAGAGGCGAAACTTGTCCATGTTTACACAAAGAGAGCTGCAGAGGCAGGGACCCAAATGTATATACACCCAAAATGTTTCCACATTCCCATTTTTCAAAATGTTTTAAATCTGGGACCAGAAGATGACTCAACGGTTACATTGCTGGACTCCCACGTAGTCGACCACAGTTTGAGTCCCAGACCTGGTGTCTTAAAACTCATGTCAGGCACATGATGTGCATGCCCAAAATCCTGAAATGAGAATGGAGGAGAAGGGATTGAGGCACATCCATCCCCACTAGGGGGTGATTTCTCACTTTCTCTCTGCCTTTCTCTGTCTCTTCGGCAAGCACACACCCATATAGCAAAAATCTCTCCCCCAAAAAAAAAATTTAGATCTGTAACTAATGATGGGTAAATGAAACAGTTGTTAGCAACCATGAAAATTTAGCCCCATCCAAATTTCTGATTTCACTCATTCATTCAGCAAGTGCACTGAGCACCTACTAAGTGTCAGCCAAAGAAAAGTGTTACTGTAAACTCAGACCTTAGTTAATCCAAAGACTGGGCCAAGAGCTTAATTACAAAAGTGAAATATAAAGTTTTGGGAACTAGCAGTTAGTGTAATGGCTATGTCGCTGGACTCCCACGCAGTTCGCGTCCCGGACCTGGTGGCTTAAAACTCACGCCGGGCACGTGTGCGTACGTGCCCAAGATCCCGAGAGGAAAATGGAGGAGAAGGGACTGCAGCGTGACCATCCCCCCTGGGGCATGATTTCTCGCTTTCTGTCTCTCTGTCTCTCTCTGTCTGTCTGGCGAGCGCGCGCGCCCTATAGCAAAAACCTCTCCAAAAAAAAAAGTGAAATATAAAGTTTTGAAAATTCCATCGTATTTGTGGAAATTCCAAAGCATTTTCCACTTTTCTAAAGGCAGCTTCCAAAGATCCAAATAAGAATTCATTTTCATCAAGTGATTTATTGTCATGAAGTCAGGGGTATAGAAGCTCACGTGGCCATAGGGATTAGATTTTAACAGAGGGCAAGAGCACACAAGAGTTGGACTCCTACCTGCTTTCTGCAAGGAACATGCGTCCTCACTGGGGATCAGAAAGATTGTGTTCCATGAGTAACAATGGCCTGGCTCATGAGGGTCATAGACTTAGTTCAGAGAGGCCTCTATAAGTTCAGATCTCTATCGGGAACAGCCCAATGTATCTGAACCCCTTTGATACCTGGTTATCAGGATGAAAACAGGACTCTGGCACTAGATACTGCAAATGATCCACAGGAGGTGAGGAGTCTTTATTGCTATTCTGTCTGGAGTCAACTCAAAGGGAAAAAAGATGCTGAATAAAAGAAAAGAGAAAAAGAAAAGATTAACTGGGGGTTTCCAAACATTCAACTTGCCATGCTAGTTGGAGTTTTATACAACCCTCAAACTGTTTCTCTCACCCCCTGGGGGGGAGGACAAAAGATTAACTTATCCGCCATTATTTAAGTTATAACTTAATGGAGGAAAATTGGAGTAGTCACACCAGTCAAGTGTTCTTAAGTACCTTATGCCTTAATTGTCTACACAGATCCAGGGCCCAAATGGGTAAGGGTGATAATATAAAATGGATACAACATTTCATAGTTATGAAAATTAAAATTATGAGGCTTAGCCAGCAACATGAGAAAAAATTAAGATGCATTATCAAAAAAGAATGGAAGTGGTCACATAGGCTTTCATTGTGACTTGTGAAATTGGATTCACATTCCATAAGATCAGGTATCTCAATAGCATATTGCCATTTGTAAATGATCAAATGTTGTACTAGGTGAAGAAAAATAAGGATTAGTAGGAACATTTTAGAAGTGATCTTTAGTGATTAGAAAGAACATTTTTCAGTGATCTTTAGTGTGCTTTGCTTGAAGGGCTTTTGTAATTATTTTTTTTGACACAGTGTGAACTCAATATGGTAGAGAAACAGTCCCCACAAGAAGCAGGTAATAGAGCAAAACACTCTCGCTTTCCTTTTGTCTGTGTGTCTGTAAATATTAGTTGTCTACTATCAACCAACAACAAAGCAAAACTCATCTCTTGATGAAAATTTCATAAGGTAACAAAGCAAAAAAACACCTATTTAAAACTCATCTCTTGATGAAAATTTCATAAGGAGTGACTAACATCACTGGTCATCATATACATAGGGAGAATCTATGGGGCATGAACTTAGATCTTGGGGGCAGGGAAGAAACCTGGATCGAATCCCAGTCTGGCCATTTCCTCCCTGTTAAATCAGAAAGTGAAGAAGGAGGAAGTGACTTTTCAGTGTTTACCATATACTGAGCTCTGGGATTAGCAATTTTCCAACATCTTATTCCGTAGTAGTCACATTAGCCCCATGAGACAAGTATTAACCTTCAGTTTACGAATGAGACAGTGAGCTTCAAGACATTAAATAATGTGTTCTTAATCACACAACAAACTAGGGAGTGGCAAACAAGGATCTAAACCTAAGATCGTCCATCCCCAGAATCTGCCCCTTGTACTCTCTCAAGGAGCTTCACAGGAGGGGTTCTGGAACTGAAGAAGCTAACGGTTTGGATGCACAGAAGGGACCTGAAAAATATTTGGGAAATCAGAACCTCGGTATTTATTACCATCAAAACGCAGTGACCATGTCTCTAGTTTTGTTTTTGTTTTTGTTTTTCTGGAGAGGTTTTTGCTATAGGGCGCCTGTGCTTGCCAGAAAGACGGAGAGAAGCAGAGAGACAGAAAGCAAGAAATCATCATCCCCCAGGAGGGGTGGCCATGTTGCAATCCCTTCTCCTCCATTCTCCTCTTGGGATCTTGAGCATGCACTCACATGTGCTCGACATGAGTTTATGCCACCAGATTCGGGATTCAAACTGTGGTCAACTACCCGGGAGTCCAGCGACACAGCCATTACGCCAACTGGTGATCCCCCACATCTCTAATTTTCTCAGGGCCTTTGACCAGCCCAGAAAGAAGTAGTTTTCCCTTGGCCGTTGAGTGAGCCTCTGTCCCATCCACCCAATGAGAAACAGCCACCATGTGGGGGTGTGGGGTGCCCAGCCAAGCAGCAACACCGGAGGTAGGACAGTGCCTGGGCACCCAGCAGCTCTCCGAGGGCACAGGTGCTGAGCATCCTCCAAGCCAAACATTGTGATGATGCTTGGCCTCAGGGAAGAGCCTCTGCACTGCCCAGTCAGAACAGAAGAGAGGAAGGAAAAGGACCAGCAGGGGGATGAAGGGCGAGGATGCCAAACGGCTTCCTGTTCCCCTCTCTTCCTTTTTCTCTCTTCAGACCTCAACACAGTCTCAAAGGGCAGTGCAGGCAGACTCCTGTTCCTTTTCAAAGCAGACTACTAATTCCAATTCAGAGTCATTTCACAGAGAGCACAGATACTTATTTTCTTAGACTCACCATAATCACATAAACAGAATTTGCCTTTCCTTTTCTCCTTTTGTTCAAGCAAGGTGAGGATCATTTCTCCCTTTTTAATACGATCAAGACCTTTTTTTCCCTTCCAATGCAAAAAAGGAGTAAGAACATTAATAACCCCAAACTTTGTTCAAGAATATGGTCTTTTCACATTACATTAAAAGGCTTGAATACACAGCAGAATCAAGAGAGATACATTCCTAGTATTTGGAAATCATTATGGTTACAATCTTTCTGATGCAAAGGGCTTCTTTTTTTAAAGTATAATGTCTTTTATATGAATAGTAAAAAAAAAAAAAAAAAAAAA
>NW_006205995.1:135593-159832 GCF_000334495.1 Tupaia belangeri chinensis
TAAAAAAAAAAAAAAAAAAAAGGTTAGAGGAAAAAAAATGGAAATCCTGTTTGTGTCCATAGGTGAATTGCTGCTGTGAGGCGGCTGCAATTTGACTTTGTACAAAAAGGGTCACTGAACAGAAGGTCAAGCAGCTGGCCATTTCCATTTCAAAGATGCTATCAAAAGGCCAAGAGGCAGTTCACCCGGCAGCCCTTTAGCAAACAAGATTTTCTCTTCTTTCATTTATGATTTTTTTTATGCCAAAATAGTTTAGCGAGAAGGTCCCTGATTCATTTCCCCTGGAACACCAGTGGCTGGTTCGTGTGAGGTTTGGGGAGGACTTTAGTTGAAGGAATTGGAAGAGTTTTGAGTAATGAGGAGCCATTTGGTGGCCACTTATCAAAGGTTTTGCAGCGAGATCATAAATCACAACAGAGCCCCTTCACTCAGACTGAGACAACAGGGGAAAGGTAGCTCCGTTATTACGAATTATGGCTTGTCACGTCTGCAATGAGAGAACTAGGCTTTACAAACACCTTGCTTATTAATCAAGAGCTCCTTGCAAAACCGTAGGAGGAAGGCACAAGATTCAAGGAGATTTTGATTTGGGATTGAGTTGGATATGTTAGTAAATAGTTAGATGTGACCTAGTGGCTATGGCCAGGCAAAAGGGTGCTGAAAGAGCTAGAAGTTACAAACCCCTGAACTGCCTGAGTCCACATGGCTTCAACACCACGTGAAGAGAAGGTGAACTGGAATAAAGAAGTGCAGTCACCCAGCCCAAAGCCACGCAGAGTTGAAATCTCCTATGAACTCCAGTATGAACAGGTCTTCTGTTACACACACACACACACACACACACACAAAATAGAATGGTTAATGATAAGACTCTTATCTTTGGCAAGCCTGTCAGGAAGACCAAGGCAGGCTGGACCAATGCTCAGAGAACCTTGGGCCCACTTACAATCAGAAATGCCAGCAAGAGATAGAGACAAGCCCACTACCTGGCTAGGCCAAAGGTCAAAACCAAGGAAGTCACATCCATCTACTGGATCTAGAAATGCAGAGGAAAGCTAAGAAAAGGTCAGGAGCTGCATAAATGCACAAGTAGGGTGACATAAAGAGCAAGGGCAGATGAAAAACACAAGGCCTGAGAGAATCGCTTTAAAGCAGGTGTTTAGCAGACAGGGCTTTGTTGTGAGGAGTGAGATTTCTGCCTATTGAGATTTCAAGGCCTTGGCCAGGCCAGATACTTATGTGCCCTGATGCTCCCCGGAGCTGTCTTTAAAAAGCCCTCACACTTGGGCATCTTTAACCCTTTTCTCTGTAAAATGATACAAATGGCTTCCCTGCTTGTCCTTTTACCCCTGCGACAGCGTGAGACCGACTGACCCATCCCTGGATGACCAGACATTAAGGGCTCAGAGCAGCCATGGAAATCACATCGAGGTCAAGGCGGGGCTTAGAAACAGCCTCCTGGGAGAAGAAGCCATTTCTTTGCCGCTGTGTCCATGCCAGCAAGCTCTCTAACACTCTTAAGGAATATATGGGGGCAAAAAAGAAGGAAGGAAGGAAGGAAGAAAAAAAGAAAGAAAGAAAGAAAGAAAGAAAGAAAGAAAGAAAGAAAGAAAGAAAGAAAGAAAGAAAGAAAGAAAGAAAGAAAGAAAGACAAATTACTTCTCTGTTTTGAAGATGTACTAACTATGAAGGAAAAGTGTGATTGTCCCCAGATAATCTAGTAATTTGAATTGCCTGTTGTCTAAAATCTAGTAAATGAATAACCTTCCATTTTCTTATCACTTTTTTCTTTAAACGTGTCCCCTATTTAAATCATTGTTGCTTACAAGAGCAGAAAAGAATATCCCCTCTTGCTCTTCAATTTTTTCAGAAATGATTTAGCTCCAAAGCTTGGAAGGAAGTGGGTGGTGTAGGATACAGAGAGAGAAAGGATAAAAGGAAAGAGGAGAGGAGGGAGGGAAGGAGGGAAAAGAAAAGGAGAGAGACAAGTCTGACTGGTGCACTGGCCTCTGTTACAAGAAATAATCACTGGGCATCGGTCAGAATTCCTTCTAAATGAGGGTCCCCTTAGCAGGTGTTAGGCCTGCTCCTGTACACCTAATTGTGTGAACTTGACCATGATGGAATTTGTTCCTTACAGAAAAGAGGGAACAGGAGCCTTGGTGCTGCAATAGTAAGGTATCTTCTGAAGTAATAAATGACCCAGGGGTTGGATGTGGCAGCGAGGAAGGCAATTTCCTATATTCTCCCCAGAGGTATCAGGAACAGCTGAGGTCATTAGAAAGAAGAGCCTTTGGGAGGAAGATGGCAAGGGGAGAGGGTGGGAAGGAAAGTCCGAGGTGATGTCATAGAGGTGAGAAGACATCTTGCAGGATGCTCTGCCCGCAAGAGCCCGGCTTTCACCTGTTTGGAACAATATACTTTGAATAGCATAACCTGTGGCTCTTGAGCAAATTTATTAATAAGAACCTTTAAGAACTTCTGCCTTGTGGTTTCCCGATGTCAGCTGGTGGGGCTCCAGAATTAGAAGAACTAAATCCAGATTCACAGTGATGTTGTCATTACCCCTAAAGTCTCTCTGAACTCATTCTGCAAGCAACCTTCCCCTTCATTCCAGTCTCATATCCCACAGCCCTCACCACAGACACCTTGCACATCCATCTGTTGGATCTAGAAATGTGGAGGAAAGCTAGGAAATGGTCAGAAGCTACATGAATATGCAAATAGGGTGACGCAAAGAGAGGGCATGTCATAGTCAGGGCAGGCTCCTACAGACAGCCCCATTACACAAGCTCTAGCTCAGGGAGCAGCCGGGAGAGGTGAGAAGCACAGGTGTGTTCATGGGCAGACTTTCAGATTCCCACTGAATGAAACAGATAACCCTATAGGGTGACACAAAGAGAGGGCATGTCATAGTCAAGTTGCCAGGGCAGGCTCCTACAGACAGCCCCATTACACAAGCTCTAGCTCAGGGAGCAGCCGGGAGAGGTGAGAAGCACAGGTGTGTTCATGGGCAGACTTTCAGATTCCCTCTGAATGAAACAGATAACCCTATGACCCCTCCTCCACTTAGAATTCCTGTAGAGAAGAAAGAATTTCAACATGCAAGTAAATATCAGACAGGAGAAGTCGGACTGAAATTCACTGTTGGCAAGACGATTGAGGGCGCTTAAGACGGCCCACAGTGCTTACGCTTTCCATTCCAGTGCTAATGCCTTGTTAGTAACTGCTTCCTTTATCTATAAACTATAAAAGTCCTGCTGGGTTGTTATTTTCCTTCTCATGTAACATATGAGGGAAACTGAGACCCAGGTAGGCTTCTTGGCAGCTCCCTGAGACAAGGAAGATGTAGAATTACCTTCTCATCCTGATTTCTGGTGCATGGATGACCAGCAATACAGTCTCTAGACTTTCAGGAAATGGCTGGAAGTTTCCTAATACTAGGCAAAGAGCAAAAGGATAGAGAAAAGGCGGGGGAAAGGGGAAAAAAAAGAGAAAGAGAGAGAGACTGAGAGAGAGGAGCCACCAGGAGCTGTGAGGGGGGCTGTAGGTGGACCTAAGATCCCAAGCTGTCACTCCTCCGAGTGAGCCTGATGCAAGCACCAACTGGATGGAAGGAGGGAGACCAGCAAGGTGTACAAATCATGGCAGTGCCCTGGCCCAGCCAACTGCCTTTATCAAGCTCTCTGTACCTCAGTCTAAAGCTCAGATAATACCCTTCCCCTGAATTTCTTGAAATGAGCAGATTTCTAGCTAAGAAAGACCATCCTGCCACACTCTGCCTTGCAGGAGAGCAACTTACGCAACCAGTTCCTCAAACCTCAAAGTATTGGACAGTTTTCTCTCTTTGACTCAATCCACCAGCACTGTCAAAAGTCAGTGTGTCTGCAGTGCTGCCAAGATGGAGACAGCTCAACTGCAGTCAGACACACACTGGCCCTGTTTGGGGTAAGGGAAGGAAAAAACCAACAGCAAATGAGTGTGCTCTGTGTCCCTTGTGCTGTGCCAGGCACTGTAATTGTATTGCTCATGTAATCATCCCAGCCACCCCACAGGGTAAGCCTGCTTATCCCCCACGTTACAGCTGAGAAAACTGAGGCTCAGTGATTACATCATTTATCCAAGGTTGCACAGCTAGTTAAGAATCCAATCAAGGGACCAGCAGATGGTGTAATGGTTACATCACTGGATTCCCAAGGAGTTGACTGCAGTTCAAGTCCCAGACATGGAGGCTTCAAACTCATGCCAGGCATGTGTGTGCCCAAAATCCCAAGAGGAGAATGGAGGAGAAGGGGTTGCAACATGATAATCCCCCCCGGTGGGGTGGGGGGGTGATTTCTCACTCTCTGTCTCTCTGATGAGCACACTCACCCTATAGCAAAAATCTCTAAAAAAAAATTAAGGGGGGGGTGTGGAGTCCAAAAGAATCCAATCAGTCTGGCACAGTTTATGCTTTCCTTATGCTAAGCAACTTCAGTAAATCTCATAGGACTATTTTAAAAATTTAACAATATCAATAAAACTTTGGATAAACCCAAAGTTCTACACAAATACCAGCTCTGTGCACATGTGTGTACAAATGATACTCGGATATACACAAGCATTCAGACTTACAAATCATTGTACAGAATAGTCATGTGGGAGCCACCAAGTGGCATGGAGGTTAAGACAGCTGGATTCCACACGGCCAAATGGGGTTTGAGACTTGGACCTGGTGACTTGAAAAACATGCCAGGTGCACATGTATGCATGCCCAGTCTCAAGAGGAGAATGGAGGAGAGGGGACTGCAGTGTGGCCATCCCCTTCAGAGGTGATTTATTACTTTCTTTCTGTCTCTGTCTCTCTCCATCAAGTGTACATACGATATAGCAAAAACTTAAAAAAAAAAAAAAAGAGTAGCCATGTGAATTAGCATCAGTGGCACTTCTCCCCACAAAGAAATATCTGTACCTTACCCTATTCCCCTGTGAATGTCATCATCACCACAGCCATTAAACGTGTCCCCAGATGAAGTATGAGCATGCTGGTCAAAAATGGATATTCACAGGCTGAAAGCACTTTATGATTATCAAGGGACAAAAAATGAATTAAAATCACACCCTGCTAAGTGCCACAGAAGTATTTTCAAATTAGCATCATTGCTGCTATCTCCCCAATGCCTGGCATGTGGGTTGTACCTGCTGACATGTCCCTCAGGAAAACTAATATGTTCAAATCAGACCCGAAACAGATGATTACCATTTTATTTTCCATACCAATGGTGACAGAAACAGGCCTGCTTTGTCAAAGGGATAAAGTGATGTGGGATCGTTCTCTTTCTCGTTCTCTCACTCTCTCTCTGTCAATGAGATGTACGTCATTTTCAAAGGGTCATTTCTATGATTTATACATTTCTAGCAAAGCTGAAACTAGAGTGAGGCAAGAAAGTCACCTAGAGCATATTTAAGGAGAAACTCATTCTCTGGGCCGTGTAAGTGTTGACCCTAATCTTGTATGTCCCTGAGACCAAGTGCTTCCTTAAATTTTGCCCTCTTGACACCTTGCATGCCTTACCCTCACCTAGTCCTAAATCTCTGAGCATCAACACAATCACCTACCACGAAGGGGTAGAAGTATCCTAAAAAAGAGTGGCTGCACGCAGAGAATGCTAACGAAGCCTCAACAAATTCAGTGATATATTGTTCTGAACTCCAAGACAGGAGAAACCAATAAACGGAAATGCATACTATTGCTCCAGCATTTGCAAACCATAATACACACCCTGCTGTTCAGATCCCCACCTTCTCTATCCCAAAATATGAGCTCCAGAGGAGGGAGATGGAAAGAAGGGACACTTAGCAGGGTTGAGTATTGTGTCTCTGCAGGCTGCCGTACCTTCTTTTAATCCCTGCCTCCCCAGCTTCAACATACTTCAGAAGAAATCATAAGATGACAAAGAGCTCCCCGGCCTTTCCATCTAGATCAGACTCTGCTAGAAACCCCAGCTTAATGCTATACCAAGTCACAGGTAAGCAGTTCTAGGCATGATCTTAGGAAACAGCCATTGGTCTAGGTCAGGTGGACCAAAACCCTTTCTACACCACCCCAGGTATATCGGGTTACCTAGTTCTGCCATTGAAGGGAACAGAAGAAATGTTTCCATGATTGGATGATCCACCTTGTGTTACAACAAAGAGAGGCAGTGTGGGGCACAAACATTCAGATGGGGCTCAAACAATCCAGGTGGCATAAACCAACTGAGCATGAATCAGACACCAAATTCTAGAGAGTCTCATGATAGCCGTGTCTATCTGTGATGCAGTGGTTCCATCGTCTTCCCAGGAACACAGTGAACTAACAATCCAAGTGGCGTAAACCAACTGAGCATAAATCAGACACCAAATTCTAGAGTCTCATGATAGCCGTGTCTATCTGTGATGCAGTGGTTCCATCGTCTTCCCAGGAACACAGTGAACTCAAAAGCAATTCAACTGTGATTCCCTCCTATATTTGCCAGGTGGTGAGACTAGAAACCCACCTCTCCCAGCTCCAAAACAATGGTTTCTGGGATAGGGAATGAGATGGAAGCTAATAAAATGTGAAGGTCAAAAACAGGGTCTACACAATGGAGATATGGCTGCTTCCCTATGCTACAGCTGGAAAGGCTCACACCAGTCCCGGGTGAGCAGTCTATTAACCTACTTTCTATAATTCTTTTGACTCCAAAGAGTGACCTTTCACATTGTCACCATCCACAGCTTCCAAACAGGAGATCTCCCCACCAGATCTACTGAGAAAGAGGTGGAAAACAGATATCACTTACCAACTGTGTGACCTCAGGCAAATCACTTACATTTTCTGAGCCTCAATTTCTTTATCTATAAAAAGGCAGCAAAGCCCAGAACAATGCTGGTTGTTCAATTAATATTAGTTGCCTTCCCTTATCCTGCTGGTACATAATTTTATTTTAATTAGAGAGCTCATATGAAAGCATGGAGCCTTGTGCCTAGCTCAAAACCCACCAGTAACAAATCCATTCATTTTGTTCCTCCCTACCCTATTCTGCCTGACTCTTGCAAACATTTTTTTTTCATCTTGTTCAGGTAAGTTTAGACAAGGATAAAATCTCTATGTCTTCAAAGGGTTAAGAGCTTGCCAAGATTTCAACTTTCCTGGGTATTTCATCATAAGAGCATCGTGTGGGGCAGAGGTAGAATCCTGGAGCCCAAAACAAAAGGAAATTGAGGTGCCTTCAATGAGAAGGGATGAAAACCAAGAGCCCTGTGGTGTGACAGCCACCTTCTCATTACCTATTCCTTTCCCAACCCATCCTGCCATGCATGTCCCCCAGTCCTGGCCATACCCTAGATGATGGACAGAAAAGGTGAAAATGTGATGAGTCAACTGCAGGACAAGGGGGGAGAGGAATGAGAAAGGATGAGGAATCATGCCACTACCTTGCAATGCAACCAAGCAGCTATTTCTCAGAGACATCCCAGCTCTGTCAGGTAGCTAGGACCTGACTGTCTTTCACCTTGGCTTGTGTATTTGGTTAATAATCACCTTCCCTAGGCACAGGACCCCATAAAGCGAGTTATTACATCAACTTTTTATTTTAATTTTTGCTATAGGGTATGTATACCCACAGGAGAAAGACAGAGAGAGAAGAGAAAGGAAAATGAGAAAGCACTGCTTATATGGGGATGGTCATGTCACAATCTCTTCTTCTCCATCTCTCCCTCCTTTCATGATTTTGGGTACACAAGCATACGTGCCCAGCATGTTTTTCAAGCCACCAGTCCAAGACTCAAACCACACAGTAGGCAGTGTGGGATTCAGCTGCCTTAACTACCTTACCACTGGCTGACCCTACTCTACCTTAAGTAAAGAAGTCTAATCAGCCAGAAACTCCAGAACCACAAAAACACATAAACCAAAATTATCTAGATGTGTTTGACCTGAATTATCCTACTAACAACCTAAATTTTGCACTGACTTCAGAGGTACAAGGAAAAGTTTGATCCCCTATAGACCAGTGACAATATCTTTTTTTTAACATTCCATCATTGTATATCTCCAATAGCACACAATATGATTTTTCAAAATATGCATGTAGTACATGATAATCAAATCAAGTATATTACCATATACATCATTTTCAATGGAGAACGTTAGATTGTGTCTGTTGTTTCTTCCCTCATCTCGTCCCACTCATCCTCTACCATCCAGTCCCCTCCCTTACAGTCTCTGGAATCTATACTTGTACTCCCTACTATTATATCTTTGGATCTTTCCATGTCTGACATAGAGTTTAGACATTCTGTATATATTAAGTGGGGATATACAGTGTTTGTCCTTTATAATTTGACTTGCTTCACTTCACATCCAATTTTCTATATGTATCCACTTTGAATCAGATGACAGGATCTTGTTGTTCCTTATAGCTGAGTAGTATTCCATAGTATATATTTGCCACAATTTTTCAGTATAGTTATCCAGGTGCTTAGGTTGATTCCATATCTTGGCAATGACAAATAACACTGCAATAAACATGGAAGTGCAAGTATTCTTCTGACTGAGTGCTTTCTTATCCTTTGGATAAGAAATTCAGCAAGGAGTGGAATTGCTGGATCTTATAGTAGTTCTATTTGCAAGTTTTTGAGGAGTCTCCATATTGTTCTCCACAGTTGTACTAATTTACATTCAACCAACAGTGTAATAATGTTTCCTTTTCACCACAGCCTCACCAACACTTGTCACTATTTTTTTCTTTGAACCATAGCCATTCTGACTGGGATTAAGTGGTATCTCACCGTGGTTTGGATTTGCACTTCCTTTATAATAAGAGACAATACCCAATTTCTATGGAATGGAGCATTTCTCTTCACTTACTTTCCAAAAGACATCATCCAGTTAAGTACATAAAATCCTATGTCTCTAGTTTTTTATGAGATTGAGAGAGTGGAAGGAAGAGAGAATAAGTATGCTCAATGGGGACTCTCCATATCACAACACACTTTTCTCAGTTTCCCAATTAGCTAGGACCACAGGAACCACTGTACCTGACCTGTTTAGGTGGGCCGGGAACAAAACGTGGCCTCCTGTGTGGCCCCAACCACAACACAGTGGTACCATCTCGCTTGCACCACAATGGCTGGACCTCTGCAAATTTTCTCAAGATTAATTATGTCAGTATTTCACCTAATTATCCTTATTGAAGGATATTTTATCCCTTTATATTTGCCATTTTTTAATTCTAGGAAAGGTGAAACTGAAGAGACAAAAAGCTGTTCAGTAGTTGCATGGAGATGAGGGTCAGTGGAGAGAATTACTCCAAAGAGACAAGAGGAAACTTTTTAGGATAATATAGATGTTCTTTCTTTATTTGGGGAAGGTTAAGTCAAACTGTACACTTAGAATTACCAAATTTTATGCTATGTAAATTATACCTCAAGAAGGAAAAAATGACAATGCCATTTTCTGTACAATAGACAGGCATAACTTAAGAATGTCAGTGAAAATGTTTCTACTACACAGAAATGGAAATGCTAGGTCTGCCAAAATGTTTCAATAACAGGGTCCTTTATCAGAACATGTCAATATTTCATGGAATAAATCACGTGTCAGCCACCTAAGATGGAGCATTTAATACACCCTGAGTATGTTTCTCCATCACATCTACAGAGGGGTTAGTTTACCCACTAGAAGTTAAAGACAATAGCTCTCCTCAGTGGACAATCAGAGGGGCAGCCTGCTATGCAGGAAAAGGAGATGAGGTTTTGAGTCAACATAGAATCCTCCACAGCCCAGCATGTGGTTTTGTCATAGCCTTTTCCTTTCCTGTTTTTTGTATTTATTTGGCAAATCAAAACTGGAGGGCAAAGTTCATTTGAGACCCAGGTATTTTTGCCTTCCACCCATTTGGTTACCAAGAGAAAGTCTGGTGGTGTCCAAAACTCCTCTGGGAGTCCACAAGACTGCTGGACATAAGGCAATTTAATAATTAAAAAAAAAAATTTTCATCCCTGTTATCCCTGGCATGAGGCATCTAGGGCTTTGTTGATAAAAGTATTGCTCCACCTTTTTTTTTTTTTTGAGAGAGAGATTTTTTGCTATAGGGCATGTGTGCTTACCAGAGAGACAGAGATAGAGAGAAAGAAATCACCCCCAGGGGGATGGTCATTGTTGCAGTCCCTTCTCCACCATTCTCCTCTCAAGATTTTGGGCACACATGCACATGTGCCTGGCACGAGTTTTAAGTTGCTGGGTCCAGACTTAAATTGCAGACAACTATGTGGGAGTCCAGCAGTGTAACCATTATGCCATCTGCTGGTCCCTGCTCCACCTTTTTTAAAGATCCTTTTGAGTATCATTCCTCCTCCAGATCAACCCAGATGTAGCAGAGAGAGGAGGTTCAGGGGACACGTGTGTACTGCTTTTGAATCCCATACAGTCAGCCCTGAGAGGAGAGGTTAAGCGGTTAAGACTCCCTATAATTAAATTTTAAAAAAGAAAAAAAAGTCTTCCAAGGTGAATCTACAAGGTGACTACTTTGAGAAACATCAGTCTCAGATATGAGCACGTGTCATTGGTCAATGACTCCAAAATACTATTGTGTTGTTTTCAGCTCTTAATTTGTACACATTTTTTATCATTAGATAAATATTACTAATGATAACATTCTTATCTGTACTAATTTTTGTACACCTTCCACATAAAATTATTTAATTTACCATGGGAAAAAAAAAAAAAAAACCCTGACTGAAAAGCTCAGGTTGAGAATAGAAAGAATAAACCCAAGGTCTACTGAGGTCTCTCACTTAACAAACCTCCAAGTCACAATCCCAAGGTGATAACCATTATCGTTTTCAGCCTATTCAATTTTTTTTATGACATTTGATGGGAAACTGGGTCTAGGATCTAGAAAATAAACTGCATTAATACATGATTTTTCTTAATACATGATTAATACATACAATTCCGTTCAACATTTTCTATGCTTCTGCAGGTTAAAAGGCACTGCAGGAATTCTCTTAAGCATTGTCTATCTTGTCTTCCTCTCCCTAGATGATATTGTCTGCCCCTCAGTTTTAGTTGCTAGACTCCCCAATGATGTCTTTCTCCAGCTCAGCTCTTTCCCCTGAGCTATAGCAATGGATTTCCACCTATTCACTCACCATCACTCTCTGTGTATTTGGAAAAAAAAAAAAAAAAAAAAAAAAAAAAAAAAAAACCACCACTCTGATAAGGACAAATCCAAATTCAACAACATTGCTTATTAATATATGCAACACTTGAGGTTCATCCAGAATCCTCTGTCTCTTCAGCCACCATTGTGTCCAATTGGTCAAAGTTCATCAGTTTTACCTAACCGAGATCTTTAAATCTACCTCTGTTCTTTCCATTGCCACACATCACACTTTTCCTGTTAACTCACAGTTGCTCACTCACTTCCAGTGGGATAATCCTCTGATGTATTGTCTATGACTGATGCTCTAGAACCTGCTCATGTGCCCTTTACCAGCTAAGGCATCCATCCACCAGATGCTGTAGGCTTGGGGTCCTAACATCTCATACCTGCACCCTTATCTACATGAATGTCCCTGACTGGTGGTGCTTCCCCACCTGGAGATGCCTAGGACACCATGCTCTACTCTGGGACAGTAAGGACAGCCTCTGCAATGTGTTTATGCTCCAGAGATCCTACTAAATAAGGCTGAGTCTAAACTCATGCTTAAACCACATCTTGTTTCCTTTTTCTTCTCCTATCTTGTCCCACTTCCCTCATTTTTTTATATTTTTTTTTCTGATACCCTTCTACCAATAAATCACTTACATAAGACTCCACATCTCAAGCCATGTTTCTAGGGAATCCAACTTAAAATGTCTTTTCTTTAAACTTTCCAGGTTTTTGCTATAATCTTATATTACTTTTGGGGTTGCCAACTTTTTTCTTTTTTTAATATGGTGCCCAACTTTTTCTTTTTTATTTTTTATTAAGATGTTTGGCACAAAAACATTTATTGTTAAAGGCATTGTTAATCAGTTAACTCCTTGGCATATTTTTTTAATTGATACCTCGCTAATACATAAAATCCAAAGACATTAGAGTTTTATACAAATTCTTGTCTACTTCTCTCAGTTGACTCTGCCCCACATTCCCCACTCCAACCAGGCCTTCTGCCCTTCCTTGCTACTTCATTGCTCCACTTTTCCCAAAAGTCATGTTGTTTTATACTTCTGTATAAGGTCTTGTTCTCTCTTTGCCTGAAGTTCATTGCTCCATCTTGTCTGATTTAAGCTTACCCAAAAGCTCATCCTGGAACTTTTCTTGGGCCTTTCCCACCCCTTAGGCATCGTGTCCTCCCCATTACATCATGTGCCTTATTGCATTATATTTCTTTGTTATTATCAAGTAAATCCAGTACATGTTATTGTGAGTTATATTAGGAAAGGGATTCTTCTTAAACATTTTTACAGCCTCAATGCCAAACACTATGCCAAGTAAAAAGAAGGTACTCAATGAATTTTTATTGCGTTCACACTCAATAAGAATTGTAAATATGCAACTCATCAGTCTTTAGTTCTCATCCTGGGATCACCTTTTCTTTTAAAATCTAAAAACCAATGGTATGAGCTCTTTGTTTCATCTTCTCCTACTTCTAGCAAAGCCTTAAACTAGGTTCTCCTCTTCACTCCTATTTCTGGAGTGACTGAAGGATATATTGTGTGCCAGGAGTCATCTTGGCCTCCACTCATCATGTCTAAACATGGATTACTGCTCTAAGATTCTTGGAAGGTCACTGCATGGCTTAGCTTCTCCAGGCCAGCTAAGCATTCTCAGCACCAATTCTTCCCAGGTGAAGACACTGACTCTCTTATATCTGTGACTGGGGGAGGGAGGATTCATTCTAGGTGAAAGAAACCACAGGAGCAGAGATCAGAACCATGAAGGTACTTTGTAGAAAAATTGTGAGAGATTCAAGTACCAATTAGAAGTTTTCAGACTGGAGGGTGAGTAAGATCCTTTCTAGTGCTATATCTACTCCATCTATAAGTCTAGGGGTGACTCGAATTAACAGGTGATCTCTTTCTCTGGGCTCGGACCTACATGAAGATGATAAGGCTAAACGCATAAAGAAGGCCAGCATTGTGGGCAAATGCAAGACCCGTTAGGCGCCTTCCTCTGGAAAATGGTGAAGAAAATTGAAACCAGCCAGCACACCAAGTATACTTGCTCTTTCTGTGGCAAAGCCAAGATGAAGAGACAGGCTATGGAGATCTGGCACTGTGGTTCATACATGAAAACAGTAGCCAGTGGTGCCTGGATCTACACCACCACTTCAGCTGTCACAGGAAAGTCTGCCATCAGAAGACTGAAGGAACTGAAAGACCAGTAGATGCTCTACAGACATTTGGAATATCACTAGCCTACAGTAAGTGGGTTAATTTATGCAACAAAAATAATAATAATAAACTAATAGATTATGGAAAATCTTTCTAGGCTTTTTCTATAATCTTGTATTACTTTTTGGATTGCCAACTTTTTCTTTCTTTGAAGTTTTTGCCACAGGGTGCATGCTCACCAGAGATAGAGATAGAGGAAAAGTGAGAAATCACTTCCTAGGAGGGATGGCCACACCACAATCCCTTCTCCATTCTCCTCTTGGGATTTTGAGCACACAGGCACATGCACCTGGCATGATTTTCAAACTGCTCGGTCCAAGACTCAAACTACAATCAGCCATATGAGAATCCACTTCCTTTAACCACCATACCACCTGTTGACCCTAAATTGCCAACTTGTAATAGAAATGGTTCCTCTGAGCCATGTCATCAGAATAAAAGAAAGACTGGAAGAAGAAAAAATTCTTGCCTCTTGGTGAAATCAGAGATGGGGTTATTGTTAGTATTCATATTAGTATTTCTGCTTTTTTATACATTTCTGCATATCCCAAAGTTTTTTACAAGGATCATGTACCATTTTATGATAAATCTAAAGAAAAGCTATAATATTCAGAATTCTTCAAGCAAACTCTAAGGAAGACCTTGGATACCAAATTGAAAGAATCATCAATTAGCAAACCTACCCCTCTCTAATGCACATTAGCTCAGAATTCAGAGCTTACCAAGAAGGTAATTTGGTCCCAAAAACATTACTGCCAAAAATTGGAGAGAGAGGCCAGCAGGTAGTGTAGTGATTAAGGCACTGGATTCCCACATGGCTGACTATGGTTCAAGTCCCAGACCTGGTGGTTTGCTTTCTCACTTTCCCTCTCTCTGTCTTTGGAGAGCACACATGTCCTACAACAAACTTAAAATAATAATAAATAAATATTTGTTTAAAAAAAATCTGCAGAGAATGGCAGTGACTATTAGGTCAGGCAATGGTGCCATGGTAATGAAACTGGATTCACATGAGGACCTAGGTTTATGTCCCAGGACCTCCCTGTGATCCAGGCTGGAGACTGCAGGTATATCCTGGTGTAAGGATACTGTTGAGGTGCTTCTCTCTGTCTCCCCCACATAAATAAATGAATAAACTTTTAAAACATGGCAATGACCAAGTGAACATTTAAATCTAAAGAGTTGGGGGCCATCAGGTGGCATGGTGGTTGAGGGCTCTGGACTCCTACATGGCCAACCATGGCTCAAACCCCAGACCTGACAGCTTGCTTTCTCACTTTCTCTCTCTCTCTCCTCTCTGGCTAAATTTAAATAAATAAATAAATAAATAAATAAATAAATAAATAAATAAACGAACAAACAAAGTTAAATAAAATAATTTTTTAAAAAGAAGGTCTTTAAAAATCTGAAGATTTGTGTCTGCTCATCCTATCCCCAAACTCGCCTACCCTGAGAAGGGTGTAGAGACAATAACATTTCTTTGGAAAATCCTCGCAGAAGTCAATACAAACAAGATAGCATAAAGAGCGTCAGTTCACCTCGAAAACACATGTTCTAGGAGAGGAGTCAGGGAAGAAGTGGTATCTGTGTGCAAAGAGCAATAACCACCCCTGCAGGCTAGCTACCAATCATACCTTAAAAAGAACCTGGATTGAAGATTCCAAACAAGTGTAGCTCACTCTAGAGATGTGCTACTCAGAAAGAAAGATTTCAAAGAGATATGAAAAAAGAAGTCATGGAGGCAGAAATCTGGTCTGCCCCATGGGGTGAAAGAAATCCTTCACAGACTTGGGAATCGTCAACAAGATTAATGTGGACGCACATGGAGAGCATTCGGAAGATGGAAGCATCAACATGAAACACCTGAGAGAACTTAAAAGGTGACAAAACAATGCCAGGAAATGAGAAGACAATGGAAGGGCCAATGTGATCATTCAAAATGAACGTGTGGAGAAGGCAAAGGTCAATGGTTAGATGGAAAGAGCTGCCAGTGGGAAGAGCTGGGTGAAGGATGAAGTGAGCACAGGGGCAGAGGAAAGGGAGCATTGAATGAAGAGGTCACCGTACCATGTGCGACCTTCATGAAGGAACATGGCCAGCAATTCTTCAGGATGGAAAAGAAATTCCCTGTTTGTTTTAAGTACCATGGCTGTGTTCATTCATAGCTAAGGTCCTAGCCGTCAACTGTACCCCATATCAGAACACTTTGATATAGATATAAAAGAAATTTCAAAATAATCAAGTCAATGGATTTGAGCCATGTGTCTGAGTCTTAAGGCGAGAAAGACTATCACATGCTCAGAGAAACATTTCCTTAGGAAACACGGTTTAATAAACCAAAGTTTCCAATATTATGAAAATACACTAGGGTGTTGGGCTTGGTCACTCTGGGATTTCCCTGCCCTGAAATCCAAACTGATAGAAAATCCCTGAAAGTTGTATTAAGGGATTCCCATTTATACAGAGAGCGTTGGAGAAAGAGATCTGCATATTGAACCAGGAAACGAAGTGAAAACATTCTTTTTCTTTATACCCTTGGATGAGAGAGGGGGAGGCTGAATAGGCCTAAAATACTAAGAAAGGCTGGGCTTAACTAAAGATATAATGAAGGCTGTACCACTGCAACCTAGAAACTTCTAACATGCAATCTTTTAACTGATTGTATACCCTAAAATGATTTTTCCAATCTATTTGCATGGAAGTAGATCTCTTCATTTTACATCACTCATGGAATAGTGTATACAAAAGCGGCTGAGTAATAACATACACAGATGTAGCGGGAACAATGTTAAGCACATAACTGGTGCTTAATAGACAAACTCATATACTCACTCATTTATTTATTCATTTATTCAATGTTATTGACTATCTGCTATATGCAAGACACTATTCTAGACACTGAGAATTCAGCATTAAAAAAAAAAAAAGAAAGCAGCCCCCCCATGAAGCTTATATTCCAATGGGGAAGACAGGTCAAGATCCAATACCAAGTATAGCTAAGTCAGAGAGCAATAAGTGCTATGAAGAGAATAACCAGATTAAGAGAATGGAGAGTGACTGGGGCTTTTTTAGATAGGCCAGTCAGGGAGGCCTCTCTAAGGAGGTGGCATTCAAGTAGAGACCTGGATGAAGTGAGAAAGCCAGCCACGTGGGTATCTAAGGAGTCAGGCAGAAAGTAAGAATAGTAGATTGGAAGCCCTAAGTCAAGAACCCCAGGACAGAAGTGAGGCTGGGTCAGAATGAGAGAGAAGAGCAGCAGGGGAAACAAGGATTGGAGAGGGAAGTGAAGACCAGGTCACGGTGCCTTTGTGGGGCTGGAAAGGACTTTGGATGGTGTTACAAATATAGATATCAGAAGAAATTTTAAACTAAGTCAGTGGATTTGAGCCATATGCCTGAATCTTAAAGCATACACATACACACCCTTTATCATAAATAATGTTTAAAATAGAAATGTGTCTGCAACCATCAGGTGGCACAGTGGTTAAGGTACTGGACTGCCATAGGGCCAACTGCAGTTGGAGTCCCAGACCCAGTGGCTTGAAACTCACACTGGGTGTGCATGCGTGTGTGCCCAAAATCCCAGGGGTAGAATGAAGGGATTGCGGTGTGGCCATCTGCCCAGGGGATAATTACTCACTTTCTTCTTTACTATCTCTGTCTCTCTGGTGAGCTCACACATCCTACACTATCTCTCTCTGTCTCTCTGGTGAGCTCACACATCCTATAGCAAAAACCTTTAAAAAAATAAAAAGTAGAAGTGTGTCTTCCTTAGCACTCTCACATCACATGAAGTAATTTTTACTCAAGCTCCTTTTATGTTTGGTATCAGTGTTGTTTGCAGCCACTTTCTGGGTCACTTCTCACAAATCTCCAGAGCACACTGTTTTTACCTCCATCTAGACCTTTTTCTAATCCACATATAATGCTGTCACTGAGTCATTTATTCCAAGTCGCACTACCCACTGGTGAGGATTCCAGTTTGAAAGGAACACTTACATACAAACGTAGATTCCTTGACAGCAAAGACATTGTCTTATTAACAATTGTGTGCCCAGTGCCTAGAACAGGGGTCAGTAAACTACTACTCAGGGCTTCACACTTGTAAATTAAGCTTTTGTAAATAAAGTTTTATTTAAATACAGCCACGCTGGAGTGGTGGCGCCTGCCCTATGGTAAATACAGTCACGCCTATCCACTTCTGCATTGTCTATGGCTGCTTTTAATAGCAGAGCTGGTTGTGACAGAGACAAGTCAGCTTGCAAAGTTTAAAATACTATCTGGCTCTTTACAGAAAAAAAAATGCATAGCTTAGCACATAGTAGGCACTCAAAAAAAAAAAAATTATTGACCAAATGGCCATAAGACAGCTCCCTATTTTCCAAAGGCTAATTTAGAGAAAGACAGAAAAACCTTATCTTCTGCAGTATTTGTTGATCCCATCTTCAAGCGCCCTCTACACTGGCCTCTTCTAGTGGCTCTTTTCAGGCACTAAGTGGCATAAAAGCCTTTCTGTCTAATTCTTAAGGGAGCATTTTCCAAGGCAACTCTCCCTCCACACCACGAATAACACTAAAGACATTACTTCTCTATTCTGTGCATCCATTTTCCACAACTCGAAAACAGAGTGTTTGTGGAACTCGTGGGTCAAGTGTTTTCAGAGAGAAGGCACTGCAGTCAGAGTGTTTGACTTTTATAAATGGAAAAAGCACGGGGCAGGAAGGTGGGAAGCCCATCTACACACGGAGGGGTGGAAGGGCTGGCCCCCAGCTGGTGCAGCCACTGTGGTGAGGCCATGGGAAGACAGCACCTTTGGAAAGGGGGCTTTCCTCAATGTTTTCAAGCCATGGTTACAAGAGCATGCTTTGAATGGGGTCCCAAAACTGTGTTCTATTTTCTGTCCCAGAACGATGTACACAGTTTTCTGATCTTGCGAGTGCATGCACCATCTTTCAGAAAAGAGTTCCTGCCAGCACTCCAGCGGAGGCACTTTGTGAAGATTTGCAGGTTGCTCAGCCCTGCTAAGGCTGTTGGCAGCAGCACTGCTGGATAGAAAATCACCTGAAAGAACTCTACCCTCAGAAACTGACAGCACAGTGATTGTTTTATTTCTTCTGCTGGAGCAAAGTGGAAATTACCTCCCTCTGTTGAGAGGGAGTCTAGCCTGGGGTAGGAGGCAGAGAACCTGCATTTGTAAAGGCGCCCAAGTGTCCTGTTTCACTCTTTTGTCTTGTGACTCCTTGAAAGGAGCAGAGAGAACCGAGCTGACCCATTTTAAAGTATTTTAGCCCAATTTGTGCAAGACAGTCCTAGGAGTGATGTTCCCTAGACAAATATCCTCCGAGGCAGCAAAGGAAGTTGTGAGAGCTTTCATGGCCAAGTCTGAAGATCTGAGGGCATGGCCCTGTCCTGGACCAGCCCCACTCCAGGCAAACTTCAGCGTAAGGAGGAAAGAAGCCTTCTCCAAAAGCCACGGCTGGGAAGCAAACCTCACTTTCCTTGTTCATCACTATCGCATGATGGTGCTCCGTAAAGGAACTCATAATAAATGCAGAGCAGCTGGGACCCGGCAGGCAGCCCAGGTGTGAGTCTCCTGAAGCAGACCAAGACAAGGTACAGGCAGGATGATTGGGGGACACAGGAAGTAGCAATGGACAAGCAAAGAAGTGAGACTGGGAAAAGTGAGAAGCCAGTGAAGGGTCTGCTACCAAGCCAGCTACCTCTGAGGATGGTTGAAGCTTAGCCCCAGAGAGAATTCTGGGACACGATTTGAAGCAAGAGCTTCTGTGCACCCCACCCAAGGGAGCTGGGGTCAGCGGTTGACATCCAGCCAATGCTGGGTGGTGTTAGTTCCCCCAGCACCCCAACTGGGTACCAACAGCACCCTCAGGCTAAGACATGCGGATACTGGCAACTAGAAGTGGCAGACTCACCTCAGTAGGATGAGTTTCAATGGATGTGAGTGGCACACCCACGACATCTGCTGCAGAGTCTCTCAATAAAAGCTTCCCTCTTAAACTTTTGTAGCATAGGTTAAGATGCCATACAAATTCTGTGTGATTAGTGTTTAAGTTGTCTATATTTCTTTAAATATTTTGTTTAAAAAAAATAAATAGAATAAAAATAAATACTAGTGGAATTGAAATAAAAAGAAGTTTCCTCTTGTCTTTCCTTCCCTGCCACAGGCTATTCCTTCATGTACTTAGAAACAAGAACTTACCTGGGATGAAATCATACACCTACCACATTCAGGTGGCCCGTTATCTTTGGAGTGGTCTTCCTCTAGGGAAGTTCTCCCGTTGTGAACCCAGCCTCCCCAGCGTAAAGCACAAAAACCCAACTTCCTGGCAGTGAGGACGAAGGTGTGAGATTCTGGCTCTGCCAAGGAGGCACGCCAAGGTGACAGCATGTTTCAGAAGCACTCTGTATGGGATAGGCTGAGGCCAGCATCCCTGAGTCCTGGGATGAGGACAGGCAGTTTTCAGTGGGCAGAGGCAGCAGCATCCATGGAGGTTTTCTGGGAGTTTAAGGTAGAATTTCTGACGCAAAAGTAGCAACAGAGGTAGTGGCCATAGTAACTGCGATCACTGTGGTTTCCTGGCATCTGGGCTTCAACAGCTTCAGGGCTTTTCCCCCTGGGCTAGTTTCTGCAACTTAATGTGGATAATCCTCCTGGAAGCTTGACCCCCAAGTGTTTCTCCTCTTTTTAATATCCTCCATGTCAGGAACCAGCAGTTAGCGTAATGGCTGTGTCACTGGACTCCCACCTAGTCGACCGTGGTTCGCGTCCCGGACCCGGTGGCTTAAAACTCACGCTGGGCGCATGTGCGTGCGTGCCCAAGATCCCAAGAGGAGAATGGAGGAGAAGGGATTGCGGCATGGCCACCCCCCCTGGGGGGTGATTTCTCGCTTTCTCTCTCTCTGTGTCTGTCTGGCGAGCGCACGCACCCTATAGCAAAAAACCTCTCCAAAAAAATAAATAAATAAAAATATCCTCCATGTCAGCCCCTTTCTTGCTTACACTAACAAGCAGACTCCGTTCATCACAACTACAGCCGCAACTGTACAGGTGGGGAAAATAAATGATGGAGGACACTGTATGAAAAAGTGTGCATTTTCTACAAGCATAAAGAGGGTTTTCTATAAGCCATCTCAAGCAAGACACAGGTTTCAAGTCGCTGGGAGAACATTTTAAACAACTTAAAGAAAGGACAATTCCAGGAACTACAACACGCAGTACCAGAAAGTCCTATCTTAGTACCAATGAGATACGAGAACTCTTTGTAGTCATTTAAAAGAAAATGTACTTAAGTCAGCCATGTTCTCACTAAATTTGCCTTTAATGGTTTTAATTCTACTATAAATATGAGGGGGCTTCAAAAAGTTTGTGGGAAATGGGATTAATATAGATTTATTTTGGTGTAAAAATCATTTTTAATCTATGCATAATTTTTTCATGATATGCATTTTTAATGAGTTTTTTGAAGACCTCTCATACCACTGCCAACTGCCAACATAAGAGAACCATCATCTTTGCTTTTTTCTAGTTTAATGTGAGTCAGATGACAACTTGAGAAGAGGCAAAAATATTAATATTGTATGTAATATAAGAGAACTGTTTCCATGGCACCTAGACATGAAGAGTACTTATTTTAAAACACACAAAACACCTTACTGCCAGTTTCCCTTCTATTTCTAGATTTTTTTTTTTGGAAAGGTTTTCGCTATAGAGCACGTGCACTCACCAGAAAGACAGAGAAAGACAGAAAGTGAGAAATCACCCCCCCAGGGGGGATGACCACATCACAATCCCTTCTCCTCTTGGGATCTTGGGCATGCACGCACACGCGCCTGGCGTCTGGGAATCAAACCATGGTCAGCTACATGGGAGTCCAGCCACATAGCCATTACACCAACTGCTGGTCTCTCTATTCCTAGACTTTTGAGGCCAAAAGAAATCAGAAACACGTTTTCAGATCTGTAGCTCAAAGGTCAACAGGAGAAGGAAATGACATAGGGATGGCGGAGGTGAGGGGTGAGGTTTCAAGATGACAGTGGCTGAGTAAATGACCAACAGGCTGAAGTGAAGGCCGCTACCAAGTGAAAGAGCCCAAGAATCATCCCCTCACCACTTCTTGCAGACCAGGGAGTCCAGCAGTAGTGAGTTTTTTGTTTTGTTTGCAATGAGTAAGTGAACCATATACATTATCAACATCATCTACCAAGAGTGGGAAATTTATGAACTCTACAGACTCAACTCCAAAGGAAACCCAGAAGAGAGAATTCGAAAAGAACAGAAAACAATGCATGATGGAACAAGCTGTAGTTTTGAAGATAAAGGATGCCAAACAGATAATCCAGGACATGGAAAAATTGGATGAAATGGAGTTTAACCCAGTTTGACAATCACAATTAAATGAGAAAGTACTGGAAAACAAGAGTAAAAAGTAGCAAGAAAAATCTGAATATAATCTGTAATGAGAAAAACAATCCAGCTATTTCCAAGGAATTGAGAAAACTAGAATATGAAAAGAGGGCTCAACTTAGCCGGTATTTTGATGCTGTCAAGAGTGCTCCGTGATGGGATCAGCAGTTAGCGTAATGGCTATGTCGCTCGACTCCCATGTAGCCGACCGCGGTTCGCGTCCCGGACCCAGTGGCTTAAAACAGGCCGGGCGCGTGTACGTGCGTGCCCAAAATCCCAAGAGGAGAAGGGAGGAGAAGGGATTGCGGTGTGGCCATCCCCCCAGGGGGGATTTCTTGCTTTCTGTCTCTCTGTCTCTCTCTGTCCGTCTGGCAAGTGCACGCACCCTATGGCAAAAACCTCTCCAAAAAAAAAAAAAAAAGAGTGCCCCGTGACCATGGTAATGCTCCAAAACCAAAGAGGCCTAAACTCTCATAACAGCAAAAGTGGGTCTTCTTTCTGCCCCCTCTATAACTCTTATTTTGAACGGACCTTTACCCCTAAAAATGCTAAACAGCTTCATCCAAGACACCATCTAGCAAATGGCTTCAAAACAGGCTGAAAACATCTTGCTGCTCCAGAGGGTACAATATCCATGCCTTCCTCCAAAGGACCCACACCCCTCACCTTCACCCTGAAGGACAATGCCCTTTCTCAGCATGAAGCAGCTCCAAAAGTCTGGTGATTACTCATAATACCTTGTCCCACCCTCACCCCATTTTTTTTTTTAAATAAAAGGCTGGGAATGTTAGATTAACTCCTGAATGGCCTTTATGTAATTTCCCAGCAGAAAATAAGGAGATGGTTACAGAGACCTTCAGCCAGAATCTTCCCTTACAGGCAGCCGACACCCATAGATGGGTTGATAAGGTCACAGTGGCCAAGTAAGCTCATCAAAGTATGAGCTTATGACCCTACCCTCCACCCCTCCTATACATCACAAATACAGTAGGGTGGGCTGAAGCACCTCCAGCTTCAGAAGCTTGGGTGTGCCTTCTCTCAATAAATTTTCCTTTTTCTCTTAAAGAATGCTCAGCGTGTGGAAGTGGATAGTATTCCTTTGCCATGTATGCCACATGCTCCTTCCAACATGTTGGTCCAGGACATTCCACTTTCGAGACAACAGCCACCCTCCATCCTTAGGGTAACCTCTGCCTATGGACCTCCAACTTGGAAAAAAAAAATGTGAGAGATTATTGCTATAAGGTGTGTGTGCTCACCAGAGAGACAGAGACAGAAAGTGAGAAATCACCCCCCCAAACGTGAATGGCCGCATGGCAATCCCCTCTTCTCCCTTCTCCTCTTATGATTTTGGGCGTGCACACACCCGCGCCTGGTGTGAGTTTTAAGCTACTGGGTCCAGGACTCAAACCTCAGTCAACTACATGGGAGTCCAGCAATGTAACCATTATGCCATCTGCTGGTTCCGAACTTGGACAATTTCTATACTTCCTCTTCTTGGACATGATGTTCCATGTTTGCCTCCTGTTAGGAACGTACTGCCCTCTGCCAGTCCACCTCCCCCTCGGGTTTTGCAATGTATGGTGGTAAAGTGGGCTTTGCCTTAGACCTTCCCCCTCAAAGCTGTGAAGATGACAGCTACCCCAAGCACATGGATCAAGGTAAACATGATGACAGTACTGACAACAGTGACAGGTCAGAGGGAGAGCGCCAGGGGGATGAATTTGTGCATAGTGATGATAGCAAGAGGGACAACAACGAAGGGGGAAATGTCAGCTCTGAGTGTACGATCTGCAGATACCGTGGAAAATCAAGAAACTGACTCCTCTTCAACCCATGATGCTTCGAACTGCAAGCTAGGAAAACCCAGAGGAGGGATGAGAAGTAGAGGAATTTTCACATGATGAGGGTTCTGAAGCAGATACGCAACTGCAGAAACAGCACAAAGAGGAATCTCATTCTGGTGGCACATCTGCTTCTTCACACAGCAGGCTCCCACAAAGCCTGTTCCTCCTTCTCAGATACAGGCACCTCCCGTGCAGGACCACATCTTCTTGGGCCTCCTTCTGCTCCACCTTTATAGCCTCCTGGGTCCCCTTCAGGAGCTCAGTTCCTGATACTACCTGGAATGCCAGCACTCCAAGGGCCTTTACCCCAACTTTTACCTCCAGGACCACTACCAGGCCAGCACCCTGGCCCTCCTCCTCAAGGAACCCCACCAAGATGGCCTCCCCCTGTACTTCCAGGTATCCCTTCACCTCACCTTGGCATGGTGTGCCTACCTTTGGTGCCTCCTCTTGGATTTGTCCCACCTGGGCTTTCCCCACCAGTTCCTTTGCCCAACCCACAGTGCTTGGGTTGTTTTTTGAGGGTTTTTTTTCTTTTTTTTTTTTTGGAGAGGCTTTTGCTTTTGGGACCATGCACTTG
>NW_006205995.1:160074-187540 GCF_000334495.1 Tupaia belangeri chinensis
TGGAGAGGCTTTTGCTTTAGGGCACATGCACTTGCCAGACAGACAGAGAGAGACAGAGAGACAGAAAGCGAGAAATCACCCCCCGGGGGGGGATGGCCACGCTGCAATCCCTTCTCCTCCATTCTTCTCTCGGGATCTTGGGCACGCACGCACACGCACTCAGTGTGAGTTTAAGCCACCAGGTCCGGGACGCAAACCGCGGTCGGCTACATGGGAATCCAGGGACATAGCCATTACGCTAACTGCTGGTCCCTTGTTGTTGGTTTTTAAGAATTATTTATTTTAATTTTATTCATTCATTTATTTTAATTTGACCAGAGACACACAGAGAGAGGGAAAGTGAGAAAGCAAGCCACCAGATCCAGGACTCGAACTGTGGTCAACCATGTGGGAGTGTCCAGCATCCCAACCACCATGCTACCTGCTGGCCTAACAATCCAGGGGTTTTAAGTGCCCCATCCAACTTGATTCAGCAATCCAAGGCAGATGATGCAAATGCTGCCACCACTAAAAAGAAAGCCATGGCGGCCCACAGCGCCAAGCCACAAATCACTAATCCCAAGGCAGAGATGACGCCATTTGTGCCCACTGCACTCAGGTGCCTCAGGAGGATAAAGGGGCCCCCAAATCTTGCCCTTCTGTTCCTATCTCAGTACAGACTAAAGAGGATGTTTATGAAGGTTTCATAAGAGAGAAGGAAAGGTTACTGTGACAGCTTTCGATGCCAGAACAGGCTTCTCTTCACAACAGTGGTTCTTGGAAGAGGCCCTTATTAAACTTAGTTGAAAGAGCTATTTCCACTGTCAGGGTTTTTTCTAATTTCAGTTCAAGGAATACCTAAAGTTTAGCCTTGTTCAGAGTTTACTGCATATAGGAGAGGGTATTTCATCAAGCAGATTGGTTATTGAAGGAGTGCTGCTAACATCCATTCCCTTTCTCACTGCCATTTTTAGCCCATTTCTTCCCCCTCCTCCGATTCTTTGGAAATTTGTGATCAGGGGAAATCTTAGTTTCTTAATTGTTATGATGCTTTTCCTGTATGCTGTAGACACAGGAGAAGAGATGTCTGAGAGTACAAAAAAATTTAAAAGTTTATTTCATCTTGCCTTTCCTGTTTCAACTATTCCTAATTTTCCTGTAAATATTTTGTAATATTTTACTTGTAGTGAAATGGATCACAATGTCATTTCCTAATATACAAACCTGGATATGTGGGAAGAAAATGTACAATTCTTTGATTAAAAGTATTTCCAGGTGCTTTGGATGGGGACCAGTAGGTGGCATGGTGGTTAAAGAGCTGGACACTCCCACATGGCTGACCACTGCTCAAGTTCTGTACCTGGTCACTTACTAACTCACGTTCTCTCTCTCTCTCTCTCTCTCTCTCTCTGCACAAATTAAAATAAATGAATAAATAACTTTAATTAAATTAAATAATTTTTTAAAAAAAAATTAAAATTAAATAATTATTTTAAAGAAAAATTATTTTCCACTGACCTAAACTTGGAGTGTTCCATGAAAAGAAAAAATATATATATTCTACATTAAGATAAAATAATGTCATCAGGAGAAAATCCACCCATGTTCTTTCCTTTCTTTGTGAAAATGACAGTCCCCTTTCAAGGGCAATAAATCCATCTTCCTCCAGCACTTGACAGACATTCTGCATGTACTGAGTGGCAAGTGCAGCAATGATGGTGATTACATGGTTATCAGAAACCTTTTAGGGGGAACTGGGGCTTCCTAGCACTGTATTAACATCCTTTTAAAAGAATTCTTTATTGAATTTTATTTATTTATTTTTTAATTTGACCAGAGAAAGAGGGAAAGTGAGAAAGCAAGCCACCAGGTCCAAGACTCAAACTACGTTCAGCCATGGGAGAGTCCAGTGCCCTAACCACCACACCACCTACCAGCCCCAAGTACTGTATTAACATCTTGCCTTATTTTACTTATCAGTCTTAAACACTTCAAAATTCATAATTCTCTTTAAAGATCGCTGGGAAATCTTATAAACAGAACACAACAAACATGGCATTTGATGAATAAATCTGGTCATACTGCATAGGGAATAAGACTTGAAACAGGCTAGCCTAGTCATCAGGAAAGATCCTCTAATTATAACCTAATCTTTCACAGTTGGGCAAGTCACTTAATGTCTCTGAGAGCTATAAAATGGGGTCACAGGGACCAGCAGATGGTGTAATGGCTACGTCACTGGACTCCCATGTAGTCGACTGAACTTTGAGTCCTGGAACCAGTGGCTTAAACTCATACCAGATGTGTGTGTGTGCATGCCCAAGATCCCGAGAGGAGAAAGGAGAAGAAGGGATTGCAGCATGACCATCCCCTCTAGGGGGTGATTTCTCGCTTTCTGCCTCTCTGCTTCTGTCTTTCTGGCAAGTGCACGCACCCGATAGCAAAAACCTCTCAAAAAAAAGAATAAAATAGGGTCACAATACCTACCATACAGGGTTGTTGTAAGGATTAAATGAGATACTACATAAAGCAAGTAAAACATGCCTGGCATATAATAAAATCTCAATAAATGATAGTTGTTATCCTTTTTTAAATTTAACTGCACCTGTGGGTTTATGCATGATTACTTTCAAATAAATATTTATTGTTTATCAACATGAGTGAGGTTGTTTTCTTTTCTCTTGTTTTCAAAGTTTCAGTTTCACATTGTCTCCCCCTCTTTGTCCTGAGCAAACGTCATCATTTTATTAAACTCTTGTGTTGACAACTGCTCCACACATTTCAACCGCATCCAGAGCATTTTCTCTGATGATGCGAGGAGCATGCCAGCCCACCTTTAATGTCCCAAAGTGATTTCTCATTGCCCTGTGGATCGATTCACTCTTAGTCACTTGCAGCATTATTTCAGTTCTCTTCCTGCATTCATCCTTCCATTCCTCAACAAGGTATCACAAAGTCTGGGAGGCTTAAAATACACTTCTCAGCTTCCTTAGTTAACAAAGTATACTTGGGGCCAGCAAGAGGCACAGTGGTTAAGGGCACTGGACTCCCACGTGGCCGACTGTGGTTCAAGTCCCAAGTCTGGCAGCTTGCTTTCTCACTTGCCTTCTCTCTCTCTCTGGTCAAATTAAAATAAATAAATGAATAAATAAATAAAGTTGAATAAAATAATTCTTAAATAAAGTGTACTCAGGGGAAGGAAACCTGTGGAATCCTTAATGATACCAGTGTTTCAACCCCAAGAGCCACCAAATGCCCCATCCCCGGTCCAGATCTAGGTAGGATCCTACCACAATACTACCATACTTTTTCTATTTGTATTGTTTTCAATTTGCCAGAGGGTGTATGTGCTCACCAGAGAGAGAGAAATACCTCTCGAAATGGGAAATCACTAGGCTATAATCCCTTCTCCTCCATCTCTCCATCCTTTCAGGATTTGGGGCATGCACACATGCACACACACACAGCACGTTTTTTAAGCCACTGGATCTGGGACTCGAACAAGGCAGTTTGGCCATGTATAATCTAGCTCCCTTAATCTCCAAACCATAGACTACAGCTGCTTAAGGGCTTGTGCTGCCGTAAACTACTCTCTACTCCCATCTTCACAGCACGCACATGTGGTCCTGGCAAACTGTTTTGGCACATGATAGGTCCACAAAAAAGGTTAGCATTTTTTTTAATTATTTATTTATTTATCCACTCATTTACTTTTTAATTTGACCAGAGAGAGACACAGAGAGAGGGAAAGTGAGAAAGCAAGCCACCATGTCCGGGACTCAAACTGTGGTCGGCCATGTGAGAGTGTCCAGCGCCTTAACCACCATGCCACCTGGGGGTCCCATGATTTGCATATTTTTTTAAGTTAAGGAATCTTCTCTTTGCCTTTAGAATGTGACAGGTTACTTTATCCTAAATTTCTTGCTTCTTCAGAGCTCAGGACACAATGAAAATTCCTACAAAGATGTATTCTTGGCACCAGAAGCAATAATGCCTTAAATAAAGCCCACGATTGCCTTCAGACAGTCAAGCAACCATCCCAAGACAACTCCACTGAACTGCAGAAAATTCCAGAGTCACGGATGTTTGAGATGACAAGGACCTCAGGAGGACACGTTGCCCAACCCTTCCAATTGATAAATGAAGAAATAGGGCAAGAGAAGGAAAAGTGACTTGCCCATGGGGAATCCAGATGTCCCTTCCAAGAAGAGCCCAGAGGCCCCAGCCTCTTTCGACTTAGTCTTACCTATTCACATGGCCTGAAGAAGGTGAACCCCTCTTAAAGGTGTTTGGACTCCAACCTCCTCAGGCCATTGGGAATCCTGAGTGAAGCCAGCAGCAGGCTTTCGCCCAGCAGTCCTGGATGATGGTGGGAATAGTGACCTCAGCTCCCTGCATGCTCCCTCACATCTCCATATCCTCCCCTCCCCACAATCAGTCATTTCTATGCCTTCATTTATCACCCCAGAACTCGACAGTGAAGCCAGGAGGGAAGGCTGCCTTGACTGCGCCGGGCTCCACATGGCTCTTCCTGCACATAATCTCTGGGTAATGATCCCTTTTGCCAGAAGCCCAGCTCCCGAAATAGTGCAGCACATTGGCGGAGGTCCAGGAGCTAATAGGGACGGCTGTGTTGTGTCTCATGCTTCACTTTAACTGAGCTAATTTAGAATTTACCTGACCAAGAGTACCGTAAAGTGTACTCCTAAAGATGAGATTGTTAATTACCACAGGATGGCTTGCCTGTGCTTGGCAGCAGGGAGAGATGCTGGAGGGGAAAGGCTGGTTTCCAGAAATAATCCTTCCCTTTGCACCCAACAGGAATTAAATGTGGGAAAGGGCAAAAGGGCTGGACAAAGAGATTCGCCCACAGGAACTAAATAGGGTTATAATTAGTTTGTGTGTTTGCAGGTGTCATCTTTCACCCTCTGCCTGCAAGGAGACTGCGAGTAAACTAGAATCCTTTGTGTCTCTTGGAGAAGGGCACTGAGATCCTTGGGGTGTTCAAGGAAAAGCTGGAAGCGAGATGACTGCTAGGAGCAATGCAAGCAAAGTCTCTATGGTGCAGAAAGGCGCTGATGCAACGACCCCCACGTATAACGCTGTTTACTGACAGCAGCTCCCCCAGCTGTTGCAGAGCTGCGCGAGTCTCCTAATTAGTGAGAGTTGTCAGCAGTCCCATTATAATCCCCAGTTGAGTGAGCTAAGTGTTTATCTCAGCCACTTCAAGTCACAGCCTCGGAAAGGCAGCCTTGAGTGGCTGTCTCCATTTGTTTTTACCCTGTGGCTTATTCTAACCACCTCCATGCTTCATATTCGTCTCCGACGTATATTTAAGCAGAGCCATCTCATATGAAAGGGGATTCCCACGGCTCTTTCATTGCTGAGATGCCTCCCATTTTACAAAAATGTTCTCCCTCGGCACTCTCTCTCCACATGTGTCTAAGAGACAAGTTATCCGTTCCATTTGAAGTATTTTCTCCTGCCATTTCATTTTCCCTTTAGCTCACGCTGGTTCCATATGCTGGGGCTGAACCTCACTGCGCTGGTTCTGAGTATGCAGGAATTTGCTCCCCCTTTTCTTACTGTCTCCAGCAAGGGAAGGTAATCTTGCATAGTAATCAGGTGTTCTGCGAACCCACACTAGTCGTGTTCTCTGTTATATCTGTTCATTCATGAAACCCTTTTGGAATGGGAACTGTGTAAGATATTTAATCTTCCTGTTATGCCATAAACCTTTGCATGCCGTGATCCGCCTTGATGTGTCGGATGCTTGTTAAAAGTCACAGCTGTCTTGCATTCTGGATTGGGAGAGCATTTCGAAGAGGAATAAAACTCAAACACAATGAGGTATGTGTAACAACAGGATACGTGTGGATGCAGCCACGTGGGCACTGCCTCCCTTCTCAGCAAGCTCTTTCTCAACAGCCACAATTGTCAGGAGACTTACAGGGTGAAGAGGGGGAGAGTTTGGGGGAGTCCTATTTTCTTGAAGCACCAGACAATACCCTGGGTGAGTATATCAAATGTCAGGCTTCCCTTAGGCGCTGTGGAGCTGACCTAAGCTTAAGTCTGACACCAGAGCCAGTAGTTTTATGAAAAGAGAGAAGCCTGAAAGGTGTAAGAAAACAGAGACCATGTTGAATCCTTTTTGAGATCCACAAAAAATTAACATTAAAGATGCTGAATGTGAATTTGCCTGCTAAACAACGTAAGGTCACCAGTGATTATCAAACCCAGTCACTTCAACTCGCACAGCCATAGACCAACATTTCATCAAAGTTAAGATCAGTTTTTAACCTTACTTTATGGAAATTCTCAAACATAAACAAAATTTAAAAAAGGATACTTGGATAAACTTCATGTGTCCATCACCCAGTATCAATGATAAGCTCCTGGAAATTGTATTGCATTATTTCACTATACCCATTACCACCACCTTGACCCACCCACCCTTAAACTATATTAAAGCTAAATTTAGACAATTGCAAGACATCTGAACAGCTGTTTCTCCTGCCTCAGAGAGTCCGTTCTGCTGTGAATTGCCACCTCTAGTCACGGCACAGGTCTACCCCTCTGCTACACCCTCACAGTCAGTCCCTACACCTCAAGAAGAGTTTGTAACAGACCACAACCACCAGTCATGTCCCCGGGGAATTGCCTGAAACACAGTAGGATCCCCATCAGAAATCCAGAATGTGAAGAAGCAATTGAGGTGTCCCAAGTCAGAATAATTACCAGGTGAGTCTCACACCCCAAGGGGCAGCACTGCCCGTGGCCTACAAAGTGCCCCCATGAGCTGACATGGGGCTACATTTCCCAGTCATGAAGGCAACAGCATCAAGAGCTCCACTAGCAAAGAACCAAAGGCAAGAAATCATCATCCTTACCACAGAAAAACTCAGTCTCCCTCAAACTCAAAACTAAACGCATTTAGTTTGTGAATAAGCATAGCCTTCATTGCGCAGAAATACATACAGAATATCATACTTTGGTAATGAAACACCACCAAAAAATTAAAACAAAGCTTGTAACATGGCACCAAGAGCTGAAGACTCTTAAGTTCTCTATCACTACTTACATATTTAGGATTATTCTTTCTGGAATCACAATGGGAAAGCATGTAATGAAAACAAGTTTTTAAATGTACTTGCATCCCCTGAAAAGTGATTTAACTTACACCCAAGAGTTATTTAAATTACATCTACAAATTCACAATGAAGGTGAATTCACAGAATACCACCTTTGGCTGACCTGACATTGACCTGAAGGTATTAAGAGTGTGCATGAGCTTACGAGTGTTGATAAAAGTACAAAACAAACATCTGAAGTAGTAATGACCAATGAGAATTTCAAGGTTTAAAAATATTCCTAAAATCACCAAGCCCCCGATCTTGCCACATTAGCAGCTACGAGTATACTAAAATTATCTCCCTGAAAGGCAGGAAAAAAATCAAAGACATTCTCCACCATGAATAAAACAAGTTTGATTAGCAAAATGGGCCTATACTAAATTCCTCATCTCCCCCAACACAGCAATGGTAAATCTAACCATTAATGAGCAAATACCCATTTTTTTCAGATGACATTCTAAGAAATACACAGAGAGAATGTGTGTCCACAGAATAGCTAACTTGGAAAGAAGAGAAACATTTGAGATACTGGTTAGCAGGGAAAAGAAAGGAGACCTTAATCAGCCTTTGTCCATCACTACCTGAAACACAAGGAGAATGGCAATACCAGTAACTAGGCCTTGTCAGCCCAGAATGCAGGGCTGAAGGAGCCCCAAGAGTTAAAATCCTGTTTATTATGTCTGGAGGTGGTGCAATCTATATACCAATCACTGAAGTCATTTGAGGCTTGCCTGTTGCTGACAAATGTAGATGGACAGATATGTAAAGATGATGCGTCATGAACTACGGCTGATGAATTTCCTGCAGAAGCCCCGGTACTCACATCAGAGGTGTCAAGAGGTGACACAGCTACATCACACCAAGTCTGGCAGTTTAATTTGGTGTCGGCTATTAGTGTTGACTCTCAGCGCTATTGCCATTCAGTGTTTCTGCTGGCAAGGTGACACAGCTTCAGAGATCGCTAAATTTCTTTGTTGAGTGAACGAGAGGTTGCCTGGTTTGCACAGTAACCCCTTGCTGGACAACGGGAATCTCAGAGGGGCAGGGGAGGGAATAGGAACTCAGTCCACAGTGCTTCTCTAAAACTTTCTTGGTATTATTTCAGGTAAGAATATGATGGCTTTGTTGAATAAAAACAATGTCAAGCCAGGGGTGATTTATGATGAAGGTTTGGCTTGGCTGAATTAGAAGGTACTGAGTGCATTGGCATCACAGAAACACTTCCCCTACATTGTCCCAGTGAAACCGCCAGGTTCACTCAGGAAGGAGGACTCTACTGGTTGCTCTGACCTCTGAGTATTACCCAGTGAGTCTAATTCCTTCTCCTGGCCACATGCTTATGGGACAAGGAAGCTTTGGTGGTAATTCCAAGAATACCTCAACCTTTGGGGGTGGGAGGTTCCCATACTCTACATCACTACCCCATCCCATGCCGCTACGGGTAGAGAAGACATGATGTGCAGACCAGCGAGGCCCTGGCAGCTCCACACTGGAGAAGACTGACATTGGCCCAAAGGATTCAGTCAAAGGCTAACGACAGAGTCTACCCCATCCTCCAGGGCAACGCTGCCCTAGAAAGTTGCCCTGGTCCACATGTGAAGCCCCCAGGAAGGTGATAAGCTTACCAGCAATTACTATTAGCATAAAGCAAAGAGGACACTCCCTGGGAGCTATATATTATAAGGACTAGGGCAGATGGCAATGCTTCCTAGCACCTGCCCCGCTTTACTGAATAAGATCCTGCTCACAGTGCTGTGCTTCTTTTATTTTAGACAATGTCATACTGGTCTACAGCTTTTTCTTCCAGTATCTCATTGAGTCTCATTTACTCATGGTTCATTGAAGCCATACTCAGAAGTTCACTATGGAAGAAAGTTACATATTCCAGAATTTCACTCAACACCATGGAGTCGACTAACGCAAAATTGTCACAGTAGCATAATCCAGACTTTCTGTGATGGAAAAGAAGAGCACATTTTCAAGGGGGATACACATAGCTCAGTAGACTTCCTATTATAAATAAGGATGGTCCAGGATAATAAACATTTTGAAAGAACATCTTCAGGATGACTTTCCAACCAAAAAGCCTTTGGAAAACCACATTCAGAATTACAACACTCGTGTAAGCTTTTCCTGTGACATTTTCTCCAGCTGAAAGACCGTACATTGATATTTTAGAGGTCTTATGTACCTGGTTTGCTTCTAGAACTATCTTCCTTTTACACATATTTTTAGAAAAGTTTCAGAAAGATCCTGTGAGGGATATCAGACTATTTACCTGGATATAATGTACAGAACTAGGTTAGTGATAACCCATGCTCCATGCTGGTCACCCACCTGAAGTGGTGTGTTTGTTACAAGAGCTGCAATTTTACCAAGGCAAGTACAAGAGGAGGGCATCCGCCACAAATCAGCTAGAACAGTGAGGACTGAACAGAGGACAGTGAGGACTGAACAGACCACAGTGTGTGGTTGAAGATCCTTGGCCGGAGACGGCAAGAGTAAGTCCAGTGTGAGTCTTCAATTATTTGAGGAACTGTCTCATAAAGATAAGAGATGTTTATAGAGAACGGAGCAAAGCCCAAACAGTGGAAATGTCAGAGAGGAAAATCTTAAGCAAGCAAGAACCCTCTATGGACTAACCTAAACTGGGATCCCTCTGGATGCTATGAATTGCCACCACAGAGGCTGAGGCTATTGTCAAAAAGTGCTTGGGAGGAGACTAGAAAAGATTTGTTCAACATATGAAAAGTCGGAATAAATTATCGCTGAGGTCCCTTCCTACTCTAATGTTCCATGGTCCTGGAATCGTCTCCATGGAAACCTTGAGGAATTATAGAAGAATGAAGGAATTTCAGACATTGCATGTCCTGTCTGTGGGTGAGGAAACAATGTTCATAGCTATGGTAGGAAAGGTTGAAATAAGGAAAATGACCCCCATGAGCCACTTATAACTCCTCTTTAGCCCCCAAGGTCTTCTCCTCTATTTTCAGGGAGACTTCAAGTCAGAAGACTGCTGAGGAAGGTCGATCTTCTTCCAAACCTGGCCTGATTTGGTTGGTTGGTTGGTTGGTTGTTTTTTTCACTCAGAAAAACTCAGAAACAATACCTACCTTGTAGGAAGTTGCGGGTCAGGAGTGCACAACTGGCACTCACAAAAAGTGGCAATCATTCCTGTCCTTCCTACTTGCTGTTTAGGGAGCGATCTCTCAGACCACCCAATCAAACATTTGGATTAAGAAACTGACATTCAGAAAGGTCAGCTGGCTATCCCAAGCTCACCCTTATATAATTAGGAGCTGAATTGGGCCTTGGGCATGGGTCTCCTTGTTCTTGATTCAGTGATCATTTACCTACCAAGGACCGTTTTGTCCACTGGGAATACAAATACTGTTTTGGTTTTTCCAACAAATCAATGGCATGGAAAGTAAATTAAAAGAGATTTAGGAGAATCACTTAAATGCACTAGATAGAGCTTATTTAAATTCTCATTCAAAAAGTACAATTGAAAAAAAAATTCCTGAGACAGTTGGCAAAACTAAATATAAACTGGATATTAGATATTATATTTATTCAAATTATTAAATGTGATAATGGCATCAAGCATATGTAACTTTTTTTCTTATCAGCTAGAAAGTATATTGAGGTATTGACAAGTGACAAAATATGGTGTCATGGATTTGTTTTAAAATACTTCATAAAGAGCCAACAGGTGGTGTGGTGGTTAAGGGCGCTGGACTCCCACATGGTTTGAGTCCTGGACCTGGTGACTTGCTTTCTCACTTTCCCTCTCTCACTCTGGACAAATTAAAACAAATAAAATAAAAAAAAACAATACTCCAGAAAAATGGAGGGAGATGGTAATGGATGAAATACAACTGGCAAAGGTTGGTAATTATTGAAGTCAAGTAATATGGACATGGGGCTTTTTAAGCCACCTTCTCTACCTTTCTATGTATTTAAGAAACATACTAACGCAGATTTAAGGCTGAACAGATGGAAAGTACAACCTCTCCCACGTGCGGCCAACTAATCCTGGGAGGGAGTGAGGGAAGGTGACCTGATCCTGGACAGGGCTACTCTCCCGTGTTCTCCAACACCCTCCTCAATCTTCTCCTCACTGAAGATGCTGGGGTGAGGGGGCGGGCAGGAAACCATACTGTTCCTGATACATACTTATCCGTATGTTACTTCATCTTTTTTGTTCTTGTTAATAGCAAACTGGAAATTTCCAGTGAAAAGGTTCTGTGCTATGTTTTCCAGATCCTAATGCTTTGTTAATTTTTTTTTTTTTTTTGGAAAACCACACTCAACCCATGCACAATACCCAATAACCTTGCTGAACCAGTTATAGTGGTATGGTGTTGGACCGCATCAATAATATGCTCATGTCATAGATTTTACTTTTCTTTTGTGTTGTATATTTCTCTACGTGCCCATACATAGCATTAACCATTGGCTGTGTAGGAACCCACACAAAGAGGAAGACCTATTATTGGATCCAAGTGGAAACATGCCTGCATATAAATTCAGAGTGAGGTTTGGCTTCAGACTGCACCTCTTCTTCTCTTAATACTCTCAAGAGACGAGTATGTTTGGCTTTCAAAATTATGGGAATAATTTAAATAACTTTGAACTTAAATCTATTTACCATTGAAATTTTGATCTAATATCCTATAATAGTGAATCCAAGGATATTCATAAGCTTCCACCTAGTGACTTGACGAAATAAGGGCCAATAGGTGGCATGGTGGCTAAGGCACTGGACTCCCACATGGCTGACTGTGGTTAGAGTCTTGGAACTGGTGGCTTGCTCTCTCACTTTCTCTCTCTCTCTCTCTCTCTCTTTCTCTCTCTCTGGTCAAATTTAACAGTAACAATTATAATAATAAATGAATTATAATAATAAATGAAATAATAATAAATAATCTATTTCTTTTAAACAGAAAAGAAATAGATTAGTGATGGGGAAAAGCATGGGGGTGGGGGGGGTAGGAAACAGCCTTAGGAACTTTCTTAAAATGATCAGGTCTACCTAAATTATTTTTAGCTCCCCAAAATGTGATCCCACTACATTTTCTCTCTTCCTGGTCCTAACCATTCTTGACTTCTTTTACTGCTGCCATCTCTGTAATCCAGGATTTTTCAACATCCACAATGCTGTCAGCCATCATAGAGAGCCCTTTGGCAAGTCACGAACTTGTCAAATATTATTGTGGCCAGTGTTATTGTAGAAGCAGCAGCAAGAGAGGCATAGTTCTCTGTACCAAGTTTTAAACACCCAGAAATAAAGCATGAAGGTGTGAAGTCATTAAAAGGTTTGAGGCTAGCCCCCAAGTACTATGAGAAATTGCCAAAGAACTCATCTCTAGTGCCCCCTACTTCCCTATAATGCAGACCCATGTGGGTAGAAGTTAGTGTAAGCACAGGAACCATCACTCTCCTGTTCTTTGTGTCTCCTACAAAACTTAACATGGTGTTTTGCACCTCATAGGAACTCAGTAAGCAATTAATAGATCAAAGTAAAGAGTTGCTGTTAGTAAGACCAGCAGGTGGGGTGGTGGTTAAGGTGCTGGACACTCCCACATGGCTGACCATGGTTTGAGTCCCAGACCTGGTGACTTGCTTTCTCACTTTCCTTCTCTCTGTGTGTCTGTCTTTCTCTGGTCAAATGAAAATAAATGAATGAATAAATTAAATTAAATATATATATTTTTTTTTACAAAAAGAGTTGCTGTTAGCAATCTGGCACCAGACACAAAAATCACAAGATTCACTGCTGCTATTCCCTGTGGAGTTCATTCTGCTCAAAATCATATATAAATGCTATCAATGTATTTGTAGCCTTAACGTTTCAAATGTATTAATGCTTCTAATTTGGAGAAATAAAGGTATTTTCATCCCATTTCACTTTTCAACTTAAGATATATTAAACCAAAATGGGGATTATAACTCTTCTAGTCTCATCCTGCAGTTAATGGCAAGGCCCTCCCATTACGGGCTTTCCTCCATCACTGGAAAGCAAGCTCATGATGAGCGACCGGCTTCCACCATTGACTTAGTGAACCAAACGCATCCATTAAGTCGAAGAAAAAAAACATCGAGGAAAGAAGAAATTGTGAAAGCATAACTCTCTGGGCTCACATGTTTTTTTCCTTACCTCGAGTCAGACCTCTAGCATCTTTCTTGGCAATGAGGTAACATGGAGACGGCAGGCCTGGATGTCCCACTGGCTTCTGTAGATCACAGCACTCGTTCAGCAATGACAGCCTACAAATGCTTCAGTGGAACAGCTGCCACTAAAAAGCCCAACGCACACCTGGCCCGTACAGACTCTGCCTCCGAGGCTTCCTGCCTCACTAGGAAGACCTAAAATGGAGGAAAGGCACTTTTCAATCTAAAGACAAAACATATTAAAAACTAGTGGAGGGGGGTCAGCAGGTGGCATGGTAGTTAAGGCATCTGGATGCCACATGTCCAACCACAGTTTGAGTCCCAGACCTGACAACTTACTTTCTCATTTTCTTTCTTTCTCTCTTTTTCCAGTGAGCACCTATAGCAAATTAGGATAATAATAATAAATAAAATTAGGGGCCAGCAGGTGGCGTGGTGGCTGTAAGTGCTGGACTCCCACATGGCTGACCACGGTTCGAGTCCCGGACCCTGGTGGCTTGCTTTCTCACTTTCTCTCTCTCTCACTCTGTCCCTCTCTGGTCAAATTAAAATAAATAACTAAATAAAGTTGAATAAAATGATTAAAATAATAATAATAAATTAAATTAAATCATTCTTTTTTAAAAACAAAAATAAACTAGTGAAGGGCCACCCCATGATATGGTGGTTAGGGTAACTATCCCACATGGCCAACTGAACCACACAGCATGTGTGACTTAAGTGCCAGACCCAATGACTTGGGGAAAAAAAAACACTGGTGCATGTGTGTGCATGCCCAAAATCTCAAGGCGAAAATAGAGGAGAAGGGATTGAGACATGGCCATTCTCCCTGGGGGGCGATTTCTCTCTCATTCTGTCTGTCTCTTTCCAGAGAGTCTACATGCCCTATGGAAAAATTTTTTTAAAGCTTCTGAAAAATAATACCGTGCAAATGAAATCTGCAAAGGCCAGGAGAGTTGGAGTCAGGTCACATTTAAATCAACATAAACAATATAGACAATAATAAATAATTCCTTCCATTTGTATAGCACTCCACGACTTTCTAAATATTCACACCCACTGCCTCTTTTAATTTTCCAATTTGTGAAGTAGGTTTCACCCGCTCCAACTTCTCAGTAAGAACATCTGGTCCCACTGAGGTAAGCTGAGTGCCTGAGGCCCCTGAGCCAGTTGGTGGCCCAGATGAGCAGGATCCAATTCGGAGCTCTCACCTGTGGTCGGCTAGCATCGCTCCGACCACTTTCTCCTGTCATCAACACTTCTATGCAGAGCTTCACTGTTGCCAACTATAACATTTCCACAGATATTTTATCATTAGGCCCTCTCAGCTGCCAGCGACAGGGGCAGAGTAAAAATTTCACAGAAGAGAAAACTAAGATCCCAGGGAATGTTACTGCCTAAAGTCACCCCACCAGAGGTGGACAATGCATGTGACCCCCCCAGCACAGAGACCTGCTCCTTCACACCAACTGGGGCCTCACAGCTGGAGAGGGCAGGAGAAAGGACCAGGACGGAAGAGGGGCAGCACCCTCATTTCTTCTCCCATCCGTGTCTGTGAGGTAGCCATTAAAACCATGCGGCCAGGAGAGGGGCCTGCTGATTCACACTTGCCTGCCAGCCACTTCACCGCTTTTCAGAGTGTCAGGAACTGTGGGGGTTCCTCACATCTCCCCCGCACCCCAAATTGCCATGCACCCCTTGCTTGGATTAAGGCGCTGGAGTCGGAGAGTAATTCAAGTCAGGCCTCGGCTCCAGGACCTCCGGTGCTTTGCTCCTCCTCTGCAGGGAAGGAGACCGAGAGAACCGTAACCCGGGGCGAGCAGGAGAACCACTGTGGGACCTGTATTCCCACAGCGCAGGGAAGCAGCGAGCTAGTTGGCTCCCGAGGCGGTGGCGGCTGTGCCCGCACGTGGGACTGTGCGGCCCTTTATTGACTGGTGCAGTCACTTGTTGGGAGCCCGTGTTCATTAGCTGTGTGCAAAGTGATATTAGAGGAGAGACGCTGGGTCCTGCGCGGAATGACTGAAAAGCCTCACCTGATGGGAGGTGCATTACGTTACAACACCTGGGAACGTAATGGAGTTACTTAAAGCGGATGTGCTGAGCGTATTTGCGAGGGTGCCGCCGCCACAATGCACGCTCAGGGGGTGCCGAAATGCAAAAGGCGGCTCTACCTCAACTGCAATAGGCCTTGGGTCTTCTCAGACCCATCCTCCAGTCTCCCTCTGGTTGATCATCTGTCACTAGAAGGTCTTCCCTCTGCTAGCCATCCGGGTTTCCCAGGCAAAGGTGGGCAAGCACGCTAACCAGGATCTAACCCACTCAGGAGGAAAGTGGAGAGGTCAGCTCTCCTTTCAAATCTTTCATGGTCCTTTCTGTGCCATGAGAAAAATCCCTGCTTTACATGATCCAGAAAAACTACAAAATGTACTAGGCCAATGGTGTCTCCTAGGATGCTGCTGAGCACAAACAACACAGAGCTCACCACGTTTATCCCAAGCACTCCTCCCCTCCTGTCCCCCAGCCATTGTAGGCTTTGGAGGCTTGGAAAGAAAGAAGTGGTCAGGGGGGATTCTGTCATGCAGCGGTGTATGCTGCTCAGGAGAAGCCAGATCTCACACGACCACCCCACTTCGAACCCCCAGTCATGCGGGCATGTGTGTGAGTGCCCGAGATCCGTGGGGCTGGTGAACTGGAAGAAAGAGGATGCTAGGTGACCAGAGGGTGTGTGAGTATATATAGAGAGAGCATTGTAACCTGAATAAAGAAAAAAGTTTGGGGCTGGCAAGTGGCATGGTGGTTAAGGGCGCTGGACTCCCACATGGCCGACCACCGTTCAAGTCCCAGATCTGACAGCTTACTTTCTCACTCCCCCAACCCGTCCCTCTCTGGTCAAATTTAAATAAATAAGGTTAAGCAAAAAAAAGGTTTTCAAAAAAAAGTTCATAATATAGGATCCAAAAGACAAAAATAATCACATAGGATCCAAAAAAATATATTGGTACTGCCGAGATCCAAAATTGAAATACAGGGCTGGCTTCAAGGTACAGCAATAGTAGACTGCTTAAAAGAAGCTGGAGGGGGCCAGCAGGTGGCATGGTGGTTAAGGATGCTGGACTCTCACATGGTCGACCACAAGTTCAAGTCCCAAGACCTGGCAGCTTGCTTTCTCACTTTCTCTCTCTCTCTCACTCTCTCTCTGGTCAAATTAAAATAAATAAATACATGGATAAATAAAGTTAAATAAAATAAATCTTTAAAAAAAGAAAGAAAGAAAGAAAGAAAGAAAGAAAGAAAGAAAGAAAGAAAAGAAAGAAAGAAAGAAAGAAGCTGGATACCACATGGCTGCTGTGGGTTCAAATCCTAGTCAGCCTGAAACATGCCAGGCATGAACACAAGTGCCCAAGATCTGACAGATCTGACAGGCTGGAGGGTTAGAGGAAGAGGCTTACAGCATGACCAGCCCCTGGAAGGAGTTCATCTCTTTCTCTCTCTCTCTCTCTCTCTCTCTCACTATCCTAAATAAAGGGGTGGGGGTGGGGGAAGTTATCAAACTCATACAAGAAAACCTAGGAGAAATTTATAAATAATGTTTTAAAAAGAAGTCTGGATAGCATCAGTGTTGTGCAGAAACCAATAAGGCCGTACTCCACCATGGGATATGACTGAAGTGACCCATCCCTGGGGCTCCACGAAGTCTTGGTCATCTGTCCCCCTTCTCCCACCCAGGGCCACTTCCCGACTTCACTGCCCTCGAGCTGCCTCCTCTTTCTTTACAGCAGCTTCCCGGCGAGAAGGTGACGGTCACACGAAAACATTTCTCCAGCTCTAACCCCTCCTTAGTCTTTCAGGACCTACCAACCCATCCGGATTCTCCCAAATCATCCCAGGAACTCTCAGAGGAGTTTCCTAGCACTCCAAGATCAAACTTCTGGACTCCTTCGATGAGGCCCCAGTATCCACTATCCTGGTCACAGTTAGAGAGTCACATGGGGTGTCTCCTCTCCATGCTGATACCCGTGTGGCTCCTGCAATCTCGGGCTCTGGATCCCTCATGCAATAGACCATGCCAGTCCTCCAAATGAGCTAGAGCCTAGAGCAAGAGAGGCTTCTGCTCACACCAGAACCCAGCTCCTCTTCAGTGGCTCCCACCTGCCCACAGAAGGCAGCCCAGACTCTTCGGGCCAGCAGTCACAGCCCAGTCACTTGTTTCCAGGGTCCCTCATCTTCTTTCGATTCCATCTTCACACCCACCTCATCAACCCCCACACCCACCCCCAAGACTATTGCCTTTCACGAATCACGTTTTGGATTCTCTCTGGCCTTTATCTAACAGGTTCCTGGCAGTGGCCAGCCCTGCCCTCCATTCATAACTGCCTTTTTTTTTTCTTCTTCTTTTTTTTTTGAAAGAGAGATTTATGCTACAGGGCATATGTGCTCACCAAAAAGACAGAACAAGAAAAATCACCCGCCCCCAGGGGAGATAGCCATGCCACAATCCCTTCTCCATTCTCCTCTGGGGGTCTTGGGCAGGCACACATGCGCACACACATGCCCAATGTGAGTTTTTTAAGTGGCCGGATCCAGGGCTTGAATTGCAGTTGACTATGTGGGAGTCCAGCCATATTATCGTTATACTATCTGCTGGTCCCCATAGCTGCCTCTCAACCAGGAGAACCTGGTTCAACAATTTCCCTCCTCTCCTCGTCCAGCTAGCGTGCCTCACAGTGAGGGGTGTGCCTCCCTCCCTGGAGTGTGCTCTTGGAGGGCAGGGACCACGCCTTGTTTATCGACATCCTGGAGTCTATAGCCCAAGGCTTTGCACATCCCGGGTGCTCAGTTAGTGGTTACAGGATTAAGGAGAATACGCCATCTGAAAAATGATACGGGGGGGAAGTGTATCTTACTTCTTATTATGAAATTACTCATCCATTTTGTTCTTTTACCTGAGGGAATAAAATCTAGGGAAAGTCTGATGGATGAGATCAGGATTAGGGGATGCCTGAAGTATGGTCCATGGGACATTCAAGGATAAGGTTCACCAGCGAGAGCAAATCCTGATTCTCTCTCCAGCAATGCATGCTAGTTGGTATTCTTCAAAGCTTTTTGTTTCAACTTTCTTTCACAGAGCTTAGCAAAGATAGAAACATCAAATGCTAGAAATTCCAAATTCCTTCATTTTCAGTCAGAAACAGAGGTCCAAAGAGGTTAAGTGACTTCCCTGAGGTCACACAACCAATCAGTGGCAAAGTCAAACCCAAAACCCAGATCTCTCGACTACACATGCAGAATGTATTTTACTAATATTTTGTCTTTTCTTCCCATCTTCATTCTTTTATTTAAGGGAAACAGGAATGTCAGACCTGGACTCAAATTCAGGCTACTCCCTGATAAATCATTTCTTTTTTTTTTAGTTTCCTCATATGTAAATCCACAGATTTGTAAAGAGGATTAAGAGCTAAAATATCTCTGAGGCCAGCAGGTAGCAAGTGGTTAAGGGTGCTGGACTCCCACATGGCCAACGGCAGTTTGAGTCCTGGACCTGGTGGCTTGCTTTCTCACTTTCCCCCTCTTTCTCTCTCACTCTGTTCCTCTCTGGTCATATTAAATAAATAAATAAAGTTAAATGAAATAATTATTTTTAAAAAACAACAACTCAGGCCAAGCACTTGTGTGTGTGTGCCCAAAATCCCTGGAAGAGAATAAAGGAGAAGTGTTTGCGGCATGACCATCCTCCCCAGGGGATGATTTCTCACTTTCTGTCTCTCTCGTGAGTGCATGCACCCTATAGCCAAAAAAAAAAAAGAAAAAGAGAGAGAGAGAGAGAGAGAGGAATATTCATTCATAATCTTCATGCTAGTTCCAGTGATTACCCAGCATGGTCAGTGGAAGGCTTTTATAAATTCTTTGGTTTTCATGGAAAGGGACAAAAGACAGGGAATTCTCAGGTGACAATGTACCCAGATGCCAACTCCTAGGCTCCCCTATCACCAGCCCCCTTGCCCTCCCTGCTGGGGTCTGGTGTGTGTGCCGAGCATGCTAGCAGGAGGCCAGGTTCCTAACATTACAGACTTCGGCACTAATCCCAATCTTGCTAGGCTTGCCTCGGATTTATTAGCACGAACCCAGCTTTCTATAATATAATTACAGCATTTGGAGTGTGTTCCCTATCTCTAGGCTGCAGGGGCTTACGCAGCACATAAACTCCTCTGACACGGAGTGATACCCTGGAAAACCAGAACTGTGCACCCTGCAAAACGGGCTGGACGAGCCAGTGGCTGCAGACTCGGGTGACGCTCAGCCACGGCCATCATGTGAGTGATAGCAATCGTCACTTTTTTTCTTCCCATTTTAAATTTTCAGCAATCATCACTTCTAATATAAAGTACACAATATACAACAAGGGAGGCAGCCTCATAGATCTCTCTTGATCATCCTAATATAGACTGTTTCCTGTGTTTTAAAATATACCTCCAGATTCACACACTTGGTCCAGAGAAAACCATAGGTTATTCATTTATTTGGATGTTACAAATGTAAGACAAGTAAAAGAGGTGGGTTAGAAACATATTTCTGAATGAAAACAGGGCCTGGAAAACACAACCTCAAGCAGGGTTGCCTCAAACTCATCCTCTGCTACCCCGTACTATCACCTTTAAAACCCCAAGTAGACTGATGTTTCATGCTCCTCACCATCTCTGCACCCTTTGAGAACTCTGAGTAGGCCCTGAGGCCTGATCAATCCCATCTCTGCTATGGGTTTGCTGTGCAATCATGGAAAAATGGCTCTCCGTGCCATGGTCACTGTGGGCATAAGATGGGAATAAGAGTCTCCCTGAGGTAGTTTGGTTGGGCTGCCATGAGGAAAACCACAGACTGGGTGGTTTGTGCTAAAGTCATTTTTTCTCACTATTCTGGAGGCTGGAAGTCCACGAACAAGGCTCTGCAGCTGAGTTCATTACGAGACTTCTCTTCTTGACTGCCTTCTCTCCGTGGCCTCACATGGCCTCTCTTCTGTGTGCATACCCCTGCTATGTCTCTGTATGTCCAGATTTCTTCTTCTTACTAAAACATCAATCAGGTTACATTGGGGTATTCCCTAACAATCTCGTTTTAACTGAATTGCCTCTTAAAGGAGCTAATCTTCAGATGTGATTATATTCTGAAGTACTAGAGGTTAAGGCTTCAACTGATGAAACTGAGGGATACACAACTCAGTTTATCACATTCCCGCACTGTGGTGGGATGGAAAGAATGAAATTCAATAATGAATACGAAGTGATTAAGACAGAGGCTCTAACAGTAAACGCACAATAAATGTCAGCTGCTACTATTACTAATCGTGTCTACCTTGATAATGTACTTTTGAGCTTTCGACCAAAATTCAGACCTGATTGTATATATTCCATTTTTAGAAAATTTGTAACATTGGTAGAAGCTTTTGACCACAGCACAATTCTAAACTCACGGTATCACTTACAAAACTCTTCAGAGCATAGGTTTCACCTGTCTTCCCTGTCTCACTCACTTCTTCACATATATGGTGCTCTCTATCGCTCCAGTCTTCCTGTTGCTCTCTAGACTCACGAGCTCCATCACACATACAAGTGATGGAGCTCTTATTGCCACTACACATGTGGTGAACTTCTACACATCCTTCAATGCCCATACTAAATTTTTCATCCTCTGTGAAACAGTTCCCCTAACCCTGAGACAAAGTCAGTTACTTTAATCTTTTTACAACTTAAAATACCTTCATGTACATTTACAATTGCACAGACTACTTTGCATTTTGACTGTTTGTCTTTATGGCTATTTGTGGCTTATTTACCCTATTTCACAAAGAAAGTGAAATTCGATTGGAATTGAATAAAATTGTATTAGAAGGAAGAGAGTAAAGAAGGAAGGGAGATAAAAGAAGGGAGAGTCAGAGGGGAAAAAAGAAAAGTAAAACAGGGAAAGAAAAGAATGGAAGAAAATCTAGAACTGGGGTCCCAAACCCTCAGACCACAGACTGGTGTGGGTCTGTGGCCTATTAGGAACTGGGTTATACAGCAAGAGGTGAATGGTAGGTGAGTCAGTGAAGGTTCATCTGTATTTGCAGCTGCTCCCCATCACTCACATTACCAGCCAATCTCCTATCAGATTAACAGAGACATCAGATTCTCATAGGAGCCCAAACCCTATTGTGTAATGTCCATGTGAGGGATCTAGATTGAGCACCCCTTATAAGAATCTGATGTCTAGTGATTTTTGGAGAGGTGTTTTTTGTTTTGTTTTGTTGTTTTCACTATAGGGCGCATGCGCTCACCAGACAGACAGAGAGAGACAGAGAGACAGAGAGCGAGAAAGCACCCCGCAGGGGGATGGTCACGCCAGAATCCCTTCTCCTCCATTCTCCTCTCGGGATCTTGGGCACGCACGCACACGCGCCCGGTGTGAGTTTTAAGCCACCGGGTCCAGGACGCAAACTGCGGTCGACTACGTGGGAGTCCAGCGACATAGTCATTACGCTAACTGCTGGTTCCCCTGATGTCTAGTGATCTGAGGTGGAGCTGAGGCAGTGATGCTAGCACTGGGGAAGGGAGCAGCTGCAAACACTGCATTATGGTGAGTTGTATAATTATTTTATTATATAGAACAATTATTAATAATAGCAATAAAATGCACAATAAATGTAATGCATTTCAATCATTCCCAAGCCATCCTTCACTCAAGTCTGTGGACAAAGTGTCTTCCACGAAACCTTCCTTGGTGCCAAAAAAAGTTGGCAACTGCTAATCTAGAAAACCAAACCTATTAAAAATTTAAAAACAGCAGAGGAGGCAAAGGAAGCCAGAGGTCAAGTCAAAAGGCAACTCACTATGGCTACATTGATGCTGTACCTAGACAAAACCAAAGTCCTACAGATAGAAAAGGAGATGTCATTAAAGAGGCAAATCTCTTTAACAACATTCATACTTTCATTTGTAAAGGTGTACAAATTGGCTTTAAAGCTGGTGGGAGGCAGAGACCTTGTGCCACTTACATTCTCAGGAGGCTCTAGCCCAACGTAGGTTAAATAAATCTGAAATGGTAGTCCACCTGCCTGCCCCTTGCCTGAGCGTGCCAAGTGCAGCTGGCAGCGTCTGGTTAATTCCCCTCACTGCTCCTTACACCTTTCAAAAAGTAATCCATCTGGCCATTCCCAGCTGATGGCCGCAGAGGGTATAGAGCACAGCCGTGCTACCTCCTGCCCTCACTCTGAGCCTCCCAGCTCCCTGGCAGCTCTCAGGGAAGGAAGCCAGAGCAGGACTGTGACTTATTCAGAAGGTACCAGAAAAGCCCTCTCCTCAGAAGTATCCTCCATCACCCAGCCTGCTTCATACATGCAGGTGCTCAGCTCACCCCACTGATTAACACGATTTTAGCCCAAATCTCTGGATTCTGAGTAGCAAATATTTCCCTCTCTCCAGTTGCCCCTTTACAAACATGGATCTCCAGGAAAAGTGCCAGGACTCATCACTGTCACCTGTGATTTCACTTTATCTGAGCAGCCCGGGAAACAGCAGAACATTCTATGGCTGGGATGGTGAATATGTGGGTAAAGGCAAGATGAGGAGACACCCACAGGACTTACAAAAATGTAAGATATGGGCCAGCAGATGGCGTGGAAGTTAATCCCACATAGCCAACTCCACAGCTCAAGTCCAGACCCAGCAGTTTGAAAAACACACCAGGTATGGGTGCATGCATGCTCAAATTCCCAAGAGGAGAACAGTGAAGGGATTGTGACATGGTCACCCCCTCTGGTGAGTTCTCTCTCTCTCTCTTTCGCTGTTCCTGTCTTTCTACAATGAGCATATGCACCCTATAGCAAAAACTATATACATAAGTATATGTATGTAAGTAAGTATGTATGTATGTATTGGGTCATCTAAACAGTCATGATATATTTTTCTATGCTTCTCTATGCAAAAATGTGTCATGACTTTTCCAACAACAACTTGCACACAATACATTCAAATTGTACCATGTTGGCCCCTGCAGCTAAGCTAAAGATGTCAGGCCCTTACATCTCTAAGTGCTCAGGCAGCGTCTTCTCTAAGAGTGGAGGTTGGGGGAACCTGGGGATGAGAGCCTTTGACAGCTTATCCTGAGCCTCCCCAGCCACACCCTGGCCCAGTCATCACAGAATTACCTAGGGCTCCGTTCTCTCTTCACCCCCTGTGCCTCTTTTGCTCTCAAAGAAATGCCTACCATTTAATGATGAACTTTTGTCCTTCTGAAGGAACATCTTAGAATAACAGAGAGACTCCAGATGCAAGATCCCACTGCTATCATGCACAAACCATCAACCAGTGAGGAAGGAGAAGCTGGGACACCCTTAAAAAATCCAGCAGAGCAGCCAGTTGGCCTCCCTGAGCCCAGCTGTGGTCCTGTCCACCCAAGCACCACCCCATGAGGCCACTCGCTGGCAGCGAGATAGTACCTGTGTGTCCTTTCCCCTACCCAGGCCTGGCCCAGGTGCTGAGGAAAGGAAAGGAGGAGGTGTGTGTGGTTGACATGAGCAGTCCCATAATACTCAAGGGCTGCAGGGATTGAAAATGTGAGGAGATTTAGGCTGGGGAGCAAAGTAGTGGATTTAAATTGTTAGTTATTTCGGGTGAAGTGTTTCATGTCGATCACTATTACGTGAACACAGCCAAAGTTTTATCTAGAGGGTGATTACCACTATGTAAAACGTGTAATAATGACAGTATATAACAGGGCATCTCTTTAGAGTATGTAAGTTGAGCACCGTACTAAACCCTTGGCAATCATTATCCCAATTATCACAAACATTAATTGATATATAGATTACTACCATTATTATCCTCATTTTACAGATTCAAAAATGAAAGTATTCAAATTTAGGCAAATTGCCTAAGGTTATCCAATAAGTGACCACACCAGGACCAGAATTTGAAGGACTTTAAAATATCCATTTTAAAATCCAAATACATTATATATAACATATAAACATATTATATATATAAATATTTATATATAAATTTATATTTTTATATATATGTATATATATATATACATACATAGATATCAATATTTAGGTTGTTTATAAATTGTACCCACATACTATGCGTGTGTGTGTGTGTGTGTGTGTGTGTGTGTGTTTGTATTAACTTTAGGTAAGTTTCTAACCCTGAAATTTCTAAGAGTAGTACCTTTAAAAGTTTTGATGTGAAACCATTCGCAAAATCACAAATCCTGCCTACAGAGGACACCTCAAGGTGCCCATCTCCTGAGCTAAGGTTCAAAGAGAGACCCTAAGTAGTAGCTGCTGCCCCTCCTGCCTGGCCTCCAAAATAAACAGCATTCTCGGAGCTAATTAAAGGAAAAGCAGCTCCAAAAACGTATAAGATAGCGAGGAAAAGAGCTCGCTATACAACCTGAGTTGCTGAAAGTTGTTTACCCAGCTGAAGGGCCTTCTTTCTAGACCAGGTGAACACCAGCTGTTTCTGAAGGTTTTGCCAAAGGTCTTCCTTAGGTTCCCATACCATAAGGGAGGCGAGTTTCCATCATGTAAGAGGTCACCTGACTTACCAGAGAACACACCGGGAGGAGAACTTGGAAATGCTGGGAACATCCTCCCACAAAAAAAAAAAAAAAAAAGGAGAGAAAAAAAAAAAAAAAAAAAAAAGGAGAGTAAGCACAGAAACTGCTTTCTTCAAATATTTGAAGGGCTGGTAGGAAAGGAAGGAGATTTATCTTATATAGCCCCAAAACTGTGCTTAGCAAGGGTTTTATGAAACACCAGGCCTACAAGATGTGTGAACACAAATGACTCCTTGGCCAAAGTACTTTAAGACACACTATGAACCATCCCCCTGCTCAGAAACTAGCAATACACATTACCATGTATTAAAGAATCTAAGAAGTCCTGCAGTAAAAAGTCAGCTTTGTACTATTTATCACAGTGTGCTAGTCCGGGTTCTCCAGAGAAACTGAAACAAAAGAAGAGAGAGAAAGATTTTTTTTTTCTTTTAGAGAAAGAGATTTTTTGCTATGGGGCACGTGCACTCACTGGAGAGACAAAGAGACAGAAAGTGAGAAATCACCCCCTGGGGGCATGACTTTGCCACAATCCCTTCTCCTCCATCTCCTCTCAGGACTTGGGGCACACGTGTACATGCACCAAGAGTGACTTTTGAGCCACCCGGTCCAGGGCTTGAACCATAGTCAACTATGTGGGAGTCCAGGGACATAACCATTACGCCATCTGCTGGTCCCACAGAGAGAGATTTCATACAAGAGACTGCCTCACGTGATAAAAAATAAATTCACCAAGAGGAAACAATCCACCAAATTCAGAATGCAGTCCACTACAAGAGAAATTATTTGGTTTCTTTAAACTATAAATGATATTTTTCAATGGCTGGGAACTAGGTTGTCATAGATTTAGACACTTTAGAAAAAGAAAGTCTAATGTAATGTGTAATGTGTAGATTTTTTGATTCCTGATTCAACAAATTGCCTTTAAAGTCAGTTTTAGAGACAATGAGGACAACGGAAACACGCAGCAGTGAGTACTAGATAATATTAAGGAATTGTTGATTTTGTTATGTGTGATAATGACATTATGAATATGTAGAAAAAAGTTGTCACTTGATTAGATGCATACTGAAGGATATGCAAATGAAATTATGTGAAGACAGATTTGCCTTAAATTACTCCATGCGAGGAACAGAAGAGACTTGGGACCAGAAGATGGTATAGCGATTACGTTGCTGAACTCCCACATGGCTGACTGTGCTTCAAGTCCCAGACCCAGTGGCTCCAAACTCACACTGGGTGAGTGTGTGTGCATGCCCAAGATCCCAGGAGGAGAATGGAAGAGTAGGGATTACTGCCTGGGCAGCCCTCCTAGGGAGTGATTTCTCACTGTCTCTCTGTCTCTCTGGAGAGTGCACATGCCCTATAGAAAAAAATCTCTCCAAAAAAAAAGGAAAAAAGAAAAACAGATGAGACTGATAAAATAGTGTTTTCAGTATTGACAGCTGGCCCAGCCCCTGTGGCTTGGAAGTATCGTAGCGCCCTGCAAGGCTGGAAGCCACATGGACAACTGCAGGTTCAGATACTTGAGCTGACCTGAAAACACACCAGGCACTGGGGGTGCCCAGGATGCTGAAGAGCTGGAGAGCCAGGGAAAGGGAATCACAGCTGACAATATCCTGGTGAGGCTGTCTCTCTCTTTTTCTGTCTCCATCTCTCTTTGTGCGTGTGATGCACACATGCTCTTTATCATTAAGTGTGTGTGTGTGTGTGTGTGTGTGTGTTCAGTAGGTGGCTTGGAGGTAAGATGTTGGACTCCCACATGGTGAACTGTGGTTCCCAGATCTGGTGGCTTAAGAAATCACTCATGTACATGTACGTGCATGCCCAAAATCCCGAGAGGCAATTGGGGGAGAAGAAATTGTGGTATGGCCATACCCCTGTGTGGAGGTTATTTCTAACACTCTCACGCGCTCTCTCTCTCTCTCTCTCTCTCTGTCTCTATCTATCTCCCTCTCTCTCTGTCTCCCTCTCTGTCTCTCTCTAGTGAGCATACACACCCTATAGCAGACAAGCAAACCAAAAATAAATGAATAAAAGAGAAGTGGATTCCAAGAAAACCGTTCACTTCCTGTAAGAGACTGTAATAAGTAATTCCACCATGCATTGTATAAAAAACAATAGAGAGAGATATAGATAACTGTTAAGAATGGATAAGGAGTACATAGTTTATTTTAATACAATATTCCCTACTTTAGTATTATGTTTACCTGTTTCTATAGTAAAAATGTTTCAGAGAAAAGGAAAAAGCAACTTCAAGGTGTTCTTATGCACTCTAAATTTCTTTGGGTAAAACTAGGGAAAGTCAGTTATAAGAAAGCAGAAACCAACTCAGGATTTCAGAAACCTTCTGACAATTAGCTATGTCTGACTCTAGAGTACTCAGCAAAGGTCAGGGATACAGCAAGCTGCAGAAGGGCCGCCAGCATTGTTTTAGAAGCCAGACAACGACTCATTTACTCAACAGCTTGTGCACTTTGGTGCCTTTCCCTGGCCATTCCCGGCCACCATGGTCTCCAAGGAATATGAAAGTTGCCATGTTCCAGTCCTTAGTCCACATGACTCTCAAATCACAGAATTTTTTTTTT
>NW_006205995.1:187572-232608 GCF_000334495.1 Tupaia belangeri chinensis
AAGAGAAGCCAAGAAACCCCCCCCCAGTGGGGATGGCCACAATCCCTTCTCCTCCATTCTCCTCTCAGGATCCCGAGCACGCACGCACACACGCCCGGCGTGAGTCCAAGCCACCAGGTCCGGGACTAGAACCACAGTTGACTACATGGGAGTTCCGCGACATAGCCATTACGCTAACTGCTGGTCCCTCAAATCACAGAATTTCTCATTTCTAGGAGCTAACAGGTGGCATGGTGGTCAGGGCGCTGAACTCCCACATGGCTGACTATGGTTCAAATCCTGGACCTGGTGGCTTGCTTTCTCAGTTTCCCTTTGTCTCTCTCTCTCCTCCCTCTGGTGAAATTTAAAAGAGTAAATAAGAATGACAAATAAAATAAAATAAGTAAATTTTTTGAAAAAGAATTTCTACTCCCTAGTAGGGAGTGTGAGGACTCAAAATCTCGCGGTGACTCACCACCCATTTTGAACTTTAAACGTGGCTTGTGCCAAACCAAGGCAGTAGATCACTCACCTGAGCACCTCTCCAGCCAGCAGTTTGAAACATTTGACAGGCCTCACACATAGCCACTTGCTCAGGGCAAGAAACGATTTATTAGGGACATATAGGAAAGGATATTAATTTCACTTACTGTGCTACATGTATTTCTCCCTGGAGGGAAAGGAGAGGTCTAGTTTTTTTTAAAAAAAAAAAAACTATATGGCCTGAGAGGAATATATCAATAGTATACTGTTTCAAGAATCAAGTCAATCTGAATTGGCAAATAAATTCATATGCTAATCGTCTAGCTTATCCATTTTCTAATAGAAAACCAGCTGGAATTGAGAGAGATCCCAAAATAATGAGGAAAAACAATGTCCATCCGTCACTATGGCGCTCCTGCTAGAGCAGGCTAATGAAGTTGGCTTGCAGAATGTCACTTATTCTTTGCTCTTAAGGTTATCCAGAGCATTTTATTTTCCTTCATTGTTTTGCCCTTTAAAGGTTTTCTAGCACTTTTGCCTGTAAAACTCACCTTTGCAAGGAGGGGCACAATTAAACACAGAAGAGAACCCTCTGCTCCAAGGCACAGTCCCACATACATGATTATTCAGTGGCTTTTCCAATCAGCCACCCCGTGATAGCTGCGTGGCAAAGGGTGCCACCCCAGTTATTTTTATTTTGCAAATTAATGGTGTTGCGTGTCTCTGCTGAAGTAAGTGTGTTTGACTTTTCTATTAAGGTATATTATCCTAAATGGGTTGTCAGTCAGATGGTCCTCATTAGGAATTCAAAACCCCACGTTCATCAGGGAATAGATTTAGAATGGCTAATGATGTTACAAAGCTGCCAGCCCTCATCATAAGAAAAATTAGCCCTGCGATGTCTCAGGAATTCAGCCCTTCCTTTGCCCCTCCTACAAAATCGGCTCTAATTCAGACCCTCTCTACATCTGGCTTCCATAAAAGCCTTCTCTGTGTGCACCCATGGCCTTCTCCAGGCCTCCATGCACCACACGCACACGCACAGGCACATGCATACGTGTACACACCACTCACTGCTTCACTCCCGGCTCTGATGTCCAAAGCACCAAACCATCCCTCCAGGCTCATCCCCACTCTTGTTCTCCCACCAACACCCTCACTACCACTAGCACCACCTACTTGAGGTGTCCACCTCCTGGCACAGTTACCACGTGCTGAACGGATTTGGCATGTGTCTCTTTCCACTCCTCCCTGCCTGGGTGTCCCACATCGGCACCTGTCAGAGATCTGCCAGTTACTCTGGATTTGGTTCAAATTCTCCACCTGGAGAAGGACTTCACATGTCCCCCAAATAGAATTCATCTGTTTTTCTTTATTCCTTCTTTGATTGTGCTTGTAATTACCCCAGTACATACCTTCTTCACCAGAATGCGAGCCCCACGGGTACAGAGGTTTATCATACTCATTTTCACTTCTCAGACAGCACCCAGCGCATGGCAGGTACTCTACACATCTTTGGGTAACACTAAAATACTATGCAGCCTTTCCAAAAGACTTGTAATTATGGAAAAGACAAAACATTAAATAGAGGGACCAGCAGTTAGCATAATGGCTATGTCGCTGGACTCCCATGCAGTTCGAGTCCCAGACCCGGCGGCTTAATCTCACACCAGGCATGTGTGCGTGCGTGCCCAGGATCCTGAGAGGAGAATGGAGGAGAAGGGATTGCAGCATGGCCATCCCACCCCACCCCAGGGGGTGATTTCTCACTTTCCCTCTCACTGTTGTTCTCTGTCTCTCTCCTGCAAGCACATGTGCCCTGTGGCAAAAGCCTTAAAAAAATCAGTAAGTAAAAAGAGATTGGAGACTTAATTAAACTATGAGATTAAGAGGTGGAGGAGGGGACCAGCAGGTGGTGTGGTTAAGGCACGACTCCCACACAGCTGCTTGCTTTCTCCCTCTCCCTTCCTTTCTGCGTCTCTCTCTAATTAGGTTGAATAATAATAATAATTTTTTAATTAAAAATGAGGAACCAGCAGATGCCGTAATGGTTATATCATTGGACTCTCATGTAGTCAACCACAATTTGAGTCCTGTACCTGGTGACTTAAAACTCATGCTGTATGGGTGTGCATGCATGCCCAAAATCCCAAGAGGAGAATGGAGGAGAAGAGATTGTGGTGTGGCCATACCCCTGGGTGGGGATGATTTCTTGCTTTCTCTCTCTTTCTGTCTCTCCAGTGAGTGCAAGTTCCCTATAGCAATAATCTCTCTTTAAAAGAGAGAGAGAGAAAGAAAAAAGAAAAAGAAATTATTATTTTTTAAAAAGAGGTGGAGAGCTTAGGAGGTGATTAGGATTAAATAAGATCATCATGATGGGGCTTCCATGATTTAATTCTAGTAATTTTATAAGGAGAGAGAGACAGAGAGACACAGACACAGACACAAGTCTTGTCACATGATGTCATGAACTGTTGCGAGACTCTGCAAAGTCTCCATCAACAAGAAGACCCTAAGCAGATACAAATCCTAGACCTTGGGCTTCCAAAACCATGAGCTAAATAAACTTGTACTCTTCATGAATTATCCAGTGTGGTGGGACCAGTAGTTGGCATGATGGCTATGTCGTTGGACTCCCATGTAGTCGATCGCAGTTTGGGTCCCAGGCCCGATGGCTTAAACTCACGCCAGGCGCATGTGCATGTGTGCTCAAGATCCCAAGAGGAGAGTGGAGGAGAAGGGATTGCAACGTGGCCAACCCCCTGGGGGGTGATTTCTTGCTCTCTATCTCTCTGTCTCTCTCTGTCTTTCTGGCAAGCACACGTGCCCTATAGCAAAAAAAAAAAAAAAAAAAAAAAATTACCCAGTTGTGGATTCAATTATTAGTGACAGAAAAGCAGACTAAACAAGTATATAGAGCTATAAATAAATCTCTGACAGAGCTCTCAAAGAATACACACACACATGCACACACACACACACACACGCACAAAGAAAACACTGAGGGCATAGTTGCCATTGAGGAATGGGCAGACACACAGGGTCAGTGGTGGGACAGAGCCTTTCTTTCTCTGCGTCCCATTTTATACTGTCTGAATTTTATTACCATTGCATATACTACCTGTGCATTTTTTGCCCACATTATCCATGCAAAGATAACAATTCAATTCAATTCCACTGGAAGTAATAAGATAAATGTTTGATTTTAATTGAAGCTGAACTGAACAACCTTGAAATTAATAATAGAACTAGCTAGAGTAGTCAAATTACCCAGTGCCAGTGAGTTCAGTCTGCAGAGAGAAAATTTCATTTCTCTAATTATGTGATGATCCAAAGCCAAGTTGAATTTTTTAGTTGTAATAATAGTAATAATAATGCATATGCTTATAAAATTAATAAATCAGTCACAATTGTTTCATACTGAGAACTTTTATCTTATCTAAGAGTCTTTAAATTCTATTGGCTTACACAATCAGTGCACTATGTGGGCTCTCAGAGGTCACTTTTTTTCCCCTGTATTACTATTAAGAAATTTTGCCAAATAGCAAAAGTCAAAACAGAAATATGTATGTATATATATACAAACACACATACACACACACATACTATATATATATATAAAATTTATTCTTACAATTGCATAAATTATATAGGCGGATCCTTGTTGGAAATGTGTACAGAAAGGGCATGAAAGCGCTATAGCCTGAGAAACTCCTTCCGTGAAGAATTGCACCATGTCCTTGTAACTAAAAGTTTCCAGATGGAGGTTCCTGCAGTCTCCATCAACTAGAAGACCCTCAGCAGATGCAGCTCCTTGACCTTGACGCTGGGCTTCCAAAACCAGGTTGCCTGGTTTGTCAAGGTATTCAGAGTTTATCTTTCTCCTAGTTTCCACCACACAAGTGAAAAAAAACTCACCCCATCCTGTCAACTCAAGACTTCATAATGTCCTTTTCAGCTACTCCTATATCCTTTCTTCCATCATGACCTGTTAGGGAGTACATGAACCTTCCCAAAAAAAAGGATTAAAATAAAAATTAGAAGAAACTCCTCCACCACCAGGAGGGGTTTTTCCTCCAGGAAAAACAGGAGGAGAGCCAGGTGGCTTCTTCACCCTGTCAGGTGAAAAGACCCTGCTCTGGACCCCAAGAATTCATTGCTTTCATCATTATCTTAGCCTCTGGAGCTACAAATGTTACACACGACCCTTAAATTATCCTGCCATTTCTAAGATCCCTTTTTAAAGAGTCACCTATGATGTATGCGTGGCTCTGAAACCCACTCCTGGAGGCTCTCAGCAGAACATCAGGGCAGAATGGAGACCCACATGGCAGCAGCAGATCCTGGGAGACATTAATGAGGGGCAGGGCCAGTGCCCGAGAAGAGCACTACTTATTATTAACACATTAGCCCCACAAGGCACTGTGCCAGTTTTAATAAGCAACCAATCTGGCATGACCCGTTCAGCTATGAAAGATCTGGAAACTCAGCAGAAAAAAGTCTGCCTATACTCTAAACCTCATTTCCAACAGTGCCCGGAAAAACATTTTGTCATAACAACAAATTCTCAGGCCCTACCAGTTATGATAGTAATCTTAAATATTATGCTAATAATAGGCATTATTACAACCTCTCTCTACAACTAGTATGGCTATCATAAAATATATAGGAAACGTGTGCCAGCCCATGGCAAGGTGATTAAGGCACCCACAGATCCCACATGGCCAACTGCATGGTTTGAGTCCTGGACCCAGCAGCCTGAAAAACATGGCTGGTGTGTGCCTATGTGTGTGTGTCCAAAATCCCAAAAGGAGAAATGGAGAAGAGACTGTGGTGTGACCATCCCCCATGAAGGGTACTTTCTCATTTTCCCACTCTCTGTTACTCTCTGGCAAGGGCACACACCCTCTAGCAAATTAAACAATATAAAATATGATAGGCAATATATTATCTAATTTCCAAGGAAAATGGAATTGACCTAATTTTTCTTTTTGAGAGATTTTTGCTATAGGGCACATGTGCTTGCCAGAGAAACAGAAAGAGATAGAGAGACAAAAAGCAAGAAATTACCTCCCAGGGGTGATGGCCATGCAACATTCCCTTTTCCTCCATTCTCCTATCTAAGTTTTGGGCATGCACACTCACCCCAATGTGAGTTTCAAGCCATCGGGCCCAGGACTCAAAGAACAGCTGGTCACATGGGATTCCAGTTCTTCAACTACCATGCCACCTGCTAGCCCTGACCCAATTTCTTAGAAAGTGAATCCTGGGACAAGCCGGTGACAAGGTGGTTAAGGCTCTGGACTCCTACATGGCAGACCATGGTTCAAGTCCCATACCTGGCAGCTTACTTTCTCACTTTCCCTCTCTCTCTCTCCCTCTCTCTGGTCAAATTAAAAAATAATGATAACAGAGGCCAAGAGATGGCATAGCAGCTATATCATTGAAATCCCACATGACCAACCATGGTTCAAGTCCCAGACCCAAGTGGTTTCAAAATTATGCCAAGCACATATGCATGTATGCCCAAGATCCTGGGAGGAGAATGGAAGAAAAGGGATTGCAGTGTGGCCATGCCCTCCCTGAAGGGGGTGATTTCTCACTTTCCCTCACACTATCTCTGTCTCTTTCTTTCTCTCCAGCAAGCACATGTGCCCTAAGGCAAAAGCCTCTTTAAAAATAAATTAATTAAATAATGATAATAAATAAAATTAAATTAAATAATTCTTTTTTTAAAAAGTGAATTGTGACTCCCATATATTTTTACCTGCAGAAATCATCATTTACTATACATGATAATGTCTTTGACTTGACTAATATGCACTGTTTTCATGCTGGGAAAAATCATGTGGTACACTGTAAAGATGTACAGTGATTAAATTTTAATTTGAAAAATAGATCAAATGAATAAAGTGGGGACCAGCAGTTAGCATAATGGCTATGTCACTGAACTCCCATGTAGTTGACCACAGTTCGAGTCCCAGACCCAGTAACTTAGACTCGCGCTGGGCCCGTATGCGTGCGTGCCCAAGATTCCAAGAGTAGAATGGAGGAGAAGGGATTGCAGCGTGGCCAAGCCCCCTGGGGGGGGATGATTTCTCACTTTCTGTCTCTCTGTCTTTGTGGCAAACGCATGCGTCCTATAGCAAAAACCTCTGGAAAAAAGAAAAAAGAAAAAGAGAATGAGCTCAAAAAAAAAAAGGAAGTTATTGTTTACTTGAATATCAAAATGAAAGGAGATTTTTTTTTTCTCATTGTATGTTCTTGGCACCTTTGTCAAAAACAAGTTGACCAGGGCTGGCAGATAGTGTGGTAGTTAAAGGGCTGGATTCCCACACGGCCAACCATGGTTCAGGTCCTGGACCTGGTGGCTTGCTTTCTCACTTTTCCTTTCTCTCTTTCTCAGTCTCACTCTGGTCAACTTAAAATAATGATAATAAATTAAATTAAATTAATAATTATTTTTAAAAATAAGAAACAAGTTCACCATGGATACTTGGGTCCTTTTCTGTGCTCTGTTCTGTTCCACTTGTCTATGTGGTCTTTTTTGTTTGGTTTGGTTTGGTTTGGTGTTTTGTTTTGTTTTGGTTTTTTTTGGAGAAGTTTTTGATATAGGATGCATGTGTTCACCAGAAAGACAGAGAAAGACAGAAAGACAGAAAGCGGGAAATCACCCCCCAGGGGGATGGCCATAATGCAATCCCTTCTCTCCCATTCTCCTCTCGGGATCTTGGGCACACACACACATGCGCCCAGCATAAGTTTAAGCCACTAGGTCCAGGACTCGACTCGCGGTTGACTACATGGGAGTCCAGCAACATAGCCATTATGCCATCTGCGGGTCCTTGTCTGTGTTTTTTATGCTGAAACTATGCTGTTTTAATTGCTATCACTTTGTAGTACAGATTGAAATCAGCTAGTGTGATGTCTCCAACTTTCTTGTTTTTGTTCACAGTGGTCTTTGTTATTCAGGAGTATGCTTTGTTCCATGTGAATTTTAGGACTTTTTTCTATAGCTCTGAAAAACAACATTAGAATATCGATAGGGATTGTGGTGAAGCTATCAATTACTTTGAGTAATATGGACTTCTAACAATATTCTTCCAATTCATGAACACAGAATACCTTTTCATTCATTTATGTCTTCTCAAACCATATACAAAAATAAGGACAGCAGTAATGTGCTATTCAAGAGAAGCGGTATCACATATGGCACCCAAGGATGGAATCACTGGCATAGTCGGGATGAAACATACCTGGCATTTGCATGAGTGCCCAAGATGAGCTGGAAACTGGAGAAAGAGAATTGCAGCATAACAAGATCTTCTCTCTCTCTCTCTCTCTCTCACACACACACACACACACACACACACATATTTTTAAGAAAAAATTTTAATAAATAAACTCAAAATGGATTAAAGACTTAAACATAAAACCTGAAGCGATAAAGCTATTAGAAAAAATAACAATAATAAGGGGGCCAGACTGTGATATGGTAGTTAAGGAGACTGAGTCTTACATGGCTAACTGTGCAGTTCAAGTCTCAGACCACATAGCTTAAAAAACATGCCAGACACATGAGTACACATGCTCAAAATGCCGAAAGGAGGACGAGATGGAGGAGAAGGGGTTGTGGTTTAATTATTTTCCATAGGGGTGCTTTCTCACTTCCTCTCCCTCCCTGCCTTCCCCTCTCTCTCTCTCTCTCTCTCTCTCTCTCTCTCTCTCTCTGTATTTCTCTGGCAAGTGCATGTGCACTCTGAGGGTGGGGGAAGAAAACAAACAAAAAAAACACCATGAGGAGAAACTACACAACATTGGTCGAGGTAATAATAGTTATATTTTACCCCAAAAGTTCAGGCAACAAAAATGAAAATAGACCAATGGAGTTACATCAAAATTAGAAAAATTCGATACAGCATAAGTAACAATGAACAATGAGAGACACCCTACAGAATGGGAACAAATATTTTTGATCTGTTCTGATAACGGATTAATATCCAAAATACATAATAAGCTCAACAATTATATAGAACAAAATTAATGCAATTTGAAAATGGGCTAAGAGTCCTAGCTTGATGCAACTGTTGGTAGCAAACTAGAAACCACAAGACTGACCTTCGGTTCAGATCCCCAGGTCAGTGTAAAAGCACACTATGTGCTTGCACATATGCCAAAGATACTGAGAGCGGGAGAGATTTCTGGTATGACAAGATTCTGTTGAGAGTGCTCTTCCCTATATCTCTCTCTTTAATACACACTCCTTCTCTTATGCACACGTGCCTTCTCTATTGTAAATAAAACAAGTTTTGAAAATACATAAGAAATGAGGGGCCAGCAGATGGCATAATGGTTACATCACTGGACTTCCATATAATTGACCACAGTTCAAATCCAGATCTGGTGACTTAAAAATCTCACGCCGAGCACGTATGCATGCCCAAAATCCTGAGAGGTGAATGAAGAAGGGATTGTGACATGAACATCCCCCAGGCAATGATTTCTCACTTTCTGTCTCTCTATCTCTCTGGCAAGCACACGCACCCTATAGCAAAGATGTCTCTTTAAAAAAATTATATATATATATATATACACACACACACACATATGCACACATATATATAAAAGAAATGAGCAAAGAACCTAAATAGACATTCACAAAATAAGATACGTGAATGGCTAGTAGCATCACTAAAAACAGAAAAACCATAATAAGTTATCACCTCCCACCTATTAGAAAGACTATGTTATGGTTTGGATAACGGTTTGTCCCCCAAGTTTCATGTTTTGGAATTTGATGTTAGTGGGAGATGGTCAGATGTCCCTCAAAAGTAAATGTATTGGGACTTGCTTGTATTAGGAAGGTGTTAAGTGAAAACTTAATCCCTTCATGGTGTCCCAGGGTAGGGCCATTGAGTGTGATAAATTCATTAGATGGAGCCTCCATGACTGAGCTCTGATACATATGTAAAGAGAGAAACTCATGAGTACAAGCCAGGCTCTGCTCTGCTCTGCCTTCCACCAATTTGAAATGTCTTTGGAGCTACTAGAATCATGGGTTTTATAAATTAAGCCTCTATTTTCTCCCTCTCTCTCACTCTTTTTAGGTTTTTGCCATAGGGTGCATGTGCTTACTGGAGAGAGACAGAGGGAGAGAAAGTGAGAAATCACCCCCACCCCAGGGGAATGGCCACACTGCAATCCCTTCTCCTCCGTTCTCCTTCTCAGATTTTGGCGCCAAACGTACACACTTCCAGCATGATTTTCAAGCCTCCAGGTCTGGGACTATAATCAGCTATGTCAGAGTCCAACACCTTAACCACCACATCACCTGTTGGCCCCACCTCTATTGTCTTTATAAATCACCCAGCCTTGGGTGTTTCTGTTAGCAATGCAATAATAGACTAAGACAGGCTATTATCAAAAGAAAAAAGATAACAAGTATCCTTGACCCTTACTGGGAAGGGACAAGGAGTAGACCTTGCCTCTGGGCAAGACACTTTATGATATTTCAACCTGCAGCCCTTCTCTTTAGTATCTGTCCCTTCCCTGTGCCCTCCTAAGACATACTCTGAATTACTTATAGAAAGTATTAGGAGCTACTCTCCCCAGAATTGGGAAAAGACATCAGCAGCAGTACCCTTCAAATTCCAGGTTCAGTTATATACTGCTGGTTGGCAAGAATATTGGTACAAGCCTTTTAAAGAGAAATTTGGCAATATCTGTAGCAATTACTCTAGAATTGTGTGTACAATTTGGCCCAATAATTTGCCTTCTGGAAAGCCAACCTAAGGAAATCATTTAAAACACATGAAAGGCTTTTTAGTGAAATTCATTCAGAGCCTCAGCTATAAATGGGAAAATCTGGATGCAACCTAAATTGCTAATAGTAGCAGAATGTTTTACTCCACTCACATATTGGAACATTATGCAGCTCTCAACATTATTTCTAAAGGGCATGTAACAAGGGGAAATACTTATGTTTTAATTAGAAGTGGGGAAATAATATGTATGTCTATCTTTTGTATGGATAAGATGATCTTATCTGTACAGAAAAGTGTACTACTTATAATAGTGAACCATGCAAACGATTCATCAGTTAATTATTTTTTGAGAGGTTTTCGCTATAGGGCATGTGCGCTCACCAGAAAGACAGAGAGAGACAGAGAGACAGAAAGTGAAAAATCACCCCTCAGGGGGGATGGCCACCCCGCAATCCGTTCTCCTCCATTCCCCCTTTGGGATCTTGGGCACACACGCACACACACCTGACGTGAGTTTAAGCCACTGGGTCTGGGACTCAAACTGCGGTCGGCTACATGGGAGTCCAGCGACATAGCCATTACGCTAACAGCTGGTCCCATTTTTTTTTTTGGAGCGCATCAGTTAATTATTAATAAGAGTTGAAGAAGTGGCAGTTGCTATGGTTTGAATGTGTCTCCCCAAAGTTCACGTATTGAAAAGTTAACTACCATTGGGACCAGCCGTTAGTGTAATGGCTATGTCTCTGGACTCCCATGTAGTCGACTGCGGTTCGAGTCCCGGACCCAGTGGCTTAAACTCACGCCAGGTGCAAGTGCGTGCATGCCCAAGATCCCAAGAGGAAAATGAAGGAGAAGAGATTGCAGTGTGACCATCCCCCCTGGGGAGTGATTTCTCACTTTCTGTCTCTCTGTCTCTCTGTCTTTCTGGCGAGTGCATGTGCCCTATAGCAAAATAAATAAATAAGTAAATAAAACTCTCAAAAAAAAAAAAAAGTTAACTGCCACTGTAACAGGATTAAAAGGGTGGAAACCTAATCAAACTGGATTTGAGAGGTGGAGCCTTTGGGAGGAGATTAGGATCAGGATGGGGATCCCACTATTGCATTTTCATAGGTTTATAAGACATTGACATGAACATAGACTGCTCTACTCAAACTCTTGTGATACCCTGCACTCCCTCTCCATCAAGACCCTCACCAGCTGTGGCCCCTTGACTTTAGATCCCAAAAACCATGAGCTAAATAGACCTCTAGTCTTATAAATTACCCAGACTCAGGTATTTCTGTTCATTGCAACACAATGAACTAAAACAGAAAAATTGGTAGCAGAATAGTCAGACTGTTGCTTTAATAATAAATACCTGAAGAGGTGGAAGTGGCTTTGGAATTGAATAGTGGGCAGAGGTTGGAAGAGTTTGAAGGAGCACACTAAACAAAGCCTAGATTCTGGCAAGTGCTCAGATGAGAAAACAAGAGAAGTTTAGAACTTTATTTAGAGACCGGTTAAGTGGCAGTGACCAGAATGCTGATAGAAATATAGACAATGAAGGTAAATTTGAAAAAGAAAAAATAAACTCAGATGAAAATGAGGAGTATCTTATTAGAAATTGGAGAAAAGGTTATACTTGTTACACTATTGCAAAGACCCAATATGACCTCTCCCCACGCCTATGAGTTACCCCAAGACCATGACCTAAATCTATTTCCTCACCCTCCCAGGATGCAGTCCTACATCCCACTAATCACTACCCCACGCTAGGGAGAAGGTTGGATGAGGAGACCAGTCCTCAGTTCAGGAGTCTCCTTCAATCAATCAAAGGAGGAAGAAGTAACTCTGGCTGGGAGATACAAGTGCTTAGCGAAGAAAGCTTTTCAGATTGAAAGTAAAAAAGGAAGAAAGAGGGAACCAGCAGTTAGCGTAATGGCTATGTTGCTGGACTCCCACGTAGTCGACCACGGTTCGCATCCCAGACCCGGTGGCTTAAAACTCACACCGGGTGCGTGTGCGTGCGTGCCCAAGATCCTGAGAGGAGGAAGGGATTGCGGCATGACCATCCCCTCTGGGGGGTGATTTCTTGCTTTCTGTCTCTATGTCTCTCTCTGTCTGGCGAGCACACATGCCCTATAGCGAAAACCTCTCCAAAAAAGAAAAAAAAAAAAAAAAGGAAGAAAGAGAGAGAGAGAGAAAAAACAGTATAGTATCATTCTTTAAATTATTTCCAGTATAGAAAATGTTTTATTATTGGGGGCCAGCAAGTGGCACGGTGATTAAGGTACTGAACTCCCACATGGCTGACTACAGTTCAAGTCCTGGACCTGGTGTCTTGCTTTCTCACTTTCTCTTCCTCTCTTTCTCTCTCTCTGGTGAGTGCACATGCCCTATAGCAAATTAAAATAATAATAACTTTAAAAACTAAATAAATAATTTTCAAAACAGTTTTTTTTTTTGGAGAGGTTTTCGCTATAGGGCACATGCGCTCGCCAGACAGACAGAGACATAGAGACAGAAAGCGAGAAATCACCCCCCAGGGGGGATGGCCACGCCACAATCCCTTCTCCTCCATTCTCTTCTTGGGATCTTGGGCACGCACACACATGCGCCCGGTGTGAGTTTTAAGCCACCAGGTCCAGGATGCGAACCGCGGTCTACTACGTGGGAGTCCAGAGACATAGCCATTACGCTAACTGCTGGTTCCCATTCAGCACAGTTTTATTACTGAAAATATACCCCATTTACGATGTTGGAGAAACCAGCATTCTCACTGTTGAAAGGATAAATCCACACATTTTAGGTGGGCACTTTTTGGCAATTCTATGAAAATTTTCAATGTACATATTCTTTAATCCTGCAATTTTTCTCCTGGGAATACACACACACACATCTATGAGGTGCACTATTATTTGCAACAGCAGGAAATAAGAAGAAAACTAAATATCTATAATTAGGGAACCAGTTAAATATATTATAGTATATCCATACAATGGACTACTTCACAGCTCTGACAAAAAATTAGGTAGGTTGGGATCAGCAGTTAGTGTAATGGCTATGTCGCTGAACTCCCATGTAGCCGACTGCAGTTCGAGTCCCGGACCCGGTGGCTTAAACTCACACTGGGCGCGTGTGTGTGCGTGCCCAAGATCCTGAGAGGATAATAGAGGAGAAGGAATTGCGGCGTGCCCATCCCCCCTGGGGAGTGATTTCTCACTTTCTGTTTCTCTGTCTTTCTCTGTCTTTCTGGCAAGCACATGTGCCCTATAGCAAAAACCTCTCAAAGCAAAAAAAAAAGGTGGACCTAGTTTAAATGGAATGAAACATCTTTAAAATATATTTTCATATGATATAAGACGATTCAGAGCAGCAGCCATTGTGCATTCCATTTGTGTAAATGTTTTTAAACGTATGCTTACACATACCTAAGGAAACTTTGCACTCATATGTAAAAGACTACTACTAAGGGCCAGGCAGTGGCACACCGATAATACAGGATGCTCTGAGGCTGATCCACATGGAAAGGTCCCAGGTTTGCATCCAGAGGCCTTCCCGAGTATACCAGGCTTATGTGTACCTTTAATCCAGGTCTGGCTAAAGCTGGGGGTAAGTTGTGGCATCAAGGTGGAGTCAGCAGGCAGCGAAGTGGTTAAGGCGCTGGACTCCCACATGGCCAAGCATGGTTGGAGTCCCAGACCTGGTGGCTTGTTTTCTCACTCTTTCTCTCTCTCTGGTAAGTGCATGTGCCCTACAGTAAAATTTTAAATAATTATTATTACTATTTTATTTATTAATTTTTTCTTTTTTTAATTTATTTATATTTTAATTTGACCAGAGAGGAACAGGGAGAGAGAGAGAGAAAGCCATCAGGTCCAGGACTTGAACTATGGTCAACCATATGGGAGTCTAGCACCCTTAACCACCATACCACCTGCTGGCCCCAATAAATATTTATTTTAAAAAAGGATCCTATTGGAATGCTCTCTCATGCATAGGCACATGCTTATAGAATTAATAAATAAACATGCTAAAATGAAACTACATAAAAATTGCTGGGGGTAAGGAGTATATCTATAGACAGCAACAGAGTGGTCTTTTTTTTTTTTCTTGAGAGGTTTTCTCTATAGGGCGCATGCACTCGTCAGACAGAGAGAGACAGAGAGAAAGAAAGCGAGAAATCACCCCCCAGAGGGGATGGATGTGCGTGCCCAAGATCCCGAGAGGAGAATAGAGGAGAAGGAATTGCGGCGTGCCCATCCCCCCTGGGGAGTGATTTCTCACTTTCTGTTTCTCTGTCTTTCTCTGTCTTTCTGGCAAGCACATGTGCCCTATAGCAAAAACCTCTCAAAGCAAAAAAAAAAGGTGGACCTAGTTTAAATGGAATGAAACATCTTTAAAATATATTTTCATATGATATAAGACGATTCAGAGCAGCAGCCATTGTGCATTCCATTTGTGTAAATGTTTTTAAACGTATGCTTACACATACCTAAGGAAACTTTGCACTCATATGTAAAAGACTACTACTAAGGGCCAGGCAGTGGCACACCGATAATACAGGATGCTCTGAGGCTGATCCACATGGAAAGGTCCCAGGTTTGCATCCAGAGGCCTTCCCGAGTATACCAGGCTTATGTGTACCTTTAATCCAGGTCTGGCTAAAGCTGGGGGTAAGTTGTGGCATCAAGGTGGAGTCAGCAGGCAGCGAAGTGGTTAAGGCGCTGGACTCCCACATGGCCAAGCATGGTTGGAGTCCCAGACCTGGTGGCTTGTTTTCTCACTCTTTCTCTCTCTCTGGTAAGTGCATGTGCCCTACAGTAAAATTTTAAATAATTATTATTACTATTTTATTTATTAATTTTTTCTTTTTTTAATTTATTTATATTTTAATTTGACCAGAGAGGAACAGGGAGAGAGAGAGAGAAAGCCATCAGGTCCAGGACTTGAACTATGGTCAACCATATGGGAGTCTAGCACCCTTAACCACCATACCACCTGCTGGCCCCAATAAATATTTATTTTAAAAAAGGATCCTATTGGAATGCTCTCTCATGCATAGGCACATGCTTATAGAATTAATAAATAAACATGCTAAAATGAAACTACATAAAAATTGCTGGGGGTAAGGAGTATATCTATAGACAGCAACAGAGTGGTCTTTTTTTTTTTTCTTGAGAGGTTTTCTCTATAGGGCGCATGCACTCGTCAGACAGAGAGAGACAGAGAGACAGAAAGCGAGAAATCACCCCCCAGAGGGGATGGTCACGCCGCAATCCCTTCTCCTCCATTCTCCTCTCGGGATCTTGGGCACGCACACACACGCGCCCAGCATGAGTTTTAAGCCACCGGGTCTGGGACGTGAACCGCGGTCGACTATGTGGGAGTCCAGTGACATAGCCATTAAGCTAACTGCTGGTTCCCGAGGTCTTTTTTAACAAGGCATCACCACATTACAATCCTCCTGCCCCAGCATCCTAGTCAGCTAGGACCAGGTGTACACTACCACGCAGTGCCTGTTTAGGGTGGGCCAGTGACCAAGCCCAGCTTCCCATGCAGCGTCAGTCACTGCAGCACCCCCACTCGTGCCCAGGTAGCTGGGCCAACAACGTGTGTTCAGTGGATAGCCTAATGCCCCCTCCAACTACCACAAATTCAAATACAATCCAAATTAATCAGACCTTGGAATGTTTCCTTTGTGATCCCACAAGATACCTATTATTATGGAGGGGATTTGAGAATATAAGGATTCAAAATTCCAATTAATAACTTAGTAGAAGGGCAGTTATTATGGAAGATAGACTATTTAGGCAAGAAGATGAAAATTGAAAAGGGAAAACTAGTCAAGACAGGCAAGTATTTCTAATGGGGAGATTCATGAGAAGTAAACGTGATTACAAGAGGAGTGTTTCTCCAGGTGAAACTTGGCAGAAAGAACATTAAGATATGACAGGGCTTGGGTCACTAGGTAGCATGGTGGTTAAGGCACTAGACTCCCACATAGCCAACCACAGTTCAAGTCCCAGATGTGGCAGCTTAAAAAACATACCAGGCATATGTGCCTGTATGCCCAAAATCCCAAGGGGAGAATGGAGAAGAGATTGCAGCATGGCCATCCCCCCAACCCAGGGGTGATTTCTCACTTTCCTTCTCTCTTTCTCTGTCTCTCTCCACTGAATGCATATACTCTATGGCAAAAACCTAAAAAATACGTAAAAATAAGATATGACAGGGTTTAAACAGACTAGGTTTGGAAATGTACACTCATAAAGCTAGAAGAAACCTCAAGCAATTTCCCAAGGTCTTAAAAAGAATAGCAATTAGGGACCAGCAGTGGTTGGAAACCAGCAGTTAGCGTAATGGTTATGTCGCTGGAATCCCACATAGTCGACCGCGGTTCACGTCCCAGACCCAGTGGCTTAAAACTCACACCTGGCGCATGTGCATGCGTGCCCAAGATTCCAAGAGGAGAATGGAGGAGAAGGAATTGCGGCGTGACCATCTCCCCGGGGGGTGATTTCTTAATTTCTTGCTTTCTGTCTCTATGTCTCTTTCTGTCTGTCTGGTGAGCGCATGCGCCCTATAGAGAAAACCTCTCCAAAAAAAAAAAAAAGGGACCAGCAGTGGTGTAATGGTTATGTTGTTGGCCTCCCACATAGTCGACCACAGTTCAAGTCCCAGGCCCGGTGGCTTGAAACACACCAGGCATGTGTGTGTATGTGTGTGTGTGTGTGTGTGTGTGTGTGTGTCTGTGTGCATGCTCAAGATCCTAAGAGGAGAATGGAGGAGAAGGGATGGCAGCATGGCCATCCCCCAGGGGCTGATATCTCACTTTCTATCTCTCTGTCTCTCTGGCAAGCACATGCACCCTATAGCAAAAACCTCTCTCTAAAATAAAAATATATATATAAAAAAAAAGAATTGCTGGGGACCAGCAGGTGGTGTGGTGGTTAAGGTTCTGGACACTCCCACATGGCTGACCACAGTTCAAGTTCAGGACCTGGTGGCTTGCTTTCTCACTTTCCCTCTTTCTGTCTCTCTGTCTCTCTGTCTCTCTCTGATCAAATTAAAATACTCTGTGTGTGTGTCTCTCTCTGGTCAAATTAAAATAAATGAATGAATAAATAAAATTAAAATAAATAATTCTTTTTTAAAAATTGCTATTATTTGATGATATAAAATGCTGAAACCATTAAGGCAAAATCATCTATTAAATGAGGTAAAAATATAAATTTATATTCTGCATAAATCAGTAAAAGGAACCTGTTAGAAGTGGGAAAAGCAGGTCTGTTGGACATATTTTAAAGATCTCTCCAATGGGATCATATGCTTACACACACACACACACAAAGTAGGGTGACCGATCACCCCATTTACCTGGGCCTGAGTGGGTTCCTGGGATGCAGGGCTTTCACAACAGTCTAAACCACCACAGTCCCAGGCAAACCAGGAACAAATTGGTCACCCTAACACAGACACGATAGGTGACAGACAGACAGGCATGTGATTAGATAGACAGTAACAATTACAGATAATCTTACAAACAGGTCTCTGAAACACATCGTGAAACATTTTAAGTTAAAATTATTAGGGCTGGCAGGTGGCGTGGTGGTTAAGGGCACTGTACTTCCACATGGCCAGCCATGGTTCAAGTCCTGGGCCCAGAGGCTTGCTTCTCTCTCTCTCTCTCTCTCTCTCTCTCTCTCTCTCTCTCTCTCTCTCTCTCTGTGTGTGTGTGGGGGAGGGAATATTAAAATAATAATAATAATAAGTTTTAAAAATTAAATAAAATAAAAAATTTTTTAATGATAAAATTATCATTACTGCTTTGGTTCCCATTATATTTTTAGAGAAATTTTTGCTAGGGATGCATCCATTCACCAGAGAGACAGAGAGATACAGAGATATAGAAAAAGAGAAATCACCCCCCCAGGGAGGACAGTCACACAGCAATCCTTTCTCCTCCATTCTCCTTTCAGAATTTGGGGCTTGGATGGAAACATGTCTGGCATGCGTTTTAACCCTCTGGGTCATGAACTTGAGCCATGGTCGATTATGAGGGAGTCCAGCAATGTGGTTCCCTTTATTTTTAATGGCTATATAAAGTAAACTCAGCCACTATTAGGCCACTTCCATACTCTATCTCTTGAAGCAAAATAGTCTAGTTTAGAAAAACCTTGTAACATGCCCGTCTAGATGATTATGGTTGAATAGATTTAAGATCTATTTCTATTCAACTTGATAACAGGAAAGAGCTGAAATTTCATAGTATTCTTAGGTTTTCTTGGATATGAGAATTATCAGAGTTAATTTACCTAGTCAATAAATACTTACTAAGCAACTAGTTTGTGCTACATGATTACTATAATGTGGCCACAGGGCCAGCAGATGGCATAGTGGTTAGGGTGCTGCATTCCCACATGGTAGTCTGTGCTTCTGGTCCCAGACCTGCCTGCTTCAAACTCACACTGGGTACATGCACATGTGTGCCCAAAATCCCAAGAGGAGAGTAGAGAAGGGACTGTAGTACGGCCAGCCCCAGGGAGTGGGGGAGTAGGTGGTGGAGAGCAGTGATTTCTTACTTTCTGTCTCTCTTTCTCTGTCTCTCTCATGAACATACACACCAGATAGCAAAAATCTCTAAAAATAGATATATATATAATGTGACCAGAATTATTAGTATAGGAGTGTCCAGAGCCTTTCACCAACCCTACCCTGCCAATAAAAAAAAAAAAAAAAGCTACAATTTTCAACCCAATTTCACCTCTTCCCTATTGCAAAAGAAGAAAGATTGATCTACAGTGTAACTGTTTTGGAAGTGAGATGAGAAGGAAGAGCCTCCGTGTGCTGGATTTAGAGGTGAATTATGGAACATAATGTCTAACAACAACTGGGGAGGTGGGCAGTTGTGAGAGAAGAGGGGGAACAAAAAAAAAAAAGCTACAATTTTCAACCCAATTTCACCTCTTCCCTATTGCAAAAGAAGAAAGATTGATCTACAGTGTAACTGTTTTGGAAGTGAGATGAGAAGGAAGAGCCTCCGTGTGCTGGATTTAGAGGTGAATTATGGAACATAATGTCTAACAACAACTGGGGAGGTGGGCAGTTGTGAGAGAAGAGGGGGAACACTTTGATCTACTTTCGTGGACTCCTGAATGGTAGTTACTTGCCTGCGTTTTCCTTTTTTGGTTTTGTGGGATTTTTAAAATAAGTAATGCCGTTTATTTCCAAGCAAAATATGAGTGACCTAGGCCCGGAGAGGAGGCAAAACATGCTTTTTTCTCAGGGCGATTAGGTACAGAGGTTCCTTTTATTTGATTTTGAGAGTGAGAGACAGAGTTTGGAATTTAGTGAAAAGTTTTTCCATGGGTCTGGCCCAAAAAAGGCAGGACATGTGTAAACAGAAGGGAGGGGGTGTTGTAGGTTGTAGGTGGGTTTTACAGCGTTTAAGTTGGTGATTGGAGAAGGAAGGTTGCTGAGATCAGAAAGGAATGCCTGTGTTTTTTTTGCCAGTGTTCAAGAATGAGCCACGTGTGTGTGTGATTTATAAGGGGAAGCAAGGAAACCATGATGTGCTGGGCCACGTTATTCCTGTTAGAGAAGATTCCCCACCTGCTGCCTTTGTGCCTATCTCAGCTCCCCACCTCCCCGAGTTCCATAACATTTTCTGCCCAATTATCTCCCTGTTGTAAACATGTAAACATATGATCAAAGAAAGCAAGTATCACTTGTTTGCATTTTAAGTCTGGTTTACAGAGAAGGCATTCTAGAAAACGACTGACGCTCAGGTGTTCTTCATACCACAATGAATACAAATGTGTTTTGGAGAATTCATTCATCCATCTAAGCGCCAGGCCACAGACACACAGGTATTTCAAATAAATGATTTCCACTCAGGCCCAAGTCATGAAGAGAACAATAAGTGTTATGGCTTAGTTCAAATGTAAGCTATGGGTTTTACCGATTTCATATTGAATCCTCAAGTTCTACACGAACAATAGACAACAAACACGTTAGCAATATAATGTGTTTGGATCAGGGAAGCACATGCAACAATGTTTTTAAAACTGTATACAACTTTTTCACATCAGCAAATTCAGTACTGTGCTGGAGAAAGGCGATACGCTCAGATTTCCTACATTGATCTGCAAGCCTAAGGACTCAACAACCTCTCGGCCTAGATTCGAAGGAGTGCAGAAGGAAAGGGAGACTGATTGTCTAGCACAATTTTCATTTTACAAAGGAAAAAGGAGATCCAGGGGCGTTAAGCAACTTTTCTAGAGCCACATAACTCCAGCCTTGAGCGCAGTTCTTAGACCCAGGCCCTCCGACTCAGAATCAGTGGCTCTCCGTAATACCGCACAGGCCTCACAACAATTCCAGTGTGTTTTTCTAAAGTATTATCTACAGTCACCTTAGAAAGTTTCATTATAGGGAACCAGCAGTTAGCGTAATGGCTATGTCACTGGACTCCCACGTAGTCGACCGCGGTTCGCGTCCCGGCCCCTGTGGCTTAGAACTCAAGCCGGGCGCGTGTGCGTGCGTGCCCAAGATCCTGAGAGGAGAATGGAGGAGAAGGGATTGCGGCGTGGCCATCCCCCCTGGGGGGTGATTTCTCGCTTTCTGTCTCTATGTCTCTCTCTGTCTGTCTGGCGAGCGCACGCGCCCTATAGCGAAAATCTCTCAAAAAAAAAAAAAAAAAAGAAAGTTTCATTATAAAAGTAATTTCTTCACGATAGATATTAAAACAGACTGAGGTTATGTTTTGTTGACAAAAAATAGATGAAAAATATATATATTAACTGGAAGTGTCTTGCTAGATATCCTGTGACTAGGAAGACCAATTGATAAATTATTGATAGAGATTTTAAAAAATAATAAGTCTTAGGATGGTTATATAACATCTGAAAAAAATCACAAAATTGGAATAAAGAAAGTTGTTTTGAAATTATGCGAATTTTAGGACCAACAGATGGTGTAATGGTTATGTCACTAGACGAAGGGATTGCAGCGTGGCCATCCCCCTGCAGGGTGATTTCTGTCTCTCCGGTGAGCACACACACCCTAAAGCAAAAATCTCTCTTAAAAGAGAAAGAAAGAAATCATACAAATTTAAAAAGCTATAAGGAAAATGATAGACCATCTGCTTACATACGCGTGTAGAAAGGGGCTCAGATGACAGCATAGATAGCAGTAAGCCATCAGGTGACCCACACAGGAAGGCTCCAGGCGCATGTCTTCTGCAGACCTCCCTGCATAGGCCAGGCACACGTGTTCGTGATCTGGGCTGGGAAGCTAGGAGGTGGGTTGGAGTGGATCTCAAAGGGGTACTGTTCATTTTTCTGTATCTCCATCTCTTTTGTTCATGGGAGAAATAAATTTCTCTTTAAGGTTTTTATCATAGGGAGCATGAGCTCTCACCAGAGAGATAGAAAAGAGATAGTAGGAGAAAAGGTGAGAAATCACCCCCCAGGAGGAGGGTCACACCTCATTCCCTTCTCCCCCATTATCCTCTCAGGATTTGGGGCACGCACACACATATGCCTGGCATGAGTTTCAAGCCGCTGGATCCAGATCTAGCACTGCCTGTGGGAGTCCAGTGCCTTAACCACCACACAACCTGCTGGCCCCAAACCGTAATCATCTGGACTGGCAAGTCACAAGATTTTTCTAAACTATACCATTTGCTTCGAGAAAAAGTATGGAAGTAGCATAATTAATGACCAAGCTTAATTTCAATTGCTTCTATTAAAAATAAGAAGAGTCAAAGCAATAATGTTAGTTTTAAATAAATTTTAGAAAAATATGAAAAGATTAAAAATGAGATACTATTTTTCACATATCATGCTGCTAAAGTCTCTTAGATTTAAAGAAATACAATGTTCAAAAGAGTGTATGGAGGGACCAGCAGTTAGCGTAATGGCTATGTCGCTGAACTCCCATTTAGCCAACCGCAGTTCGAGTCCTGGACCCAGTGGCTTAAAAAACTCACGCCGGGCGCTTGTGCGTGCGTGCCCAAGATCCCCAGAGGAGAATGGAGGAGAAGGAATTGCAGTGTGGCCATCCCCCCTCGGGGGGGGGTGATTTCTCGCTTTCTGTCTCTCTGTCTCTCTCTGTCTGGCGAGCGCATGCGCCCTATAGCAAAAACCTCTCCAAAAAAAAAAAAAATCAACCAAACTTCTTTTAACCATAACTTGATAAAGAACGTCTACAATCCACCTGCAGCTAAGATCATACTTAGTGAAAAAACTGTTCTTTCCCTCTAAGATCAGGAAAAAGGCAGGGATGTCTATTCTCACCACTCATATTACTGGACAAAAAGATAAGAAGAAGAAAAAAAAAAAAAAAAGAAAACATTCAGATTAGAAAGGAAGAAATGAAATCAGCCTATGGCATGGCTGTAACACAAGGCTCTGCAAGGCTAGCCCCACATGAAAAGGTCACAAGTTCATGTCCTAAGACCTCCTTATACACAGCAGACATGCACATGGGGGCCTGTGATCCAGGCTGGCTGAGGCTGGGGGTGGGTCATGGCATGAAGACCTAGTTGGAGGTGCCCTTCTCTTTCTTTCTCTCTCACTCTCTCTATCTCTCTCAAAAGAAATAAATAAATAAACTTTAAAAAAAGAAAGAAAAGGAAATAATTAATTAATTAATTAAAACTCTTAAAACTAAAAAGTGAATTCAACAAGGTCATGGGATACCTGAATAACACCTAGAAATCAATCACATACGAATATACTCCCAATGAACACACGAAAACCAATTTAAAACACAATGTACAGGCCAGCAGGTGGCGTAGTAGTTAAGGTGCTGGACTGGCACATGGGCAACCCCAGTTGGAGTCCCAGGCCTCGTGGCTTAAAACTCACACTGGGCACAAGTGTGTCCATGCCCAAAATTTCAGGGGGAGAATGAAGGTTTTTTTGTTTTGGTTTGGTTTGGTTTTTGTTTTGTTTTGTTTTTCAAGGGCCACAAACTTTATTAAAAGTAAACGTAATGTAATATGTACAGATGGCACATGGTGTCAGTTTTGCAAGAGATTGCAGCATGACCATCCCCCCAGGGGGTGATTTCTCACTTTCCCTCTCACTGTCTTTCTCTGTCTCTCTCCTCTCTGGCCAGTGCCCATGCCCCATGGCAGGTGCACACACATGTACACACACACACACACACAAACTTTATTAAAAGTAAACGTAATGTAATATGTACAGATGGCACATGGTGTCAGTTTTGCAAGAGATTGCAGCATGACCATCCCCCCAGGGGGTGATTTCTCACTTTCCCTCTCACTGTCTTTCTCTGTCTCTCTCCTCTCTGGCCAGTGCCCATGCCCCATGGCAGGTGCACACACATGTACACACACACACACACACACACACACACACACAGGATCAGCAGATGGCATAATGATTATATCACTGTATTCCCATATAGTCAACTGCAGTTCAAGTCCCAGACCTAGTGGCTTAAAACTTACATTTGGGGCATGTACCAATATAGCCAAAATCCTGAAAGGAGAATGGAGGAGAAGGGATTACAGTGTGACCATCCCCCCTGGGAGGTGATTTCTCGCTTTCTGTCTCTCTGTCTCTCCAGGGAGCACATGAGCCCTGTAGCAAAAATCTCTCTCAAAAAAGAAAATATGTACAATGGTATTTGTGACAACTCCCCCCAAAGAAAATAAAGTATTTATTAATAAACTTGTACAGAATCTTTATACTGAAAATTACAAAATGCTAATAAAAGAAATCAAAGACTATCTAAAAAAGTGGCAATTTGGGACCAGCAGTTGGCGCAATGGCTATGTCGCTGGACTCCCATGTAGTCAACCACAGTTTGAATCTGAACCCAGTGGCTTAAACTCACGCTGGGCTCATGTGTGTGTGTGCCCAAGATCCCAAGAGGAGAACGGAGGAGAAAGGATTGCGGCGTAGCCATCCCCCCAGGGGGTGATTTCTCGCTTTCTGTCTCTCTCTCTCTCTCTCTCTCTCTGTCTTTTTGATGAGCACACATGCCCTATAGCAAATATCTCTCCAAAAATAAATAAATAAATGCCAATTCATTAATTGAAAGGTTCATCAAAGATGTCAATTCTCCCAAAGTTGATAGAAATGTTTAACACAATTTCTGTCAAGATATCAGTAAGATTTTTATAGATAAAGACAATTTTATTCTAAAACTTAGACTAAATTAGCCTAGTGGTTAAGGGAGCCAAATCCCACACAGCCAACCATGCAGTTCAAATCCTGGCCTGGCAACTTGAAAATCACACCAGGCACGTGTGCATACATGTCCAAAATTTCCACAGGATGGAGAAAGGAGAAGAGATTGCAACATGAGCCTCACCATTGGATGGCTTTTCTATATACATTTTTTGATCTTTGTCCCTCTGTGTCTCTGGCAAGCGTGCATGCCCTCTGACAACTGTGCACGCCCTCCAGTAACTGAAAGAAAGAGAGAGAAAAATAAAGAAAAAGAAAAAAGGAAGGAAAGAAAAGAAAATTTATATGGAAAGACACAGACCCTAAAATAACTAAAACAAAGTTGACCAAAGAATAAAGTGGAAAAAACTATTCTACCCAATAATAATAATCACTTTGGAGCTACAATCATCAAAACAGTGTGATATTAGCTAAAGAAATAGCACAGAGATCTACGGAGTAGAACAATGAACTTAGAAACACACCCCCACGAGGGAGAGAGAGAGAGAAAAGGAAAATGAAAGAGAGAAGGACCTTCGATAGAGTCATGTCACACCTCAACTCCCTTCCTCCAGCCCTTCAGCTCCTAAGGATCCTGGGCACCTGCAGGCAAACCCCGCATGTTTCAGGGATCCAAACCAGTAGTTGACCATGTGGCTTCCAGCACTGCAGTCCTGCACACTGTCACCTACACCACCTGGGCTAGTGCAGTTTCTAACTCACAAATTAGAGAACAAATGGTGGCTCGGTAGTAACACACTATAATACTGAACCCACATGGGAAGGTCCAGGGTTTGCATTCCAGAGCCTCCCTGTGCATGCCAGGCACATATGTGTCTATGATGTGAAATGGCTAAGGTCACAGGTGGGTGGTGGCATGAAGACCTTGTTGGGGGCTCCTGTTTCTCTTTCTCTGTCTCTCTTTCTCTCATGGAAGAAAGAAAGAAAGAAAGAAAGAAAGAAAGAAAGAAAGAAAGAAAGAAAGAAAGAAAGAAAGAAAGAAAGAGAGAGAGAGAGAGAGAGAGAGAGAGAGAGAGAGAAAGAAAGAGAGAGAGAGAGAGAGAAAGAAAGAAAGAAAGAAAGAAAGAAAGAAAGAAAGAAAGAAAGAAAGAAAGAAAGAAAGAAAGAAAGAAAGAAAGAAAGAAAGAGAAGGAAGGAAGAGAAGGAAGGAAGGAAGGAAGAAGAATGAAAGAAAGAGAGAAAGAGAGAAAGAGAGAGAGAGATAAAGAAATTTAAACACAGACACACACAAATTATTATCATGTCACCCTTTAAAATAATCTCCAGTGGTGGGGCCAGCAGGTGGCATGGAAGTTAAGGACACTGGACTCTCACATGGCCTACTATGGTTTGAGTCCCAGACCTGGAGGCTTGCTTTCTCACTTTCTCTCTCTCTCTTTCTCTCACTCTGTCCCTCTCTGGTCAAATTAAAATAAATAAGTAAATAAGCAAATTAATTTTTGAAAAATTTTCCAGTGGTTTCCCATTTCACTTGGATGTTTTGATCATGACCCACAAGACCCTCTGTGGTCCTGATCCTGCCCAATTTTTCAGCTTTGTCTTATGTCACCATAGCCCTCAACTGCTATGCTTTAACTATCAAATTAGTCCATCTTAACAGACAGATTTATTGATTTTGAGCAAATATATTTCGACTATGTTGAAGTCAGCAGAAAGAAGATGACATTGCATCTATATCACCAGCCAAAAAAAAAAAGAAAAAGAAAAAGAAATGACTACCCTAATACCTTCGATCCCAGTCCTTTTATTTAAATCTCACATTTACATTCCCTTACTTGCACCTCATAGATAAAATTTGAAGCCAGTAGGCAGATACCATTGTTCTTTCACAACTGGAAAACAGAAAGATGTGACGATGTCATCATGCATGAAACGGCCATATCTACCTCAACTTAAATGTAAATTAAATGTTAATGGAATCTTGAGCCACAGTTCATCCTGTAGAGTCATATTGTCGGTGTCAGATATGTGCCCTACTTCGCAAAAAGCCCGGCCTAGCATGCTACAGCTCCTAAGTTCATTCTTTAAAAACCGTATTTTAAATATCCGTGTTATCCTCTAATATCTCTGAAAAACATGATATTATTCCCAATTTGTACTCTCTCTGCAGAGAAAAATTATATTTGTACTGTCATTATGGCAAGGAGCGTCCTGAAATGCATAAACTACCCATGTCAAATAGAGGACTATAATTAATTTTCTAATGTCAAGTATCTATTTAGGCATCTTTGGCATTTCAAAATAAAACTGAAACCTCAGAAAAACAAGTAGAATATTTTTATCAATGTGGGTCAAGGTTTATTTTTGTTTGAATGCTAAAATGAATGTGTAAAAGAGAATTTTCCTCGTATTGTTCATGTATTAGTAATCACAGGTTTTCCTAAGGAAGAGAAGGAAATCACACATTACTCAGAGGCGCTGAAAATGCCGATCGCTTCTACGGCAATCTAAAGCATGGGAAGGTACAAAGGCATGAAGAGCAAATGTGGATCCCACAGATAGTGTGGGCAGGGCGGGCAGTGGGACAGGGTCAGGAGGGAATCATGGGGAGAAAGAAGGGAAACATTTAACAGACACAAAAGTGTAAAGTTATGTGTTAAGGAGGATGGGCATGGTAATATGTTTGCACTAATACACCGTGTGTTCGTGCTGGGAAGATTCCTTCCAAATGGCACAAAGATGTAAACTGATAAAATGTAACTAACACAAGAGATGAGGCCAGCAGGTCGTGTAGTGGTCAAAGCACTGGACTCCCACGTACTTGACAGTGGTTTGAGTCCTGGACCTAGCAGCTTAAAACTCCCACCGAGCATGCGCACGCGCCCAAAATCCCAAGAGGAGAATGGAGGAGAAGGGATTGCTACATGGCCATCCCACCCTGGGGAGGGGGGTGACTTCTTGCTTTCTGTCTCTCAGTCTCTGTCTCTCTGACGAACACACATGCCCTATAGCAAAAATCTGTGAAAAAGAAGCGGGGGGGGGGGGGGGGTGCGGACTGATTACTAAGCGCCTACCTGAGTCAACAAATAGAGTACTAAACTTCGATTTTTTTTTTCTCTTAGAGAAAAATGTTTACCCAAACTAATTCACACACAAAATATTTTATAAAACGGAACTGCTCTGGTGTAAAGGGGGCGAAAATCCAGAACTCCACCTGCTGAGCTAACCCCTTGCCCTAGTTTTCCTATGAAGAACCTAAGGACATTTTGTTTTGTTTTAACTTAATTTCTTTCTTTCTTTCTCTTTCTTTCTTTCTCTCTTTCTTTCTTTCTTTCTTTCTTTCCTTCTTTCTTTATATATTTTAATTTGACCAGAGAGACAGAGCGAGAGAGAGAGACAGAGAGGAAAGTGAGAAAGCAAGCTGCCAGGTCCTGGACTTGAACAGCAGTCAGCCATGTGGGCATCCAGAGCCCTTAATTAACCACCACACCACCTGCTGGCCCCTGTTTTGTTTTGGTTTTTGTTTTTTAAAGAGCTTTTTATTTATTTATTTTTAAGGTTTTTGCCATACGGTGTATGCACTCGCTGGAGAAACAGAGAGAGGATAAGAGAAATTCCACTCCCTCTCAGGGGAAGATGGCCACACCACAGCCCCTTCTCTTCCATTCTCCTCCTGGAATTTTGGGCACATACTCACACCTGTCTGGCATGTTCCATAGCTGCCAGGTCCAGGACTTGAACCTCAGTCAACCATGTGGGAGTCCAGCTCCTTAATCACAGGCTACCTACTGGCCCCAAACCTAAGACTTATAAGCTTGATATTTTATAATCCTCAGAAGTTGCTGGAATTTTACTTTAGTTCCTATTGAAAAGGATGGATTTTTATAACACAAATTTAAGATGCATCATATGTTTAATTTTGTTTTGATAAAATGTTGGTTTTATTTCTATTTCAAATTGCCTGTCTCTCCATCCCCTTACACAATTCTCTTTGCTTTTATTCTGTTTCAAAAGACTACAACTGCTTTGACTGAGTTTTGAGTTTCTAAAACACAAAGGGGAAGGAACATATCATTTCAGGAGATAGATTCCGCATGTTAATGTATTCACTGTTTTATTTTAGAAGCACAACTTTATCTTAAATCAAGTGAACCACAGATTACTGCCCATTCTAATGTGTGGCTGGGTATCACAATTCATAACAGCACCAATGTCAATGATTTAAAGCTGAATGTGCTGATATTGAAACTAGAACAATAGCAGGTGGGGGAATGGCATGTGAACACAGCTTCCTGAAAATTTGGGAATTTTACTATTTCTCTCAATAAATCTGAACAGGAAAAGGAATACCACAATAGCAAAAAAAAAAAAAAAAAAGCTACAAGTTTCAGAGGAGACAGAGATAGATAAATCAAACTCAGGCACGAGAGAAACAATCGTTGCAAGTCTTGTGGACCTGGTCATTTAGGGTGGCCTCCCCACCAACCAGTATCTCCTTCTTTTGAGTAGATATATAATATTCTCAATCTCCTTAAGCCTCACCTAGAAGCAGTCCTCCCTCAGGGATAGCCTTGTCATTCCCAGGAGACAGGCATTTCGTGTGGCATGGGCATAAAGAGCATTCATTGTTCAGGGACCAGTAGTTAGCATTATGGCTATGTCACTGAACTCCCATGTAGCCGACCGCAGTTCAAGTCCCAGACCTGGTGGCTTAAACATACGCCAGGCGCCTCTGCGTGTGTGCCCAAGATCCCAAGAGGACAATGGAGGAGAAGGGATTGCGGCATGGCCATCCCCTCTGGGGGGTTGATTTCTCGCTCTCTATCTCTCTGTCTCTCTCTTTCAGGGTGAGTGCATGCGCCCTATAGCAAAAACCTGTCCAAAAAAAAGAGCATTGTTCAATCCAATCAGATGTGGTATTCGTGTGTGTGCAGGTGCACTCATACTCATACGTGTGCATGTGTACGTGTGGGGGTTTGGTTTTGTTTTTTAGATAAGGTCTTGCTGTGCTATGATCCTCCTCCTAAGTCCTCAGCCTCCCAGGTGGCTGGGCTACAGGTACACATCACTGTCCCGGGCTTTTTAGGATGAACCAGGAATTGACCATGCGACCTCAGCCTGCCAAGCCACACATCCAATACATGCTTCACCAGTGAGGCACCAATAACCTCTTTATTTGTAGATACTTTGCTGTATCTCCTTTACTATCCTGAAGTCAAAGTCCTTGACCCTGTAACTTGCTCATGCACATATTCTATAAGGTTTCAATAGTGATATAAAGAAGAAAATTAAAATAAAACAATTTATCATTTAAACTGTAAGTGTTCAGAGGTGACTATATTAAAAGACCTAGTGAGGGGCCAGTAGGTGGCATGGTGGTTAAGGTACTGGAGTCCCACATGGTTGGCTGTGGTTCAAGTCCCAGACTTGGCAGCCTGCTTTCTCACTTGCTTCTCTCTCTGGTGAGCACACATGCTCTATAGCAAATTTTTAAAAAATAATAATAATAATAGGGGCCAGCAGGTGGCACAGCAGTTAAGGTGCTGGACTCACACTTGGTCGACCACAGTTCTAATCCTGGACCTGGTGTCTTCCTTTCTCACCTTCCCTTTCTCTCTCTGTCTCTCTCTGGTCAAATTGAAAATAATAATAATAACAAATAAAATAAAATAAATAATTATTAGAAAAATAATAATAATAAAATAAAGTAAATAATTCTTTTTTTTTTTTAAGACCTAATGAAGGGTCCAGAAGGTAGCATAATGGTTAAGCTGCTGGACTCTCACATGGCCATCATGATTCCAGTCCCAGACCTGGGAGCTTGAAAAATGAAGTCAGGCCTGTGTGTATGTATGCCCAAAATCCCAAGAGGACCATAGAAGAGAAGAGATTGCAGCATGGCCATCCTCCCAGGGAGTGATTTCTCGCTTTCTGTCTCTCTGTCTCTCTAACAAATGCATAGCAAAAAATCTCTCTCTCTCTCCTCTCTCTCTCTCTCTCTCCTTTTCTCTTGTGAGTGTGTGTGCCCTAGATATTTTTTAAAACTTAAAAAAAAGAAGACCTAATGAAGTAGTTGGAAGTAATTGAAGTATCAGTAATGAATAAGAATGAGCTAAGAACCATTTTAAAATCCCAACCTAGGGGGACCAGCAGGTGTGTGGTAGTTAAGGTGCTGGACACTCTCACATGGCTGACCACGGTTCGAGTCCTGGACCTGGTGACTTGCTTTCTCACTTTCTCTCTCTCTCTTTCTCTCTCTCTTTCTCTCTCTCTCAGTGTATGTGTGTGTGTGTGTGTATGTGTGTGTTTGGTTAAGTTAAAAAAATAATAAGTGAATGAATAAATAAAATTAAGTAATAAATCATTCTTTTTAAAAAATCCCAACCGATTTCAAATGAGAAAGAGGTAAATAAAGCAGGATATGTGAATGGGAGGAGATGTAATAAAACTAAAGCTAGGGTAAGTAACAAGAAGCTGAATGCACCTGTGTGCATTAACACAAACACGGAAATAATCAATATGCCGTGGCAAGCTTCAGACTGTCCAAGTAAAGAAAATGAGCGAATACAATACTCTTTTGATTGAATTATTAATATTGTCAATATACCCCTGCTAGGATTGCAAGACTTTAGAATCTACTTTCGAAGTCCATGGGGGGGTTGTATCACTGAGAGACACACAGAGCTGCTGGTAAGACCTCTGAAAAAGCTGGACTTCAATATGAGAGAGACCTGTTTCGCTCTCATGATGAAAACCCAGAGGTACACACCAAGGGCTGGAATGATGGCTTCATGGTCATCAGCAACTTGTCCCGGTTTTCTCCTGTGCCATCTCAGCACACAGGTTTTACCCTCCAGATCACCTCATATCTGCAGGATGATCATTACGGCTCCAATCATCAAGTCCCTGATCCAGACATCAGGAAAAAGAAATCAGTCCTAGCCGATTCATACTCTCATAAAGTATTTCCTGGGGACCAGCAGATGGCATAATGGTTATGTCGCTGGACTCCCACTCAACTACAATTCAAGTCCCAGACTCGGCAGCTTAAACTCACACCAGGGGCTTATGTGTGCGTGCCCAAAATCCCCAGGAGGAGAACTGAGGAGAAGAGATTGTGGCATGCCCATCCTCCCTGGAGGGGGCGTGATTTCTTGCTTTCTGTCTCTCTGTCTCTCTCTGTCTTTCTGGCAGGCACATGCACCCTATATGTGGCGAGCACTGCATACAGAAGCCATCTTGAGCTATCCGCCATCTTGAAACCATTAGGCTTCACTTCCTCACTGAGCAAATCGTTTCTCAGAAATCATGTGACCAACCGTTCTCCCTGGAAGTGGTTGGGTTTCTAGGCAATGGGAGAGATCCACCCACATCAATGATTGGTTAATGCTGTTCTATCTCATTTGCATTTCGGGCAACCAATTGGTTCCCACCAGCTGTATATAACTCGCCATTTTTCCTGAATAAATGGAAGTAGACGGAAGACGACGACTTGATCAGCACCTGGTAGTGTGTGTGCGTGTGTTTGTCCCATCTCTCACTCCCTCCCCCAAGGAACCTGTTCCACGGTCCCGCAGGCCGGGACACCTATACCCAAAATTCTCTCTTAAAAAATAATAATAAATAAATAAATAAAGGATTTCCTGGAAGTCTCACCACAAGATACCTGCTTATCTCCCCTGGACTATTTTTGCAAGAGAGGCTGAAAGACTCAGTTGCACGCCTGGGTAGCCATTGCCCACCTGAGCACTCCGTGACAGGGCAAGCAGGGCAGGCGGTCTGTAGTGTTGTGGAAACAACGCTGCACTTGACGGTGGCAGACAGTGAGCATCTCTGATCTTAGCCCTGCACCTTCGTTCATTGCGTGGGACAGTCCCCACACTCAGCATGTCCTGTGACCTTCCTTCCACTTTCCCAAGTCCTGCCAGTGTAGGCTCAGGTCTCACCTCTTCCTTAAGGCCTTCTCTGATTACTCTAGTCCCACTGATCTTTCCGGATTCTCACTGCACAGACTACCAAACTTGACAGCAGTTCATTGTCCTCTGATGTTGTGACGCTGTCTCACAGTGCCCAAGTGTAAAAAGATGGAGTGTTTTCCACCAAAATCCCAATAGGGATGCTCCTCCAGAGAGAGTTTACTAGGATGTTTACGCTGAAGTATTTATCTATCGATAAATACCTACCATGTCGATATGAATGCCTACATTGTTTTGTGCTAGCAAAGCAGAAAAAATATTTCAGTGTTTCTGTCTATAAACAAGCAATGCCCAACCAATTAGCCCCATTTTTTCCTCAGACGATTTGAAAAATATTAGAATCATTTCTACGGAAATGCAGTCACAGAGGCAGACAGCCCCTCCCACAGGGCTTCTTTGGGAGAATGGGCTTCTAGAAGGGGTGGCATGGGCACAGGAAGGGAGCAAAGCACAATAGCAACCGAAAAGCAATGTGGCCGTGAAGGCACTCCTCAGAGACGTGAGGCAAGCTTCTGCAGAAACTAAGAGAAACTTAAAAGGAAAAACAGATGCTAGAAGAGCATTTATAGTCTGGAGTGCTATATAAAAAGAGATTTTAAGAAACTTTTGAGAAGAGAGGGAATATCCGTATTATGCTTCAAGGCTTGGAGGTAAGGGGGTCATTTTTTTGTTTGTTTTAGTAGGGCCAGCCTTGCAACTGAAGACCCCTCTGAACAGTGGCAGAGTCTCTGTTCCAGGACAATGGTCAGCCGAGCAAATCAAGTTCAACAGAGAACAACAAAATTCAAAGGCAAAATGATGGGGTACTTATAGGAATGGAAGGGAAAATTAACCAAGAGTAAACGTAAGTAGAAAAACAGGGCCAGCAGGTGGCATGGTGGCTGAGGTAATGGACACCCACATGGCTGACCATGAATCCAGTCCCAGACCTAGCAACTTGCTTTCTCTTCTTTTTTTTTATGATTTATTTTATTTAACTTTATTTTATCTTTTAAAAGAATTATTTTATTTACCTTACATATTTGTTTGTTTGTTTGTTTTAATTTGATCAAAGAAGGACAAAGTGAGAGAGAGAAAGAGAGGGAAAGTAAGAAACCAAGCCACCTGGCCCGGGACTCAAACCACTGTCAGCCCTGTGGGAGTCCAGAGCCCTTAAACACCATGCCACTTGCCAGTCTCTATTTATTTATTTTTAATTTGACCAGAGAGGGACAGAGTAAGAGAGAGAGGGAAAGTGAGAAAGCAAGCTGCCAGGTCCAGGACTCAAACTGCAGTCAGCCATTAAGTCCAACGCCATTAATCACCACACCACCTGCTGGCCCCACAATTTGCTTTCTCATTCTCTCTCTCTGGTGAGCATACATGCTCTATAGCAAATTTTTTTTAAATAATAATAAATACTATTTAAATAAATAATTTTTAAAAGCAAAAGAAAACCATCATACTTGTTCTCACCAGATAAATTCAATATGATGATTTCTCTGTGGTTAAAAAGGAAGAATGGAGATTTGGAAAATCATTTCCTGGACTAGGACTTTACATATGAACACTAAGGATACCACTGTTGTTTTGGTGTGTTATGTCTTTTTCATACTGCCTTCCCTGTGCCCAATCACCTCACCTCTGCTACAAGTTATTTTTCTGAAGATTAAATCTAACCATCTCATTTACCTGCTTAAAACTTCTGTTGGCTTCCTACAGAGTAAAAGATATCATCTAAACCCACTTGGCAACAAGGCCCTCCAGAGACCCCAGCCGACTTCCGTCCTGAGTTTTGGACCCTCACATCTGCCCTGGTGAAGCTCAGGCTGCAGGGCCATTGCATTTATTCCTCTTGCCTGTCAGTCCTTCCTCCAGCCTCTTCTTTCCCTGCCCAACTCCAGCTCACCTTCCTGGCTTTCACAACTGCATCCCAGGTAAAGCTTCCATGGCACTGTCCTCACACTCTCAGAATTCAGATCTCTCAAAGAGCATTGAAAGGTCTGCCCCATCCCTCAATGTGGGAGCAGGGACTACTTCTTTTCTCTGAATCCCCGTGCCCAGCAAGGTCTGGCACACAGCAGCAGTGGAGGGCTAAGCAAACATGAAGAGTTCTAAACCTGGGTCACTTTCTACCCCGTCCTAAGGGTTTGAGAGCACCTGCCGCTAGCCAACTCCAAGAAGCTCCCTGCCCTCATATGAGAAGCCCAGGAAGTGGATGGGGAGAGCTCTCTAAGCCCGTAAGAGGAATTCTCATAGAGTGATGGTGTCCTCAGGAAAGAAAACTCTGAGACACATAGCTGGGAGCTACTTGTCACTTACTGGGGGCGGCGTGGTGGTTAGGGGCACAGGACTCCCATTTGGTCAAGTGTGGTTCAAGCACTGGACCTGGCAGCTTGTTTTCTCTCTCTCTTACTCTCTCTCACTGTCCCACTCTGGTCAAATCAAAAATAAATAAATAAATAAATAAATAAATAAATAAATAAATAAATAAATAAATAAGCAAATAAAGTTAAATAAAATATTCATTTTTAAAAATGTTGTGGGGGATCCTTTTCTCTTTAATGGATCATCATAGAATAAAAAATAATAATAATAATGAGAGAATCAGAGACAGGGAACAGAGGAGACAAATAGAGCCAGAGTGTGTGATGTGGCCAAAGCCTCTGCTATCTGTCAGCTCACTACACCTGCTACATGGAGAATAGTCTCATTCAATCCCATGCCCCTTTCCCATTGGCCTTTCTATCTGGACCTTTCCAATGCTAGCCAAAAATAAAAGGAAAATTAGGTTTGCAACAGGAATGAACACCAGGATATTTATGAAGTATTTATGTATAGAGTAATACCTATTATGTCAATATTAATGCCTATATTATATTCATTGTATTTATTTTGTAGTGGTAAAACAGAAAGAGTATTTCAGAGTTTCTAGTCTGTCTATACACAGTAGTGCCCAACCAATTAGCTCTGTTTTCTTTTCCTATGATTCTTTGAGAGACATTCTTAGAATAAGATGGCTCAGGGTCAGCAGGGGGTGTGGTGTTTAAGGCACTGGACTTCCACATGGTTGACCACAGTTTGAGTCCCAGACCTGGCGGCTTGCTTTCTCACTTTCTCTATCTCTCTCTCTCTCTTGTCATATTTTTAAAATAATAATAATAGATAAATTAAACATAATTCTAAAGAAAAGAAAAAGAAGGGGACCAGCAGTTAGCGTAATGGCTATGTCGCTGGACTCCCATGTAGTCGACTGCGGTTTGCATCCCGGCCCAGTGGCTTAAAACTCACGCCAGGCACATATGCGTGCGTGCCCAAGATCCTGAGAGGAGAATGGAGGAAAAGGGATTGCAGTGTGGCCATCCCCCCTGGGGGGTGATTTCTCGTTTTCTGTCTCTCTGTCTCTCTCTCTGTCTGGCGAGCGCACACGCCCTATAGCAAAAACCTCTCCAAAAAGAAAAGAGAAAAAGAAAAAGATGGCTTATATTTCCAAAGTTTTAAATTCCAATTGTCTGAAACGCCTTCTCTTTTATTCAGCTCTCTACTCTAACGTTCACATCGGAAGATTCTAGTCCCAGAGTTAGATCAGCCTGGAGGGTTTCTAATTTCTTGAACTCTCTGTTCTAACTGATTCCTGCCCCCAGGGAAATATAATGCTGCTTCTGGAATCTTTGTAAGCCACACAAGGACTGCGGTGTAAAGACGTTTCGGCAATCAGTTCATGACTCAGAGCTTTTGAACATCTAGCTCCAATATCTGTTCTGTACTGCCTCTTTGTCAGGTTAGGCCTCCCAGTTTATCCCTACTTCACATTATAGAAACTATACCAACGTATTGATGAGACATGCACTGTTTGCAAATATAAAGTGTTGTTACGATGTTAGGTTCTAACAGGACATTTTAGTGAGACAAGAGCAAATGTTAGGGAAGAGTTCACCTTTGGCAGACATTTAGGAATTAACCCAATAGCCATCAAGTGTCTACTATATGCCAAGCAATTTCATATATATTTTCCCATTCAGTCTTTAACTCTGAAACATAGACATTATCTCCACTTTAAAAGAGTAAACTGAAGAGGCCGGCAGGTGGCGTGGTGTGTTGAGGGTGCTGGATTCCCACATGGCTGACCACAGTTCAAGTCCCAGACCTGGTAGCTTGCTTTCTCACTTTCCCTCTGTGTGTGTGTGTGAGTGTGTGTGTGTGTGTGTGTGTGTGTGTGATATATCAAACTGGAAAGTAATAATAATAAAGTTAAATAAAATAATTATTTTTAAAAAAGAGTAAACTGAGGTTCTAAGGGACAAAGTCGCTTGTCTAAGAATCCAATTATTAGTGAGAGCCGCAGGATTTGAGCTGAGGTCCTTTGACTCCTGGTTCAGAATTCTTGTCACTACATCACTTTTGGTTCAAAAGACTAGCACAGTCCATGGTCACCACTCATCTGTGATCCACTTTTCAATGTAAGCCTTACTAAAATAAATACACAAAATCAGAAGATTACTATGTCTCACAAAAAGAAATCGAGAGGTCCCCCCTACTCTTAGGGTAGTCTCATGTAAGCAAGAACTGGGGAACATAGAATCTGTAGAGACGTGACGGTGTTGCCAGGATTTTCACCAACAGGAATAAACCCCTGTCCAATGCGGACTACTCAGTGCCCCCCTCCTTTTGGAGTAAATGGGGCCCTTTTACAGAGGAAGCTGCTAACATGGCATCAGGCTATTAATGGGAAAAGCATTTACTTTAGATTAAGAAGAGTGTAAAGTAGAGCGGGCCCTCTATGACTGGCTATTAGGGATGTTAATTAAATATTTATAATGTCTAAATTAGCATAGTGAAAGCTCAATTCATCAATTTGTTCTGGTTTGTTTGTAGGGGGGAAAAAAAATAACTCCGAATGCCCCTGAAGAAAGATGCTAGTGGGTCAATAGGAAGATGACTGAACAATTTATTATGATTGTGGTAAACTTTTTATTTTGATTTTATTTAAAGGTACTTGTTGCCGTGCCTTACCTTAAAGACCATTTACCACAGTCAATATACTGAAGGACCATGCATTATTCATTGTTATCCAATGAAAAATTTGCTAAGGTGCTTCAATGTCGAACGCATGATTGATTCATTGATGGCTTGATAGTTACTTCCAAAAAGTAAGGACTAGATTTCCTATTGAGAACTGGGGGGTTGAGACTCCGGGAAGCCCCAAGTTCTTTCTCTTTGACTAACTAGCCTGCTTAAGGACCTAGATTTCCAAGCCTTGAAATGGTAGTTTGCTAATAGGCCTGTTTTCAGACTTCGTGGTTAATAATTCAGAAGAATAGTTAGATCTTCCACTCAAAACTGCTAAGTATGTGGCCGCTTCTCTTTCAGGGGAGTGTAAAAAAAAAATTGAGGGGATGGTAGGGAAGCCAATGCATATTAATACCTAAATACCCACAGCCCAAGGATGCTTAATGAATACAGTTGATGAATTCCATTAGTTGCAATTTTTACCTCATTTTATTATAGGAAAGTCTCAAAAGGCAAAGGCAAACTGCCCAGCCTGTTTTCAAGTGTAAATGAGAGGGAGACTGTTCATCACCCATATATCCAACAGGATACCTGTGGCTCACTGAAGCTCAGTACCACTCACACACTATTGAGTAAACACACTTAACTAGGGAGGAAAGTCTGAAGTTTGTTTTTTTGTTTGTTTGTTTGTTTGTTTTAACCAATCTATCCTTCCCACACTGACCCTGGTTCCCCAGTACCATGTTATAAATGGACTTCTTCCCCAAAACTAAACATTAAAAAAGAAAGACCTCTTGGTTCGTTTTGACTATAATGAACTTTCTTCTATCTTGGACGTATGTCGCTTGCTTTTCCTACGAAGAAATATAGTTCGAATGGTTTTCTACGCGTGCATCCGATCTCCCTCTCTTTCTTCCTGTGCACAATCTGGCCTTCCTGAGAGCGAGGTCAGGCGTGAAAGGGTTAAAGGTTCGCTGGTCAAAATAGCCCAACAGAAGGAGCCCGGCCCAGAGCTGAAATCTAAGTGCTAATGACCGCTGCCCTTCACCCCGCTGCTGTCCACCGGCCGGACCCGCAGCCGGATGGGGGCCGGGGCTGGGAGAGCGCCACAATGTTCCGCATTTAACATTTGAACTTCTCCTAGCCGAGGCAGCAGGCCGTTTTGTCCTGGGGTCGCCGACCCTGGCTCCCTCATCAGCTGCCCTGAAACCTTAATTGAATGACAGATGGTCATTTTCGGGGGCGCCAGAAGCTGCGGGCGGCCAGCGGCGCGGGGACTTCGGCCCCAGGCCGGGAGGTGCTGCCCCGGCTCTGCCAGGAAGGGGCGGGCCCTGAGCGGCCGGGCGCGCTGCGGGGTCGGTGGGCATCAGCCCAGGGCGCCGCCTCGCACTCCCGGAGGAACCGGGCCGAAAGGGCCAAACCGGGGAAATCGCCGGGTCCTGGCGTCCTTGGACCCAGGCTGAGAGCCTGATGCAGAGGACACCCTCGGGCCCGGGCGTCGAGGTCAGGGGCCTTTGCGGCCGGTGGTTACCGCCCAAGTCCAAAATGCCCATCCGGGAGCCAGGCCTGCCTGTGGTGGCCTGAAAGCAGGAAAAGGCCAGACCCCGCGCCGCACGCCCTGCCGCACGCGGCCCGCCCTGTGTCCCCGAGAGCGCCTTCTGGCGAGCGCCATTCCTGGCCGGAAGCCACGCGGGCCTTGCGGTTCCGGCAGGCCCACCTGGGGACCTGGTCAGTGCTCCGGCGCTGCAGTCCCGTAAGCACCCAGCTGCGGAAGCTTTCGGGGCCCCAGGGGTCGTTAAGCGCCCAGCTGCGGAAGCTTTCGGGGCCCCGGGGGTAAACGATGGGCGCTCCAAAAGGCCCCCGGTGGCACCGCGCGTGGGCCAGCCTCGCTGCCTGTGCCGGCCGCCCGCGCCCTAGCGTCCTATTTCTTTAAAATAAAAAGCTGCGAGCCCTACAATTACTGGGATTACAGTGAGCGGGTATTGATCTGCAGTCGGCATTGTAGGATCAAGCGGGCGGGCGGAGGCAGACACCGCCGTCCCAACCCCCCGCCGCCGCGTCGTCCTGCAAAGCGCTAAAAAACCATTTCTAAATGTTTGATTTCAGACGCATCATCAACACCTGCTGCAAAAGAATGACACCCCCACTCCCACCCGAGCGGGACCTCCTCCCCTCTATGCCTGTGGGCCTCCCAGACCTGAGCTAGCTACGCCGCCACCTTCAGTCTTTTTTTTAATTACTGAAGGAAAATATACACATAAGCAAAAGAGAGAGAGAGAGAGAAGAAAGAAAGAAAAAAGCCTCCCCGGCAGGCGCGAGCGGGGGTGGCGACGAGGCCGTAATGCAACCCTAATGCACAGATAGCTGACATCAACTTCCGTCAGGCAGCTCCTGGAGATCGAACCTTTCGATTGTAACTGGGACAATTTGCATAGTGATTCCCTTTCAGAGCTTTCCCGGGTCCATAACAAGCCCAGGCAGCTATTCAAATGCAAGTTGCATCCCCAAATGCGACGCTGGCTTGACCAAAAAGAGCCACTCGGCGCCGGGGAGAGGCGAGACTCGCTCGGGTTCTCATCCTTCTCTTTTCTCCGTTCTTCTCCCTTTTTCTTCTCCGGTTCCTGACTTAGCTGGGAGCTGTTTATTTATGGCTGCAAATGCGTGTGCGAGAGAGAGGGAATTGATCTTTGCCTGGACTTAAAGATGGAGCCGAAGGAGCTGGAGGGAATTTGGGTTTGTGCGTCTGGCTCAGACCCTGGGCGCGAGGGGGCCGCTGGGCACAGAGCCCGAGGTCTTTCTGCCCGGCACCCCTCACCCCGCGACCCTGCAGGAATCCGCCAGCCCGGCTGACCCAGTGCCCAGGCCGGACTGCCGCAAAGTCTTCAGGCAGGGGGCTGTCTTGTCCCTGTCTCTAAAATGAACGCAATAAAAGGTATTCCCTGCGACGTGTGCTGATGATTTTTTCTTGCTGTGCACCTGCGGGAGGTGGGGCGGGGTGTGTGGGGGGAGACAGTGACCTATAAGTTTTAGGGGAACGGAGGAATCAGGGGACTTGAGATTCGGCTCCCGGTTTCCCTATTTCTTTCTTTCTCATTTTAAATTATGTAGACTGACTCGCTTTCCCTCCCTCCTAGGGGGCAAATCCTCAAACGCGAACCTGATCGCATGTCACTGAAGCAACTTGCCATGAAATCGCTAATGCGCGGCGACTCTCCCACTAGGGTAAGCCAGTCTCACTTGCTGGGGCCGGAGGGGCAGCACAAGGGGGCAGTAGGCTGAGGTAGGGCTCCAAAGGCCCAGCCACGCTGATCCACGGCTGAGCTGGTGGCCATTCAAACGTGGTGTGAGCCGGGGGCGGAGGGCAGCAGCCACGTCAAGTCTGGGAACCCAGCGGGGCGCTCCCCCAGCCCTGCAGGTTGGGCTACGTCCTTGGCCACTAAGGAATCCTCCCCACAAATTTAAAGCGGCAAATGAGAGCAGGGGTGGGGGGGCCTCCCCAAAGCAGGGTGTAAACAACACGTGTCCTGCGCTGGTGGTCGGTAAGCGAGCGCGTGTCTGTGGTTTGTGCTTGGTTCTTCTGGGCTGCTGAACTGCACCTGCATTTGTGAGCTTAGAAATGGAGCCAGCCAGATTCACTCGCTGAATGTTATTTTCCAAATTGGAACTCGTCTACACTTCCCTAGACTGGTTCAGATTTCTAAGTCCCCAGGTTGCTTGCCTCACCAGATAATCACAGGCCAGGGACTGTTGAAGTTACCTCGGTGTCAAAACCAGTTCCCCTGGTCAAAGGGCATTAAAGCAACTGCTAAAGTTGGCGTTTTGTTGTTTCGGTTTGTTTAGGGTTTTTTAAGTGATAAAATGTAGGCTTCTTAAACCCACAGAAGCAGCCAAACACATTTTCAAATGTTCTTTACCTACATTTGCTAGGGTGCTAGAAGCTGTGTGGCAGTGAGCTTTTTCGTTGTGGAGAAGGCACTCCGAGTTTTTCTCATTTTTATGCAAAGCCCTACGTGTCGTTCTCATTTTAAAAATCTGAGTGTCTTTTTAAAAATATAGAATGTTTTCTCCAACCCTTTCACAATAGTTTCCTTAATGACTTGATATGCAAGAAAGCAATGGGACTTGAATGGTCAGAAAAGCAGACTGGGAAGTACAAATTAATCCAATACAAATTGAAAACAAGTTGAAGAGACGAGATGATTACAAAAGAAGATGAGGGAATTAACTTGTCTGGAAAAGGCGAGTTTAGGGTCTGAACTTTCCAGATTTAATGATGACAAAGAACAAATCTAAAGAAATTAAATATATTCCTTTGCCCGTGCATGTACAAATGAAGAACATGGGCCTTTCTGGGCACATCGATCAAGTACACATTTTAAGGCATTTCAAAAGGCAGTTCGGATTTGGGGCACTTGCATACTTTTTCAGTAAACCACAACCAATTAGATGGTTTTGACTCTGGTGGAAAGCAATTTAAAATGTATTTCTGGCTTGGACGGGGAGAAAAATGGAAAGCATGGTAGTTAAAGTAGCACTGGTTTCTCTGGGGTTAACTTGATGTAAATAGTCTATCGGCACAGGAGATAGGAGAGGCCTGGTGGAGAGGAAGAGCTGGTCAGGTGTTGACAAAGCCCTCTGCTTCTGTGTTCTTAGGGGGCTGCTGGAGGCTCTGAACCTGGCTTTAGGTTTGTTGCATCTCTCGCTCTCTTAAAACAGTAACTCAAGATGTAAGTAAAAGTGTTTTCATTTTTTATTGATCCTGCTAACATCTTTCATTATCCAGCATGTAGCCACAGCAAATTATTGCTCATTTGATACCAAGAATTTTATTGACCATCGCTTTCGTTGGAGAGAGAATTCTAACTACGCGGCAGCTCTGCAGTTAGCCAGAGCTGGGGCTGAAGGCATTCCACGGCTAAAACTGAAGAAAATTGAGCCCTCTGCCTCCAGGAATTGATGGAGATGTGTTCATCTCAGTGGGCCACGTGGGCATGCATAGAAATCTGCTTTTTACTCTGCAAGCTTGGCCCCTACTCAGACTAAAGGTCGGTCCCTCTGGAACAGAACTGTCTATGTGGAGGGCTGGGCATTCGTTGGCCTCCCCTGAGGACGCCTTCTGACAACGTCTTTCTTACTCTAGCCAGGTCACAGCCATGAAACAATGCATGGAAGATTGTTCCTCAGTCCTGTGGTCAAAGCCACCTCCAGCTTGGACACTTAGAGAAAACATTAAAATCTCCCCTCAAACAGAAAAAATTAAACTAAAAACTTCCTAAAACGTCCGGACAGTGACTTTATGGTCTGTATAAAATTTCCTAAATTAAAACTGCACCACCCCCATCAAGAACCCAGTCATCAAAAAGGGCTAAATTGGAGGTAGGAGAAACTGTGAGGTCTCAGTCTGTTCTCTGATCGGCAATAGGCTTGCAGCCACAATGACAGGCCAGGCGACTCCTGCACTCTGGCCAGCGACCCTGCAGAGATCAAGTCTGAGCCTGGAGAAGGCCTGACCTTTGACCCTTGGTCCCACAACTCCGGGCCGCTCGGGCTGGTGAGCGAGGCAAGTGGGGAGAAAAGGCTGGAAAGAGAGAGAACTGAGAGGACAGTAAGAGAGGCCGGCGAGCTGGTGGTAGAATCTGCCTTCACGCTGAAAGGAGCTGGATCTGCCCCCACGACAGGGGCCACCAGACGCCCTGACCCTCGGGCTGCCTTTCCTATCCCCGAGACTATCCACGAGCCCTCTGAGCCCTCACAGCCTCCCTCCTGGCGTACAGGGCAAACGCGCCGGGGACCGCTGATCCGCTGGTCCCGGCATCACAGGGATGAAGGCCGAGAGAGGCCACAGCAGGTGGCGGCGAGCTGGTGGGGGCCGGGCCATTGCTCGCCCCGCGTGGGTGTCCAGCCTGGCTCGAGGACTTCCAAGTATCAAGGGGTTCACATTCGCTTCCTCTTAAGCCCTGGACCGCAAGCGAACCATCCAGGAGGAGCCAGGCCCCGGGAGACTCAGGGGAGATGGTTCGGTTGGGTTTCATTTGCACAACTACCAGTGGCTAAGCCCTCTGGGTTTGATTCTCAAACAAAAGGAGGACCAATTAACGACTTTACAAACGTGTTCCCGCCGTTTACAGCCGGTGAAACAACGCCAGCACCAAACCGGAAGACGCTTTTAGGGGCTCCAAGGGACCGACGTGGTGATTAGTGCTCTAATGGTGCTGATAAGTGTGCGTAATGCTCTCCGCACTCCCGCGCGCCGCGGTGCGAGTCCCCTCGCGCATTGGGGAGCCACTGCGTTCGGGAACCGGGCAGCAGCGAACGCGCAGAAACGTGCACTGTGGACGCTGGAATCACCTAGAGCAGCCAGGGAGAGATGCGGGTAGATTCTGGCTCGGCTAGGTCGGGGATGGGGGTGGGGGTGCGGGATGTAAAATGAAACACATTGGATTTTTTTAGTTTTCCTGTTTTGTTTTCAACGTAGATAAATAATCCCTGGAATCGTAATCAGCGCGCGCCCAATATGATCCCATTTCTCAAATGCGCGCACCGCCAGGCACACTTGAAAATTCCAGCCCACAAAGGTTTTGGAAATCCCATTTTCCTGATTTCCAGCTCATACTCTGAAACCCCACGAGCCTCTGGGGAAGAGACCAGCCGTGGCCAAGCAACCGGTCGGAAAAGCATGCACGCACGCAGACACCAAGCACACAGATACGCGGCGGTTCGTAGGATCGAAGGCTGGCGGTGGATCTCGGAGGTCGCGGCAAAGTGAGCAGGAAAGACTTCTGGCGCTACCGGAGTCTGAAAATCTACAAGGCAGGGGCATCCTGAAAGTTACTCGACGGAACTGGACCCAAGACTTGAGTTTGAATTGAAAAGCTGGGGGGGTGGAGGGGGTTGTTCTTTTTTGTCAAAGGGCGTGTGGCTTTGCCGAAGAGAGAGAGAGAGAGAAAGAAATCACTCCGCTCTCCCCTATGGGGCATGATGAAGGAAGCTGCAACCCTTTCTCCTCTTTCTCCAGGATTATGGACACGCAGGCAAAATCGCCCAGTGGGGCTTTCAAACCGCCAGACGTTGTGGGATTCAGATGCCTTAACCACCAGGCCAGCCCTTACCCACCAGGCCACTGGCTGGCTTTGCCCAGCATTTTTCTGGAGCCAGTCAGAGCTGGGCACCGGGCAATGCAGAGCTGCGAGAATTGAAGATTAGGAAAGGTATCCTCTTTGCACACAGAACAGCACATAGACCCTCGAGACCTGGAGCTCATCCCTGTGCCTTCACCATTGCACTTCCCAGCCACCTATCTTCCTCCTCCTGGCTTTGCCAGGCTAATGAAAGGAGCTGAACTCGATAGTAAATTATTTTGTTCAGCCTTCTGTCTTTTTATGAAAATAAAAGGCAACACCTTGTCATTTTTAATCACATAAGCAGACAATAAATCTAATTTCGATATTGATTTTTCCCCAGAATCAAGTGATTTTTTTTTTCATTTCAGTGTGTTTGCTTCCCAAGGAAGGGCCAATGGCTTGTAGACTGTGTGGTGATGAGGCCATGTCTTATCTTAAACATGTAGTTGATTATGGACTTTGAACATGTATAACTTAGAGGGGATTCTTGGGTGGCAGAAAAGTTGGGTTTTGTCTAATCATCTAGACAGGTTTCCAGTGCGCGCCCTTGGTGCCTTAGATCAATTTAAGGGAC
>NW_006205995.1:232908-235981 GCF_000334495.1 Tupaia belangeri chinensis
TGTAGATTCTGGCTCGGCTAGGTCGGGGATGGGGGTGGGGGTGCGGGATGTAAAATGAAACACATTGGATTTTTTTAGTTTTCCTGTTTTGTTTTCAACGTAGATAAATAATCCCTGGAATCGTAATCAGCGCGCGCCCAATATGATCCCATTTCTCAAATGCGCGCACCGCCAGGCACACTTGAAAATTCCAGCCCACAAAGGTTTTGGAAATCCCATTTTCCTGATTTCCAGCTCATACTCTGAAACCCCACGAGCCTCTGGGGAAGAGACCAGCCGTGGCCAAGCAACCGGTCGGAAAAGCATGCACGCACGCAGACACCAAGCACACAGATACGCGGCGGTTCGTAGGATCGAAGGCTGGCGGTGGATCTCGGAGGTCGCGGCAAAGTGAGCAGGAAAGACTTCTGGCGCTACCGGAGTCTGAAAATCTACAAGGCAGGGGCATCCTGAAAGTTACTCGACGGAACTGGACCCAAGACTTGAGTTTGAATTGAAAAGCTGGGGGGGTGGAGGGGGTTGTTCTTTTTTGTCAAAGGGCGTGTGGCTTTGCCGAAGAGAGAGAGAGAGAGAAAGAAATCACTCCGCTCTCCCCTATGGGGCATGATGAAGGAAGCTGCAACCCTTTCTCCTCTTTCTCAGGGATTATGGACACGCAGGCAAAATCGCCCAGTGGGGCTTTCAAACCGCCAGACGTTGTGGGATTCAGATGCCTTAACCACCAGGCCACTGGCTGGCTTTGCCCAGCATTTTTCTGGAGCCAGTCAGAGCTGGGCACCGGGCAATGCAGAGCTGCGAGAATTGAAGATTAGGAAAGGTATCCTCTTTGCACACAGAACAGCACATAGACCCTCGAGACCTGGAGCTCATCCCTGTGCCTTCACCATTGCACTTCCCAGCCACCTATCTTCCTCCTCCTGGCTTTGCCAGGCTAATGAAAGGAGCTGAACTCGATAGTAAATTATTTTGTTCAGCCTTCTGTCTTTTTATGAAAATAAAAGGCAACACCTTGTCATTTTTAATCACATAAGCAGACAATAAATCTAATTTCGATATTGATTTTTCCCCAGAATCAAGTGATTTTTTTTTTCAGTGTGTTGTGTTTGCTTCCCAAGGAAGGGCCAATGGCTTGTAGACTGTGTGGTGATGAGGCCATGTCTTATCTGAAACATGTAGTTGATTATGGACTTTGAACATGTATAACTTAGAGGGGATTCTTGGGTGGCAGAAAAGTTGGGTTTTGTCTAATCATCTAGACAGGTTTCCAGTGCGCGCCCTTGGTGCCTTAGATCAATTTAAGGGATTGCAGGTGCTTTCAGGAGTTGCAGTTTCTGAGAGCTCCTTTATCTTTAATGTGTTCAAAATTAAATCAAATAATAAAAACAATAACCCAAAAATCTTGTTGATGTCCTGGACCCAGATGCACCCTTCACCAATGTCGAGCCCCAAGCTCAGAAAAGAGACCCACCCTGCACTGGGCCCTGGGTGCAGACTACAGCAAAGGCCTCCTCCTCGAGAAGGGGAGAAGATCGGAGGGGGCCAGTTACAATCAAAAGTCTCCCAGAAGCGCAGGTACTCCCCTGCGTCCTGATGCTCACCTGTGTCTTTAAAATACATGTATGTCTTAGTTTATGTTGGTGCCAGGTGGAGTTAGTACCCCTCCTATGTAAGTCTGGAGGAGCAGAGAGCCGCACCAGGTCTCCACCTGGACAAGGAGAAAAGAAAGCCAGAGAAAAATCATTTTTTTAAGTGGAGAAAAAAAGAAAAAGGGAGGGGGGAAAAAGAAAGGGATACGAAAATAAGAAACGCAAGATGGGGAGGGGAGGGAGGGAGGTAAGAAGGGAGGAAGGAGAAAGGACTAAAAGAGGAAAGATAAGAATTGAAGAAAGAGAGAAGGATGATGAAGAGAAAGAAAGGAAAGGAGGGTGGAAAGGAAAGAAGAAAAGCAAATTTTTAGAAGACCTAATAAAACAAAACTACAAAATGACATAGTGCATGGGAGGAGAGCTGTGACTGCCCTGGAAGACTAACCAGGCCTTCTGCAGTTCTGGGAGCCTCTCCTTCCTCTTTATACACAAAACAAATGAGGGTTCTCAATGTAAATGAAAAGCCCCCCAATTCCTACCCCAATCCATCTAAACTCAGGTGTGCTCTTCTGGGCTAGAATCACCACCAGCTACCCTAACACCCTCTTTGCTGACCCCCTCACTTGGCTGCCAGGGGTGGTTCCCCCCTTCCTTGGGCTGAAGACCCTCTCTGGGGGAGGGGACCAGGCACTTTATGCCCAGCAGAGGGGGATGGGATCTCGAGCCTATGATTGACCCTTGGGCACTGACCTTTCCTGCTGTCCTCCAGGGTCAGGATTTAACCTTTCGCTCCTCCCTCTCAGTGTCCCTAGGCAAGGGGGAAAGGGAGAGTGGGTCGATATTTGGGGCTGGCGGGGGAGGGAGGGTGCAGTGCCTGTACCGCATTACCAGAGGCTGGAGCACAGACCAGGACACTCATTCCCCATGCCCCAGCAGCCAATCTGGACAACCCCGCACTTGCCTGAGCCAGATGTCAAGGCCCAACTAAACCCTGGGACTGATATAAAAAACAAACAAACAAAGAGGAGAGAGCGCAGTCTTTCCCAGTTGTCCTCCCCGGTTTAGAGCAGCCTCCCTTGGCATAAAGCTCTCCCTTTTCTGCTAAGGCACTAGCCATTCTTTCACATTTGAGGATCCTAGGGGCTTGGCCAGGAAGAGGGGGAAGAGGGCAGGCAGCAGTACAGAGCCAGAGCTGGACTCCTCACAAGGATCAAGCCTTTGACTACTCTCTGGTAACAGACGCCAGGAAACCCAGTGAAGAAATCAGGCCAAAGTCCCAGGCCACTGAGCCCTACTGACCCTGCTCCCAGTTGTGGCCCAGACAGTGTGCACCAACCCTGCACCTGCCCCATTCCGCCAACTTCCGAGAGCTTCAGGACCTGAGCCCCAGAGGGCTCTCCCGGACAGGGATAGAGGAAGAACGGCAGCAGCAAGCAGCAAACCGGAGGCTGCAGAGGCGGGGGAAAGGCCCCCCCCCCGCCCCCCCC
>NW_006205995.1:236431-243751 GCF_000334495.1 Tupaia belangeri chinensis
AGACCGGCAGCAGCAAGCAGCAAACCGGAGGCTGCAGAGGCGGGCAAAGTGCCCTCCCCCTGCCCCCCAGTTCCCCGTGGCTTGGGGTTTTCGCGGTCTCCCCTGCTGGAGCCGGGGCCGCCAGGAGCCAAGAGCGTTAGGTTCAAATGCATCAAGGCTCTGAAGTCATTTATCCGGTTTCATAAATAATTTTCTTATTACACTTAAGCCTGATTCCTGCCCCCTTCCCGTTTTTATTGCGGGGTTTCAGCGGCTAAAAAGTTTCTAAGTCGGGTGGGCTGTTGTTTTCCTTTTTCCATCATTAACATCATTAATATAAGCTATCAATAACCCTGTCGTTGGGAGCCGAGTTTCACGGTATTGATCCACGCAGCTATTCATCTCTGCCATGCAAGACACGGAATAATTTTCGCATTACAGTAGCTTGGATTTGCTTTTAATTCATATTTAAAGCTGCAACCGGCTCAGTGGAGCGCTCTGCGAAAGACTAGAGGCGCCTAATTAATAATAAGTTAGAAACGAAGGAAGGCACCGGCGAATAAATAATTAATACAGACATCTATGTCTCTTTGAATATTGCTCCTTTAAAAATTTAGACTTACCAGGACCATACTGTAAGTCTGCAATTTATATTGCGGGGATGATTTAAGAAAGCTATTTTTTTCCTTGAAATACAATACTAAATTATTTACAGTGTTTTGCAAACCTAAGTTCCTTCATTAGCCAGCCCCTCCGGTTTATTCCTTCCAGGTGGAAAACACCAATTTTTAAAAACAATCATAATAAGAACCATAACCTCCCAACAAGAACTCCTAGCTGAGATTAGCTGTGGGTTGCTGGGTTGGGGACAGAACACTGGGGAGAAAGGAATGAAGGGACCTCCTGCTCTGGGAGGGTGCTAGGGGCTTCTATAAAGGGGGTGTTGTTAGAGAAGGAAAAACAGCAAAACCTGAGATCATTGGCCAGTAATCTGGGGCACTCGCTGGTTCTGGGAAGGACAAAGTTTGAGTTCAATTCAGGATGCTCAAATGAATAGAATCTGAAGGGATCCAGGTTTCCCTTACGGGAAAATAAAATGTTTTTAAAATAAAAAAAAATGGAATTTTTAGAGAATGACTCTTGAAAACTAAGATTGGATTCCCAAGCCATCCAGAAACGACCAGTTGGGTTAGAGAGAAATAACAAAATCTGAGGGGGAAGGAGTGACTGAAAATCGGAGAAGGTTTTTGCGTGAGAGAGACCAGGATTTGTTTGCAATGTTGTTAGCGATATTGATTTTTTTGTTACTTGGATTAATGTATGTTAAACAGGAAAATACAGGCATTAGTCAAATACGTTATCATCATCTATTGTCGAGAGGGAAGTTTCTCAGGTGGGTGACAGAGACTCCATGCTTTGAGGCAATTTTAGAGATGTCAGAGTGTTCCAGGCTCAAACTGGGACAACTGACGCCGGGGTTGGGCTGGCGTTGGGCTGCTGGTGTAGGAGGAGGTGGCTTTGCCTGCAGCTCACTCCCCATCTCCCCCTCTCAGAATTACAGCCTCCTTTTAACCCACTATCCACAACCCACTGTGGGTGCATCAGCCACCCTTGGACCTCCGTGCCGAGCTAAATGATTAGAGGATGAGGCCTTCTTGACCACTGGGGTCCCCCAAATTTCTTCACCCCACTTGTCAATCTTCCCCCACATCTCCACCTCCAGGTCTCTTGGCCCAGTGACCTTCCTTCCAACCCTCTAGCGCCCCAATGTAGGTCTGGGGGCTCCTGCAGCTCAGCGTTGGTGGCCTGAGTACCAGGTGTGGTGCACATACACAGGCACGCACCCACACACATGTACCCACACTGGTTAGGCCTGAAAAAGCCGCGGGCTGGAGAGGAAAGCGCAGGAGCGGCTATTCAGCATCAAAGGGAGACCGGCCTCCCACCTCTGGACCCGGAGAAGCATTAATGAAAGAAGACAGTCCTCCGGAAGCCGGCAGCTGGGACGCCCTTCCTTCCCGCGTCCTGCCCAAGACTAACCTCCCATCCCGCCTTGGCATGCTGCGGACCAGGGACCTAGGCTTTCCTTTCAACCCCCTTCTGTAACCAGGTACACTCATTTATGGGGCCAGACCCCGACGCACAGACCCTGCTGAAGGCTTCTCCGGAGAGCCACAAAACCTAAAAGGCACTCACATTACCCCTCAGGTCTTGGATGGGTTTAGGAACAAGGCGGGACGGGGAAGGGCGGAGGGAGATCTGGGCCTTTGGCAACCTGATAATCCCACTCCCGCCTGCCCCAGGGTCAAAGGGCAGGCGCCCTCCTGGGGGTCCAACAGCGGGAGGCAGATTTTTGTGCCAGCCACGGGGCGGGGGAGGGGGTGAACGGAAGGAGGAGATTGAGCTGCTGAAGGCCGCGGGCCGCCAGGTAAGAAAGCGCGAAGTGTGAGAGGAGTGAAGGGGGAAGGACAGGGAGGGTAAGAGGACGTTCAGCCAAAGGCCAGAGGAGAGCCTAGCCAGCCGGGAGGGAGGCGCAGCAAGAGGTGGGGAGCTCGGCAACCGGCGGGCGTTTCATTTTTAAATCTTCTAGGTGTCTGCGGGTCAAATAAAGACAAGGGCGGTAACGATTATTCTGTTAAATCTATGGTACTTGACTGCGCAAACACTAATTGATTAGACACCAAAATGATTTGTTTAAAGAGTTTTCCTTCCCACGTGCAGCTGCTCTTGGGTCTGGGTCTGCGTTACAGGCGAGGCTGCGGAGGGGTTGCCGGCTGGGCCTGGCACCTGCTCTGAGTCCGCAATCCGCCTTGGGGTGGCTGGTCCAATCCGTGGACCTTAAAGGCTCCCTGCTGGGCAGCCACCGGTGTGACTAGAGTCCCTCCAGGACGCCGGAGTGTGTCTGAGTCCCTCCAGGACGCCGGACTGTGCACCAGAAGACCATGAAGAGCCGACTTTGCCCTCCGCCGGCCTCCTCCGAGATTTCTGCACTTCTCATGGCTCAGGACTGCACAAGCACAAAAATGCTTTCTTCCTTCCTCCTGTTCTCGCCAGCCCCCAGCCTTGGCACGCTCTCCGTGGTGCACAGCTAATCCAGCTTGGAGACCCAAGTGGGGTGGCATTAACCGCCACCCCACTGAAAAATTAGCCGCCTCTATGGCCTGGGTGGGTCTCTTTTGCAATATGTGTGAACAATATAAAATTATGACCAGGAAAGAAAATCCAGTGAAGATCCAAGAGAGGAGGCCAACTTCCCCAGAATAAGGCTGGGGTGAGGACAGAGCCAGGTCTTGCGGCCAGTCTCCAGAGAGCCTCAAATCCTTGCCTCGGTCCTTCAGCATCAGGGCACCCCTTCTCCTGTCAAAGATCTTGCCTTGAAGCCCTGAAAAGCCCTTGCTGAAGTGAGTGATGGCCAGAACGGATTGCAACCCAGATAAGGCCGCCTCCAGTTTAGCCAAGAGCCCAGGAGAGCAAGCGGTTTTCTTCCTCAGCCCAGGAAGTAACCTGAGACGCTTGCAGAGCGATCTGGCTGGCAGCATCGAGGCTGCCCAGGCAGCCCTTGCCCTCGGCAGCCCCTAATAGCAGCCCCTAGGACCCCAGTCGACTGGAGCTGGCAGGAACTGACAGCCCTCCCACAGAGCATCTTCTCTTCAGATCTGGAGAGGCCAGGAGGAGATGAAAGAGGGAAGTGGAAAAATGCCGAGTTAAATATTTTCATGGACAAAAACCATAATTTACTAATAATCATTTAAAAAGTAAACCGAACAGATAAATAGAAGAGTGAAAGATGAAGAGGGCCAAAATACTGGTTACCATTTCTGGCCCCCAGAGGGTGAAGGGCAGTAACTAATTTTTAAAATGGTTTTCGATAGTAAATTATCAGTCTAAGCCAACAGCAGCTTTCTGCACATAATTTCTTTAGAAGTGGGAGGACTCCAAAGGAAGGCAGTGAGAGACTGGCAGGGAACGCACAGGACCAAACCCTCTACCTCTAGTATCACATGTGCTACAGTAGCCGGAGGCCAAATAAATAGTTCCTCACCAGGAGTTTAATTCTAAACCGGCTCCCAGTATCAGAAATGCTGTTGAGACAGCCTCCCTCCTCCTGGAGCCCTGGGTGGGAGAATCTGCCCTGACACCCAGGCTTGCTATTTGTAACAAGGCCAAGAAATGGGAATTAAACATTCGATGGCTTGGGATGGACAGAAGCATTTCTTTGGAACAGTCCTGGAAGCTGGAACTAGAACATTGTTACAACTCTACTACTCACAGAGAAGGAAAGCATTAACTCTGAAACCCATAGAAGGTTCCACGTAGCTAACATTTGGAGGAACTGCCTTACTCTTTTCTTTGCTAAACCTGGCAGGGTCACTGAGCAAGCACAAGAAGGATTGTACCTGCTCCCCCTTCTCTGATATTTGCAAAACAAACATTCTGAAATCTTTGCTTCTACACTGAAAATATTGCCAGCAACAAGCACCCACTGGAGAGTATTATTTCCCTTTTGCTTACATAGATAGGTGTATGTTATTTTCTAATGGCGATTGACACTATTTTTTCTTTAGTTTCCTGCAGCTGCTCAGAACCTAAACCTCTAACAATAAGCCCTCTTCTCAACTGCACACACTGACCTACCAAGTTCCAGGGGCTCCTCCTAAAATTCTATTTCCTCCATGCCCTTTAGTGCATCTAATGAGTGCCAGGCATCGTGCTGGGCACAGAAAGGGAGAAGAAGGGAGAACAAAGTGGTGAAAAGAGATCCCAGTCCTTCCGCAGTTGACAATCTGTCTAGCGCCCCTCCCACCCCACACCTGCACACTCACCTTAACTAGACCAAAAAGAGCATCCTTCCTAGGGATCACACATCTTTAGTAAGAGGACATTTTCTGAGCAGGCAGGAGAGAATCAGGTTGTTTCTCACTGAGAAATCTCTGCAACTCAACTACAGGAAAACAATGGTTAAATAATACATGTGAGTAACTCAGAAAGATTAGGGCAATTCACAAGCCAAAGTCAGTCCTGCAAGTGCATTTTTAAAAAAGTTTGAGGGAAAAAAGAAGACATTACATTGAGCACGTCCAATGCCTATTATATTTGTCCAAATCTTTCCTTTGGCTTCTCCTTTAGGGACCAACACTGAACCAGACCCCCTCTTTCATAAATATCCTTGGGGGTGGAGAAAGTTGAGCTCACCAGATCCCAGCTTGCTTCAGGTGGCCTCCAGGGGCTCAGCCTGGAGCCTCACATGAAGAGGAGTTTCCAAGATCAAATCCCTAATTAGCTCCACAAAGAGAAAACCATGAACAATTTGTGCACTTGGTGGTATTTACTTCTTTCTTCTAATAAACTGCCTTTTGGGAAGAGAGTTGTCATAAGGGCAAATCAATCATTTCCGTGCGATTAAAATCATTACAGTGGGGAGGACAGTTTTGCTCAAAGGCTGCCCCACTACTTTAACCCATTGCTTGGTCTCCTATGACAGCTGCATGGTCTATGCTAAAGGAAAAGAGAACAGAACCAGTAAGGAATCAAAGATGCAGCTTCCCACCAAAATCCTGTGATCCACTGGGCAGAAAATATATTTGATGACTGTGTATGAATAAGTAGGTAGAAGTCTGAATAATTTTGTTTTCCGAGTTCCTTTATGTCAATGCATTTTTTTCCCAAAGCCTTTTTCCCCTCTAGGGTCCCACATTCCTAAATGTTCATTGTCGAGCAGACAAAATGTCTGGTGAGATGGACTCTCATTTTCCAGGCCTCCACACACATTTTTACGCAGGCTGGGAGTGTCTCTGATGGTGGAACCAGCCAGATTATGCATGCCAGGATATAGCCACTTTCTAGAAAGTCAAGTTGACTGTTCCCAGTGACCTTGACCTACCTGGATCATGGTGTCACCCTGGTGGTGGCAGAGACTTGGGCAAAGAAATGAGGCTCCCCATGCCTTAGAGGGCTGGCCAGTCAGCTTAGCTTTACCTAATCACCACAACTGCCATCACCCCAGTCCCGGCCTCTCTGAGAGTCTGGGAACATTAGCAGTGGAAACACCACTGGTTGGCTCCAGCTGGGTGTCCCAGCAAACAAACCTAAAGTGTGAGTTTGGCCCAGTGCAGGCCACACACACTGTTCCATATCTGGGCCCAGATATCCACGCTTTAAGAGGCCTCCTCCATTGTGACTACCACTCGCCTGGGGCTGGGGCTCAGCGCTGACCCGGCATAACTGCCAGGGACTGGACAATGGGCACATCTGTCCTTTCTCCAAGGGATGAAAGCACCTAACGGGACACGGCTCTGCCTTTTGTTTAGGATTTTTTTCCCCATTCTTTTGTAAATGAAAGAAAGCCACGGCATGTGGCAGCCGGGTGTGTGTCTCACACTACGGGCCTCTGCACGCGTCCCTACCAGGCCTAGGAAACAGGTTCGATTCCGGATTGAAGCGTGACTGTAGAAAAGGCACAATTACACCTGAAGCTGAATTGATTTTCAAGTCTGGAGGCTTCGCTCGGGGACGCCGGGAAAGAGGCGTCCCTACGGTGCCAGTGGAGACCCGCGCGCCCGCAACCACCCTGGCTGCGTCACTGCTTCTCGCAAGCAGCAGTGTGAGTGCTTTACCAGGAGAGCCAAGGAGCAGCCTCAGGTACTGCCCAAGCCTCGGTAGCCCCATCAGCACCCGGAAGTTAACGTGGGAACCCACCAGGACCCTCCCTCCCGTCCCCCACCCTACATGCGGAGTCATTGGCTAAGCGGCGCGCCGCCTTAATTATGAGCTGAGCGGGAGAAGGACCCAGGCGGCTGGGACAGCGAGGTACGACCGATATCGGGACTGTTGGCACCGAGTGCTTGGCTCCCAGGGCATAGATGAGGAAGGGTGGGCAGAGGGGTATCCGGGAGGGCGGAGGGTGCCGCATCAGCGCGACCAAGCTGAACCAGGCCCTGACGATTTTTGCGCCCTCTCTCCCCACCCCCAGAGGCCTAGCATTTAAGGGTAAAGAAAGCTCCGACTCCCGGCAGCCCTCCGGGAAATAAAGCTTAGTGGGCCAGGGCAGAAGGGGTGATGACTGTGTCACTCCGGTCACTGCGGCAACCTGCACCGGGAAGCAGCCGCTGGGGAGAGGGGCGATGGCTTGCAGGGCTAGCGCGCCAACCGTGAGAGAAGCTCGGCAGGGGAAGGAGGGAGCCCACCTAGCGGGGGAGGCGAGTCTCCCGGGAAGGGGACGGCGGTCCCGGGTCGAGCCCAGCGCTAGTCCTTCGCACGTGCCCGCAGCTCCGGGGCCATCTGGAGCCGCTGGGAAGACTCCGGGCCCCCTCCTTCATTTGTACCGGGACGTCACCGGCCTGG
>NW_006205995.1:262418-262887 GCF_000334495.1 Tupaia belangeri chinensis
TAAAACTCACGCCGGGTGCATGTGCATGCATGCCCAAGATTTCAAGAGGAGAATGGAGAAGGGATTGCAGTGTGGCCATCTCCCTAGGGGTATGATTTCTCACTTTCTGTCTCTCTATCTCTCTGTCTTTCTGGCAAGCTCACACCTAGCACAATTCTAGAAAGGAGAAGGGCGAGTCGGGGCCGGGGCGGTCGGGCTGGGGGCACACCGCTCTCCCAACGTCGTGGACCCCTTTTGGAAATTAATATTTAAAAAAAAGACGAGGACGCAGAGGGGAAGGTGGGGGCAAGAGGGAAAGCAGGACACACACACAGAGAAAGAGAGAGAGCGCGCCCCAGTGAGAGGAAGGAAGGAAGGAAGGCAGGCAACAGTCGCCGGCTGCCGATGTGAAGACCGGACTCCGCGCGCCCCTCTGCCTCTGCCCGGCCACATCGATGTTGTGTCCGCCGCCCGCTCGCCCGGATCACGA
>NW_006205995.1:262995-284281 GCF_000334495.1 Tupaia belangeri chinensis
CCCCAGGTATGAGCATGCCCACCACCTACACCCCTTTAACCCCTCTGCAGCCGCTGCCGCCCATCTCCACCGTCTCGGACAAATTCCCCCACCATCACCACCACCACCATCACCACCACCATCCGCACCACCACCAGCGCCTGGCGGGCAACGTGAGCGGTAGCTTCACGCTCATGCGGGACGAGCGCGGGCTGGCCTCCATGAATAACCTCTATACCCCCTACCACAAGGACGGAGCCGGCATGGGCCAGAGCCTCTCCCCCCTCTCCCAGAGCCTCTCGCCCCTCTCAGGCTCGGGTCTGGGCGGCATCCACAACTCCCAGCAAGGACTCCCCCACTATGCCCACCCGGGCGCCGCCATGCCCACCGACAAGATGCTCACCCCCAACGGCTTCGAAGCCCACCACCCGGCCATGCTCGGCCGCCACGGGGAGCAGCACCTCACACCCACCTCCGCCGGCATGGTGCCGATAAATGGCCTTCCTCCGCACCACCCCCACGCCCACCTGAATGCCCAGGGCCACGGGCAGCTCCTGGGAACTGCCCGGGAACCCAACCCTTCGGTGACCGGTGCGCAGGTCAGCAATGGAAGTAATTCAGGGCAGATGGAAGAGATCAATACCAAAGAGGTGGCGCAGCGTATCACCACCGAGCTCAAGCGCTACAGCATCCCACAGGCCATCTTCGCGCAGAGGGTGCTCTGCCGCTCCCAGGGGACCCTCTCGGACCTGCTGCGCAACCCCAAACCCTGGAGCAAACTCAAGTCCGGCCGGGAGACCTTCCGGAGGATGTGGAAGTGGCTGCAGGAGCCAGAGTTCCAGCGCATGTCCGCGCTCCGCTTAGCAGGTGAGCAGTCCCAGGAGGTAGGCGCCTGGAGCTGAGGCTCAGGAAACCAAGGGGACCGAAGGAGGGAGGGAAGGTGAGAGGGCTGGGCGCGCTCCCTCCCTCCTCCCCTTCCCCCAGAGGAGGATCCCTGAGCCTGGAAAGACCAGGACTCGCTCCTGGGGCAGACTGCGTCTTCCAAGGCTCTGTGTGTTGGGCCGTGGAAGACTTAGAGAACTAAGCCGCCGGCCTCCGTGACTGCTGGGGCGCGCTAGTTCTCTAAACGGCGTGGGCAGCTCTGTGCAGAGAAATCGCCGCGCCCAGCGGGACGCGTTTTGTTGTGCGCTGCTTGTCGGTTAAACCTTCCCGGTTACTGAAGAGGGAGGAGACGCGTGAGTAGGATTTAGCCCATACCAGATGCTGCTCTGGAGTGTTCCGCCACTGCGCGACTAGCGCTGGTTCTGAGGACTCTGGGCTGGCAGGGGAGCCGCATTATAAGTGCCTACAAAACGTTCCGAAGCTGCAGGGCGGTGCAAGGCTGAGCACTCACAGTGCGTGGACTGGCTGTGGGGAGGAGAGGGAGGCCGACAGCCCAGGTCCGGGCCACCGCCGCTGAGCGATGAGCCCAGGGACCACCTTCTCTGCGGTGTCGCTTCGGACTTTGCATTTCGTTTGATTCCTCTGGGTGATCTTTGGCCTGAATTCCTGGCGGGAAGAGGAGTGTGTGGACCCTAAGTTTGCGAACAGGGGGCTCCCTGGCCTGCATCTGGGAACCGGGTATTTCTGGTTGAGCGGAAATGTCCCGATGGAGCGGTGCCGACCGCTCCTGACTCCCGGATAGGCTGAGTGCACAGTTGACCCCAGCCCGAACCGCACCAGGAATTTAAGGCGTATTTAGTGAGCCCAGAGGTCCCAGGACTAAAGGGAGATAGAGCCAAGGGTAGCCGTGGGCCAGTGGGGTCTGTGGGACCCAGGCCGAGGTTGCCAGTTTGATTGACTCCTGAGTCCGTGCCCCAAACCGCCCCCATCTCAGTCCCGGCGCCTAGGCCTGAGCCTTGGCGAAGAGAAAGGTAAAAGCCGGAATGAGGGTTTGTTAATTAACTGATCGTTCTCCATTAATTCGTCCCTGGAGAACGTGAGACAGTCAATCCGCTCTGAGCCGGGGGCACTGAGCCGTTTCCACTCAAATCAAAGCGTGTGGCCAAAGCCCCCTCCCCCATGTTGAGCCTGCCAATGAGAGGCCAGGGGGAGGCAGGTGCCAGAGAGACTGCGACGCTTGCCCGAAGTGACCCAGCGTTTTCCATAGGTGTGAGTGCTCGCGTACTCCTGCCCCGGGCTCCCGTTGGCTGAGGCCCTGTCCTGCCAGGTTTCCCGGCTCAAGCCCTACAAGAGGTCTTCACGTCTGAGCCGGGGGAGGCTGGGAACTGGGGGACCGGGAGACCGGAGCAGGAGAGAACGGCTGACTGGGCGCCCCAGCTAATCCTGAACTCCTGGGTTCCCACTGTCTTCACTCTGTGTGCTTCAACCATATCCACCTCCTTGTACTGACCAAGATGCAGGCAGCTGAGGTTGGGGAAGCCCAAAGTAGTGCCTCTGGGCACACAGGCACCAACCCAGAGCCCCAGCTTCAGACCTCTGCCCTAGCAGTGACCGCTGAGGCCAGCTGGTAGGGTCTGGGAATGTGGGCAGGAGGTGGAAATGCAGCCGAGTACTCCCCCTGGGAACCCGGTGGCTGTCCCATGAAGGTGCCTCTGCCTCCAGTACCTCCTTCCGCCCCTAGAAAGACAGGTTGTCAGATTCTGTTCCTAGAAGATGAGCGCCTTGGAAACCTGGCCTTGAGCCCTGCCCTACTCCAGCATCCTCTGACCTTCACACGTAGAGAGCAGAACTGGAGAACTTGTGTGTGTGTGTGTGTGGGGGGAGCCCAGGGCTGGACGCTGAGCAGGTGCTCCTGGAAGCCAGGAGCTCATCCAAGGGGGGCCTTCCTGGACACCCCGCAGCTTGTGGCAGGGCACATGGCCTTCTCAAAAATGTGGAAAATTGGGAAATCGAACACCCCAACAGGACACACACTTGGTGCCAAATCCCAAGCAGATTCCACGTCCCAAACCCCAATGGAGCATCATCTCCTTCACTTTTGTTTCTGTCATTTAGGGGGAAGTGGAAAGGTCTGAGACTGAGGCCGATGTGATGCAAGGAGCTGGGAGCAATCCCACCATGCAGCAGAAGCCACGGCCTATTTTTAAGTCACTGAAGAACAACAAACTGTCTTGTTGATATCTCTACTTAAAAGTAAAATAAGTGAGGTTTCGGAACCCTCCAAGTGCATTCTAGCAGGTCGGGAACAGGAGCCTTGACGCGGATTGCAGGGCGCTCAGGCGGCTGCCTGCCCCCTGCTGCCAGCTCCCATTGCGATTGCTTGCGAAGGTGCCCCTTGCAGCTTTGCTCACTGGAGCACTCACAGACCCTCCACCCTGTCTTGCCCGATGTCTTGGGAGGTGGAGGCCCACCCCTTCACCCCACAGCTGGAGGGTGGGTTTTCCGTGCCCTTCTCTGTCCCCCAGGATCTGCTCAGCTGATTGTAGCAAGTAGTGTGTGTTTGGGGAGGCATTTTTCCTTCACAAAATTGTAGTGACTGGGGGAAGACAGGCGACAGGAGGAAAGTCTCACCAAATTAATTACCTTAAAAAAATCAATATGTGTTCCCTCCGTGTAATACGTGCTGCTGCCCCATTTAAACATAGCATATAGCCAGGCTCAAGCCTGTCTGGTCTTGGGTGGGCTGGACTGGGCTGGGTTTTAAACATAGCATATAGCTCCAGCCCGTCTGGTCTTGGGTGGGCTGGACTGGGCTGGGGTGGAGGGTGCCCCGCCTCCGATGTGGGCTTCTATCAAGATGCTAGAAGATTAGTTTCCAATTAACAATTCCAGAAGGCTTTGGATACAGGACTCAAGCTACCAGCAAGGAAGATGCTGCGACGTATACCCACCAAGCGGGCTCAGCACCGTCGGACCCAGGAGATGGTGTCACGGGGGCTCCAGATTCGGGTGCCGGTGGGTACTGGGTCACTCTGACCCTCCCTGATTTGGAGGCAAGGAACAGCTCAGGGGTGGCAGCTAGGTATCTAGCACCCGGCACAGGCACTGCACTTCCTTTCTGGCTGGTGTTTGCCCCAGATTGACCCTGGAGAAGAAACTGAGCTGGGCTTAGGGGTGGGGGTGGGGTTGGATCCAGAGGTGGCCATGAGAAAGTCTTGCCCAGCCCAACCTGGGCCATGTTTGCTGTGAGTGGCCTTGCGACGTGGTTGATTGATAACTGGTCCCTGCACAAGTCCATTTGTTTTTTGTTAATATTTATCCTGGTGGGTGACATTTCAACTGTCCCCTCACTTCCCCAGGCTGCAGGAGCTGGGCAGGAGTGTGATGGTTGGCCCTAGAAACCACATTTCCTCAATCCTCAAAGACTCCTAGGCCGGGAGAGAAGCCAGGACTGGGCGTATGGGAAGCGGGAGCTGGAAAGGTTCCTGGGCTGGAGAGTGGGAGGAGACGGCAAGTGGGCAAGTGCGTGGCAGCTTTCCTTGGTGAGCCTTGCAGCTGCTCCCAGCCGACTCCGTCTGCCCTGTGAACAAAGGACCTGCAGGGCGCGACCAACCGTGTCGCCTGGAGATCCAGGCAAGAGAGGCCGCGAGTCAGCGGGGAGCGCCTCCTCCCCGTGTGGGAGACCTCGGCTTCCGAGAGCCCAGGCCTTATGGTGACCATGCGTTGGAGAGTTGACTGGGGACCCTCATACCAGCCGTTTGCGAAACCAAAAGGTCTCGCTCTTGAGGACAGTCACCAGGACACTCTGCAAGGGACCTTTCTTGCAGCCCGTGTCTGTCCCCTCGCAGGGATAACTATTGTGTGGGATAATAGTTATCTCTGTGCAGTCTCACCAGGGAGCATGAACTCGAAGATGCGCATGAGGTTACGAAGTGTGCCTGTGGTGAAGACTGAAGCCGCTAGTTTGGCTGGGGTGGTGGAAACCTGTTTAGAGGGCTCAGGAGGCCTGATGGCTATTGTGTGGGGACCTTAGTGTCAGGGCAGTGAGGGTCCCTCCAGAGGCAAACCCCACGGCCATGGGGAGAGTGACTAGCTATCTCCCCAGCTAGTCCAACCCTAAGCGCTGACACCCCACCCCCAGCAAGCGATCCCAGTGACCAGAGCAACCCTGCAGGTTGGGCATGGTGGTCACTAGAGACCCGACCTCGCTATGGCTGCTTGCAGCTGAGATTGGAGAGGAACATTGCCAACAATAGCACACTTGTGTTGTAGCACCAAAAAATGATCCAAAACCCGGGGTGTGTCTTTATCTTCAAGCCTTTTGCGCACGCCAAGGAGTGGACTCCTGCGCTCCCGGATTCCCACATTCGGGCTCCCTTGGGGTAGCCCACCTGGCTGTGTTGTGCTGTGCAGTGCAGTGCCGTGCTGTGTTTTGCTGCGGGAGCTGCGCACGCCCCCTGCGGGCCGTGCTGCCAAGCACTGAGCTGACTAACTGATTCAGCCCCTGCCGGAGGACAGGGATGCTTGCTGCGTCTTGTTTTTAAACCATTGTCCTACCGACTTTTAAAACTGGAGCTATTTTTATACGAAGAGAGTGTGGAGAAAAGGAAGGTTGGCTAGTGGATTCATCAAAGTCCTCAGCCATGCTTGGATGTTAACCCTCTAAGGGAGATAAAATCGCCACTACCACCACCCACCCACCCCCAGTACACTCCAACTCAGCACTCCCCAGCCAAGATGCGTGTTTGGGTTTTCAGTCCGAATTGTGCTTTTGCAGGCATGTTTTCCTTTGAGAAAAGCAGAGTCAGGGAGGAGAAGGTGACCCTGGCGGTCTGAAGTCGGAGGTTGGGGCTGAGCAATAGAGTGGGGGCGGTTTAGCGGCTTCTTTGTTTTGTTGTTTCCTCTTCTAGCAAACTGACCGGAGGCAGGAGGCAGCCCTGAGGCCTTGAGCCTGGAAGTCTTTGTTTCCTCTCTTCTGGGGGTGGGTGAAAGGGTGTTTGGAGGCCTGCCGGTCTGGAGCTCTTGCGCAGCGTCAGGACCCTGGACAGGGCCCCATCCACCGTCTCCTGGTCCGATCTCTCTTCGCCCCTGGAAGGCTGCCTTTGAAAAGCCTAAGTGAGAAAACGAAAATTAACAGCTAATGTCGTAAAGTTTGTGAGAGTGCAAGGCCCCGCCAGGATATGCACGGGCACAGTCGAGGTAATCGAAAAGATCAAACCTACCCGCGTCGATTAGATGGTTGATCTTTTCGTCCCTCCTTGGCAGCTTTGTGTTTGCGTCTGAGTGCACGTGCACACCTGCTTATAAAATCGGACTTGGCGTCCCTGTGGGTGTGACAGGGGTTGGATCATTAAGCTAAAACGTTCAATTCAGTCCCTTTGATCCGTGCTGGGGAAAATCTATAGTCATCTCTAATCTATGAGGTCTTTAAGGGGGTTGTTACACGAGCTGTTTTGATGTCATCATTTCCACATTCATGGCAAATTCAGCTAACCAAACAGGCACTGCTACCCAAAAGAAAGAAAATTCTCAAGTCTAATGAAGATAGGAACTTTAAAAGGAGGTACTAGATGTCTTGCTTCTTGGCTCCCATAGTTAGGGGCCTTGTCCTTCGAGTGAAATGCTTAGTCCTCATTGTAAACTCTAGATATTGAAATATTTAAACTCCAACTCAATATTTTTCATCCAACAAGGAGTTTTCCTGGGTTGAACGAGAAATGACTAGTTTCATTGCAGTCCCCAGTGAAACAGCAGGACTTCAACACTCTTGGTAAAACCAAATGGACCCCAACCAAGAGTAGCAACAGGAAAGAGGGTCTTGGAGAGTCTTAATGAAGTCAAGGGTGTTAGAAGATACCTTTGTTATAATGCTAGAAAAGAGCATTCAACATATATCCATTAAATATTATTTCACATGTCTCTGTTTAAATAAAATAAATAAGTACCTCTGGGTAAAGAAAGCCATAGTATTTTCATATGAAAAATATGACTCATAGAGTCCAGTTAAAAAAAAGAAAAAAGATTTTTAAAGGTGAATGGATATAGTGCATAATCTTAAGTTCCTACCTTCTATCAGTAGGTTCGTATAGGTTTTTATTTTAGTACAAGTATGTTAATACTAATGAAGCCTAATTTCTTCCTGAGGTGTCAGGATTGGGTTCAGTGGGTAGGCCAATCACAAGATAATCTGATTATTATTTTTTAAAGAATTATTTCTTTAATTTTATTTATTTATTTATTTATTTATTTATTTATTTATTTATTTATTTATTTATTTATTTATTTATTTATTTATTTATTTATTTATTTATTTATTTATTTATTTATTTATTTATTTATTTATTTATTTATTTATTTATTTATTTATTTTAATTTGACCAGAGAGAGAGAGAAAAAGTAAGAAAACAAGCCACCAGGTCTAGGACTCAAACCGTGGCCGGCCATGTGGGCGTGTCCAGTGCCTTAACCACCATGCCACCTGCTGGTCCCTACAATCTGATTATTTTGATACAGACATACAAATTATTTATCACAGGGTCTTGTTATAGAATCATTTATATGTGTCTTTCTCAGAAGATGTTACATTATCATAAAATTGGACAAAATTAGCTTCTAGAAATTCTTTTGGTTTTTAGATGAGGCAATTTAATAAGACAGTAGCTGAACAGAACCAGACCCTAAAATACAGCCCACCAGATTTGTCATAGCAGTTGACAAGGAAGGAGCTTAAAGTCATTGTGTACATTTTATTTGTTGAGTACTATGGCAAGCGTGTGGATATTTTCATTTATTACTTACTGTCTATGCCAGTAACTCTCAAATCTTGTGACATATTGGAATCACTTGGACATCTTTTTAAAAAAAATATTAATAATAATGTCTGACAGCACCCCGGATTATTCTGATGCACTTGGCATGGGATATGACCCAAGCATTGGAATATTTTTAAGCTCCCAGCTCATTTTGATGTGCAGTAAAGTTTGGGAGTCACTCATCTATGTAATAGTTGCCATTATTTTTCCTACTTCTCTCTTCAGTAAGGTTAAATAGTCTATTTGTGGCAACATAGCTGGAAAACATTGATGTCCAGAACGCATCTTTCTCAATTCAAAGCCCAGAACCCTCTTACCCTCAAGCCATACTTCTCTTGCCAGTGTAGGTCCACAAGTCAGTAGATCCAGAATGTGGACGTGTCTGACCCCCATCATAAGCTCGCAATTTGGAAAGTCTCTGCATAACACAGTTTTTGAGTTTGCAGTGTGTCTTTCCTCTGGGACTCTCACAGAGAGTTACTTATGGAAACTTATTTCTTTTCTACTCAAGACTTATAAGAGGGATTTTTTTATTGCTCTGTTTTGAAGAAGCAGCCAGAGGGAATGCAAGGCAGTAACAGAGCTAGACGTGCAACCAAGTCTCCTTAGCCATTTGTTCACTTAAACAGTTATTGATGGGCAAGACCCATCTCATTAGCTGTGCTCTGTGGGTAGGACTGGTCCGCTGGGACCCGTGCCTGGAGGACGGCCCAAGGGCCCGGATCCTCCCACATTTGCAGACACTGGTGCTTGGATCTGTGCTTGGGCAGCAATTACATTTCTTGGCTTCACATTATGCCCGCCTTTCTATTTATTCCAAAGCCTGCCTGTTGTTTGTATTTTAGGACTCTGCACTTAGAAAAAATAATAATAGATGGAATAAAATTCTGTACGTGTGTTGGCAAGTATCCAGGGGACAAGGGACAGTTTCTGTCCAAATCGCACAGTTCCCGTCACCCATGTGTTTCTCCTCTTCCTTTGCATATGCCATCGGGCACTCAGAATCGACAGTTTTTAAAATCACTGCTTGCGTTTTCACATCTGGTGCTGATCTCATAGTCCCAAAGAGAGGTTATCAGAGGAACACAATAAACTATGCTCTTTTCGCTTTCTTTCCTGTTGCCTCGAAAAGCGGATCAATGGGGGAATTAAACAAACAAACGAGCGAAGCGCGCCACCTACTGACCTCCGTGCTCACTGCAGGTCTGCGCCGGGAGTGCGTGAGAGGAGTGGCGAACGCGATTCGAGTATTGATGGAGTCACAAAAATCGTTCATTAAGGCAATTTAATCTTTGCTATTAAATGTCCTTTCAATTCATTTGGGGTAATTAAGATGCAGTTAAAGTGATTAAATTCTAATTACTTATGCTAGACAAAGACATATTTGTCACACTAATGCGGTTAACTAAGGACTCAGAAAGAAAGTTAACATTTACTTCAAATGATGCAACTGGAAAAATCAGTTCCTCTTTTCATCATTAATCCAGTGAGCTGGGTGATTATGTAATGGCACTACCAGCTCATTAAATAGCGGAAGTGCTGATTAAAATGACTGCGCGAAGGAAAACTTGAACCAGAAGTACCTTAGTACCTTTTGGTCAGCATTCCTGGGCAAAATTATACAGCGTTCTTGCCCTCCACGGCCCCCCACACAAAGTCATATTCCACTCCAGACTTTTATCCTGACGTTAAAAAGGGGATGCCTCCCAGTAAGGTCTTATTATCATCCTGCAGAGTTGCAAAAAAGATTTTTTTTAATGGTAAATGGATTCTTGGGGAAGAGAGAGACAAACAGGAAGGGGTGAGAAGGGAGATGTGTGTTGGGGGGGGAGCAGGGGAACAGCTCCAGAGGGAACATTTCCATTATAGGCTTTGGATGCCACTTTCATTCACACAAACACCTTCTTTTTAGTTGCTATAGGGCATGTATGCCCACAAGAGAGAGACAGAGAGAGGGAAAGTAAGAAATCACCTCCCACCCAGGGGGGATGGCCACACAACAACCTCTTCTCCTCCAATCTCCTCTCAGAATTGTGGACAGGTTCACACAGGGCCCTGGCATGTTTTTCAAGCTCCCAGATTGGGGACTCAAACCAAAGTTGGCTATGTGGGATCCATCTGCCTTAACTTTCAGGCCACCTGCCGATCCCACCTTCTTCATTTTTTTTTCCTTTGGAGAGGTTTTTGCTACAGGGCGCATATACTCACCAGAAAGACAGAGAGAGACAGAGAGACAGAAAGCAAGAAATCACCCCCCAGGGGAGATGGCCATGCCACAATCCTTTCTCCTCTTGGGATCCTGGGCACGCACGCACATGCGCCCAGCATGAGTTTAAGCCACTGGGTCTGGGACATGAACCACAGTTGACTACGTGGGAGTTCAGCGACATGGCCATTACGCTAGCTGCTGGTCCCCAAATTGATCTCTTTTTCCCTGTGTTTCCACAGCCACATGTAAAGCCATCAGAGGTGATAAACCATCATGTCACTAAGGGAGATCATCACTCTTGCCATGATCTCCACAAACGGTTTCTAGCCTGTTAGGATAGCTTAATTATAAGTGCTCAGAAGGGGAGGATGAATTTAAACTTAATGAATTTGAAGTTTGTCTTCCACACAGAAATGACCTTTTTTTTTTTTTTTTTTTTTTTTTTTTTTTTATAGAGTGCGTGCGCTCACCAGAAAGACAGAGAGAGACAGAAAGTGAGAAATCACCCCCTGGGGGGATGGCCATGCTGCAATCCCTTCTCCTCCATTCTCCTCTCGGGATCTTGGGCATGCACGCACACGTGCCCGGCGTGAGTTTAAGCCACCGGGTCTGGGACTCGAACTGCAGTCGACTACATGGGAGTCCAGCGACATAGCCATGATGCTAACTGCTGGTCCCGAAATGTCTTTTCTTAAAAAAAAAAAAAAAAAGAATTGATTTAATTTACTTATTTTAATTTGACCAGAGAGAGAGAGATCGAGAAAGTGAGAAAGCAAGCTAACAGGTCCGGGACTCGAACCACAATCAGCCATGTGGGAGTCTAGCGCCCTTAACCACCACACCGCCTGCTAGCCCCCAAAATGACTTTTTAAGGAGGTGCCTGGCACTTGCCTAGAGGGATGAACCACGGGTGAGAATGATCAGTCAGATAATTGGGGCTTGTTTTCCTCAAGAGACTAGTGTCTTTTAGTACAGTTAAATGTCGGTATTAAAAGTATAATTGTGAAGGTTGTATCTTTCCCCTATTTATCCCATTGAATAATATTACCCCTGTTGGGAAGAGTATGAGGAATGAAATCAAGGAGAAAAATAGAGAGGCAAGACATTTATGGGACACAGAAATGGATGATTATCTGTTGACAGTAACATGTATAGTATCCTCAACTGGACTGGCATGAAGTGTATTCATGTTGGGTAAATTCACTTTACAAGCTAAGTATGTATAGTGATTGAATGTATAAAATAAATTAAAATCTCAAAATGTTTCCCCTGTTGACTTCAGAAGAAAAGCTGAAGTTCATCAAAATCCAACTACCTTTTACAAATAAATTGACCAGCTGTTAAATATTTACAATCATTATTTGTGTTATGGGTTAGGTTATGCCCTCTTAAATTACTGAAAAACAAAAAATGAAAAACAAGTCTACATTAAGAATTAAGTGCCCCAGAGAGAGATTCTTGCAGTAATTAGCTCTTAGACCTTGTCAAGTAATTTAACCTTTCTGGGCCTTAGTCTCCTTAAATGTGGAATGAAGGATTTGGCCTTCGGGTCTTCTGGGTCCTACGTTCTGTGATTGATTGCCTTCTATGATGTGTATCCACGGCAAAACCCGCTGGAACCTTAGTCTCTTATTTCAGCTTAGTGCTCTGTCCTCAGTATCAGGGTTCAGAAGGTATTGGGCTCCGGAGCTGGTCCCCTGCAGAGCCCCAGGCCGGACTGTCCTGTCAGGTAGCCAGGAAGAAATAGTTCGTTCTAGCCTATCAGGAATGCTGCCTTTTGGCACAGACGTGCTGCCGCTGGAGATTCCGTTGTCTGTGTCCTTGTTGTACAAGCTGTTGGAATGGGTAGGGATCATTAAGAACTCTTTATTTTTTCTTTAAAGAATTGTTTATTCAATTTTATTTATTATTATTTGTATTATCATTTAATTTGCTGTAGAGCACATGCACTTACCAGAGAGAGAGAGAGGGAAAGTGAGAAAGCAACCCACCAGGGTCAGGACTCCTACTGTGGTTGGCCGTGTGGGAGTCCAGCGCCTTAACCATCGTGCTGCCTGCTGGCCCTGATCATCAAGAACTCTTACACAGTGCTGGTGGAAAAGCTGCAAAAAATAATGTGGCATTGTGTTATAATCCTTGGGACCAGCAGTTGGCGCGATGGCTGTGTTGCCGGACTCCCATGCAGTTGGCTATGGTTCGAGTCCTGGACCCGGTGGCTTAAACTCACACCGGGTGTGTGTGCGTGCATGCCCAAGATTCCAAGAGGAGAATGGAGGAGAAGGGATTGTGGTGTGGCCGTCCCCCTTGCGGGGTTATTTCTTGCTTTCTGTCTCTCTGTCTCTCTCTGTCTTTCTGATGAGCACATGTGCCCTATAGCAAAAACCTCTCCAAAAAAAGAGAAAAGAAGAGAAAGGAAGAGTACAAGCTATAAGAAAACCTCACTGGAACAGTATCATTTTTACAAAACTTATAAGCAAGCAATACTAAACAACTTATTATTTAGAGCATCAATATGTGGCAAAAACTATTTTTTTGAGAGATTTTCAATATAGGGCGCATGCGCTCGCCAGACAAAGAGAGACATAGAGACAGCGAGAAATCACCCGCCAGGGGGGATGGTCACGCCGCAATCCCTTCTCCTCCATTCTCCTCTCGGTATCTTGGGCACGCACGCACACGCGCCCGGCATGAGTTTTAAGCTACCAGGTCCAGGACGTGAACCGTGGTCAACTACGTGGGAGTCCAGCAACATAGCCATTAAGCTAACTGCTGGTTCCCGGTAAAAACTATTTTTAAAAACAAGTAGTAATGGGGCCAGCAGATGGCATAGCAGTTAAGTTGCTGGACTCCCGCATGGTCAACCACATTTCTACTCCTTGACCTGGCAGCTTAAAACTCACACTAGGCACATGTGCGTGAATGCATGCCCAAAATCCCGAGAGGAGAATGTAGGAGAAGAGATTGCAGTGTGGCCATCCTCTGGGGGGAAAGGGGGGTGATTTCTCACTTTCTTTCTCTCTGGCAAGTGCATGTGCCCTATAGCAAAATAATAATAATAATAAACATGAATCCAGGAGAGTGGTTACCTTCGGGAGGGAAGGTGAGGAAGTTAGAAGAAAGAACACCCAGGGCCAGCAGGTGGCATGGTGGTTAAGGGCGCTGGACTCCCACATGGCTGACCACGGTTCGAGTCCCAGACCTTGCAGCTTGCTTTTTAACTCGCCCTGCTCCCCCACAACTCTGTTCTTCTCTGGTCAAATTAAAATAAATAAAGTTAAGTGAAAAAATAATTCTTAAAAGAAAATTAGAAAAGAAGAGCGAACACCCTTGTAACTTCTCAAGGCAGCCAATATTCTAGTTCTTTTGCTGGGTGGCAAGTTCACAGGTGTTCATTTTGTCACTGTGCTTCCTGTCTTCCATATATGATGTATATCGTTTTGATGGCAGTAAAATTATTTAATTTTTTTAAGAGAGATTTTTGCTATGGGGTGTACATGCTTGCTGGAGAGATGGAGACAGAGAGACAGAAAGCGAGAAATCACCCCTCAGGAGGGATGGCCACGTCAGAATCCCTTCTCCTCCGTTCCTCTCTTGGGATCTTGGATGCACATGGACACATGCCTGACATGAGTTTTAGGTCATGGGGTCCAGGTCTCGAATTGCAGTTGACTGCTGGCAGGAGCCCAGCAATGTGACCATTACGCCATCTGCTGGTCCCAAATTATTTAATTTTAATTTTTTTTTTAAAAGAGTTATTTTATTTAACTTTCTTTCTTCCTCTCTCCCTCCCTCCTTCCTTCCCTCCCTACCTCCCTCCTTTTCTTTCTTTCTTTTTGACCAGAGATGGACAGAGTGAGAACAAGAGAGAGAGAAAATGAGAAAGCAAGCTGCCACGTCTGAGATTCGAACTGCGGTTGGCCATGTGGGAGCCCAGCACCCTTAACCACGCCACTCACTGGCCTCCAAATTATTTAATTTTAGCATTAGAGGGGAAGAGGTCATTTTTGTCTAGTTTTCTAACCTAAACAATTGGGACCAAGACATTTTGTATTGTCATTTAAACAGATCCTCATCCCCATACTAAATGTCTCCTGTCTTAGGAATGTATTGGACAAATTGTGGACAGGACATAAAAATTGAAAGAGGAGACTTCATTGAGCTACAGAAGGTGGAGCTGGTTACTCCTTTGATCCATGGTGTGTACAACACACTTGTTCCAGAGAAGTCAGTCTAGTGGGAAAGATAGACAAATAGGTGTTCACATACTTCTCTTGGGTGTACGTGTGTGTGTTCCAAGAAGGCATCTGGGGTTTACTGAAGGGAGGATTTCAGAGACTTAGAGGAGGAGTAGGACTTGGTCTGAAGTGGAAGGAGAGGTTCCACAGCATGTGTGGAAGCTCTGGCTGAAATGTCTCTGCAGATGTCCTGGCCCTGCACTACTGTCCAGCTGAAAGCTCGCTTCTTCCCCACCTCAGCGGAGGTACACAGTGCATTCCCATCACTAACAAGCATTCCCAAGACTGGTTTCTATGGTGGGGAGCATGGATGGAGGGTTTCATATTACTCTTAGGAGCAAATCAGATTGGTCAGGGAGTCCTGGAGGGAGAATAAGTATTAAAAGCTTCCCAGGTTGGGGCCAGCAGGTGGCATGCGGGTTAAGGTGCTAGACTCCCACATGGCCAAATGCGGCTTGAGTTCTGTACATGGCAGCTTGCTTTCTCACATTCTCTCTCTCTCTCTCTCTCTCTCTCTCTCTCTCTCTCTCCCCCTCCCTCCCTCCCTCCCTCCTCTCTTTCTCTCTCTCTCGTGAGCCTATGTGCCCTACAGCAAATTAGAAAATAATAAATTCAATGAAATAATTCTTAAAGAAAAAAAGCTCAGGTGATTCTAATATAACTCCAAATTGAGAATTAAAATAGTGATACTGAGAATTTAAGAGCAAATGACTTTTAGTTTTTCTCCTTATTTACTTTACCTTTATTTCCCAGATAAGCACAGTTTACTCTGTGTGTGTGTGTGTGTGTGTAGAATCTTTCTTTTTTTTTTTTTTTCATTCAGTTTTTGCTATTGACACATGTTTTCTACGGAGAGAGATGCAGAGTGTATGTGGGGAGGGGAGAGTAGTGAGGAATCACCACCTCTATTCTCCTCTTGGGATTTTGGCGAAACACACACACACACACACACACATTTTTCAAGCGGCCTTCCAAAACTTGAACCTCAGAATCGGCCATGTGAGATCTAGCTACCTTACCCACCATGCCACTGGCTGGCCCAACTTTTGATCTTTTTGCAATCAAATGTTTATTTAAAAAATTTAAGATCCTGGGAGCAGCAGTTGGCGTAATAGCTATGTCACTGGACTCCCATGTAGTTGACCACAGTTCGAGTCCAGAACCCAGTGGCTTTAACTCATACTGGACACATGTGCATGTGTGCCCAAGATCCCGAGAGGAGAAGATCCCTTGGCCAGCCCATGGCATGGTAGTTAAAGTGGCTGGATCTTACATGGCTTATTGTGTTATTCAAGTCCTACACCTAGGCAGGTTTGAGAACAGCCAGGTGTGTGTGCAAAACCCTGACAGGAGGGAGGAATGGAGGAGAGGGATACTATAACCATTCCCCACTGGGGAAGGGGTGCTTTCTCACTTTCTCTCTCTTTCTCTGTCTCTCTCTAGTGAGTGCATGTGCCCGTTGCCAAAAAAAAATTTTTTTTAATTAGAGATCCTTGTTGGAGGAACAATTCCACAAGTTCTTCCATCTCAAACAAATCATTATTGCTCTGCAGGTCCTTACAATTCAAACTATACTCCCTGGACAGCAGCAGCTCCCTCACCTGGGAACTTGGAGAAATGCAGAGACCTTCAGAATCAGAATCTGCATTTTTAACATAAATCCACCCCTCCCAATTCCTATGGACACTGAAGTCTGAGAAGCACCATGGAGGGCCCTATTTCATCTGCTGCTCTTCATTCACTCAGACGTTGATTGGGTGTCTTACGTCCCAGGCACCAGGCGTGGGACTCACAGGGAGGAAGTTACAGGTACAGCAACACGATGTTCTAGGTAGTATGCATGCTCTGGTTCGAGGTAGGAATAAGGTAGAAAAGGTTCTCCCTTTTCTTCTGGGAGAAGAAAAGGCAATGACAGGAAACTGAAATGAGATGACAGAGGACCCGTGGGTCTGTACCAGCCAAAGGACTTGGGCCACTGGCAGCAGGAGAGAAGGGAAACCGAGACCTGTCCTGCTATGGGTGAAATGGTAGGTCTGTGCTTTCGAACCCAGGCTGGAGTGGGCGAGAACAGGAAGAGGAGCGAGGACGAGCTTGAAAGCAACAGATGATGAGGGTCTGAGTCTGTGTCATAGTCAGACAAGGTAGACAACGTGCATGCAACATTCAGGAGCTATTTCTTGTCCTTCCTTCCTTCCTTTCTTTTCTTATTTAGGTTTTTGCCCTAGGGCTATGTGCTCAACAGAGAGAGAGGAAGTAAGAAATCACCCCCTGGGGCAATGGCCATGCCACCATCCCTTGTCTTCCATACTTCTCTCGAGATTTCAGACACTCACATACATGTGGCTGGTGTAGTGTTCAAACCACTGGGTCCAGGACTCAACCTATAGTCAGCCTTGTGGGAGTCCAGCACCCTAACCACCACCCCACCTGTTCCCCCCACCAGCGCTATTAGGTTGTTGGGAAAGTCATGATGTGTTTTTCTGTTTTTCTATGCAAAACTGCCTGCCTCATGACTTTACTGACAACCCAATATTTCTGAAATAACATTCAGCAGCCATCATGGGGAATGAAAATGGAAAAGATTCTCTTTCATTCTGACTTCTGTGGCCCTGGCTTGAGGAGCTGGGTGTTGGCTATCTCTTTAACCACAGAGAGGCTATGTTAATATGAAAATAAAGATGAAGTGTTTTACAACAGCCTACCCTCTCAAGCATATTCTTTTTTTTTCCTTTTAAGAGAGATTTTGGCTGTAGGGTGTGTGTGCTTGCCACAGAGACAGAGAGACAGAAAGCGAGAAATCACCCCCAGGGTTGACAGCCACACCGCAATCCTTTCTCCTCCATTCTCCTCTCGGGATTTTGGGCATGCACACACACGCATCTGGCACGAATTTTAAGTCACCGGGTCCTGGACTTGACCATGGTCGACTACATGGGAGTCTAGCGATGTAACCATCGCACCATCTGCTGGTCCCGACATGTTCTTTTTCTAAGTTCATTTATTTATTTCTTCCATGAGAGAGAGAAGAGACAGGTACCCTCGACAGTATCTTCACACCATGACGCCCTGTCTTAGCCCTGACCACGAGCACATGTGCCCACACTGGTGTGGACAGGAGGCCCCAGACGCCGGGTGCATCCCGGTATGTTACTGCCACACCGTCTGGCCCCTCCAATAATATGCTTAAGATAGGTGAGTTCTCTGGCCTCTGCACGGATTTGAGGTATTGAATCGGTAATATGGTCTCTGCCAGGTTCGCCCAAACACATCATGGACTCAGGGAGACCTGATGTAAACATGACACTAATGAGGTGTCACCGCCCATCTCTGGGCTTGGCTCGAGCTGCATCATGAGTGGTGGTGTTTGCTCAAAATATGTCCCCACACCTCACTCAGGGCCTCTCTCCAAGCATGTCCCTACAATGAGGCAAAGACTGTGGGTCTGCCCTTCCTGTCCAGTGTTCACTTCCCCATGCTGGGCGGCAGCGATGGTCACTTGCACTCCAGCTGACCACTGGCCACCAGGCACACAGGAGGCCAGAATAAACTGTGCAAGGTTAGTGCAAACCTATGCCCACCACAAGAGAAACAAAAGTAACCCCCAGAAACAGAAGGGCAGGAGCCTTCTACCCATCGGCAAAGATGGCAGTAAAAGCAGACGAATGTTGGCAAGTCTTGATCTGTGATGGGAACCAATCGTTCTAAAGGCATGTGTGTTTTCATGAGAAAATAAATTTTGCTTTCCTCTAGTTATTTTCACAGTTGCTCCAAGAGCCTTGAGTTCAGAAAAGGAATTGTTCTTAATTAATAAATATTCATTTAAAATAGGTTATATGCATACCATTTTTAAAAAGGTATACAGGGGCCAACAGGTGGTGTGGTGATTGAGGGCTGAACTCCCACATGTGCAACTGCAGTTCAAGTCCTGGACCTGGTAGCTTGCTTTTTTACTCTCTCTCTCTCTCTCTCTCTCTCTCATGTACCTTATATCAAACTTTAAAAAAATAATAATAGGGACCAGCAGATGGAGTAATGATTACATTGCTGGATTCACACGTAGCCAATGTGATTTGAGTCCAGACCCAGAGGCTTAAACACACACCAGGTGCGTGTGCGCGTATGCCCAAAATCCCAAGAGAAGAATGAAGTAGAAGGGACTGCAGGGCGGTCATCCCTCCTGGGGAAGGTGATTTCTCACTTTCTGTCTCTCTGGCGAACGCACTCACCCTATAGCAAAAATCTCTCTCTAAAAGAAGTAATAATAATAATAATAATAATAATAATAATAATAATAAAACTACATTTTAAAAAAGTAAACAGAAAAAAAACCAAGTTTTTCTCCCAACTTATTCCTTGGTTACCTAGTCCTCCTCCCTGTTAACCAGATTTTTGTGTAGTCTGCTGAGATAGATAATCTGTGACTTTTCAGGTGTGCAGGTATGTGTGAATGTGTGTGGGGCTGCATCCCTCTTTTAAAATAATTAAAGATCTCTTTTTTCCCCCAAATGGTAACTTTCTAGGGGAAACAGTGAATGGCTTTTACTTCTTTTAATTCTTTTGGCTGACAGGTGCCTCCAGAAATATATTTATGCTGCAGTGGAAGGTGCTGCCCAGGTGCAGTGATCTTTACTGAGATCAAAGAAGAGGTCCCCAGGGCGAGCACCCTTCTGGGCAGGTTGCATAAAGTCCCAAGTGCCTCAGTGATGGTCCCCATATTCCAGATCCCTTATGAAAGGCAACTCAGTGAGCAAACTTTGTTCAAAACTGACGCTTAAAAAATGTCCTATCTACCATCCAGTTCTCTATTTTCAAGTTAATACATCAGACACAGCTATAACATTATTTTAGAGCACTGCCTTCAACGAAGAGGCAGAAATTTTTTCCCAACAAATTAATGATTGTCCTTTGTATGTATAATTTTGGATCTGGCTTTTCTCATAGCAAAGCCTTAGTAAATTTTATTTTTGCCATTTGTTGTATACTTACCAAGTTCAAGCACCTAAACCTAATTTTTAGAATTTATTTTTACTTCCAATGCTTTTATAAAAAAATCTTTTGGGGGACCAGCAGATAATGTAATGGTTACATTGTTAGACTCCCACATAGTTACCCATGGTTCAAGTCCTGGACGGGGGGCTTAAACTCACACCAGGCGCGTGTGCGTGCGTGCCCAAAATCCCAAGAGGAGAGTGGAGGAGAAGGGATTGTGGCATGGCCATCCCCCTAGTGGGTGATTTCTTGCTTTATGTCTCTCTGTCTCTGTCTCTCTGGTGAGCGCACACACCCTGAGCAAAAATCTCTTTAAAAGAAAAAAAGTTAAAGAAAAAAACTTATTTTCTTGCTCTAAAAGTATTTATACTGACAACCAAAAAAAAAAATACAAGGCTCAACCACAACACCCACACACACATAACTCTTTGTGTATGTGTATTAATATCCTTCTGATTTTTCCCAAAATGATATATCATACATATCATTTTATACATTGTTTAAAAGAATAATTTATGGGACCAGCAGGTGATGTAATGGTTAGGTTGCTGGACTCCCACATAGTTGGCCACGATTCAAGTCCTGGAGCCAGCAGCACGTGTGTGTGTATGCCCAAAATTCCAAGAGGAGAATGGAGTAGGTATTGCAGGGTGGCCATGCCCCCACAGGGGTTATTCTTGCTTTCTGTCTTTCTGGGAAGAGCACCTGCCCTATAGCAAAAATCTCTCTAGGCAAAAAAAATAATAATAATTATTATTTATTATTATTATTATTCTTTTCAACTCACAAGAGAGAAACAAGGAAAGTGAGAAAGCAGGCCACCAGGTCTGAGACTCAAACTGTGGTCAGCCATGTGGGAAAAACCATGCCACCTGCTGGCACCTATTTTGCAAATTTTTTAAATAAAAAATAAGTTATTGGGACCAGCAGTTAGCGTAATGGCTATGTCGCTGGACTCCCACGTAGTTGACCGCGGTTCGAGTCCTGGACCCGGTGGCTTAAACTCACGCCGGATGCGTGTGCGTGCATGCCCAAGATCCCAAGAGGAGAATGGAGGAGAAGGAATTGTGGCGTGGCCATCCCCCCTGGAGGGTGATTTCTCACTTTCTATCTCTCTGTCTCTCTCTGTCTGGCGAGTGCATGTGCCCTATAGCAAAAACTTCTCCAAAAAAAAAAAAGTTATTAAATTTATGGTGGAGTATTTGAAAATACTTAAAAGAATAATTGGGACAGTAAAAGTCCCTGGAGATTCCAGCATCCCTACCCCCTCCCAAATACATTATGAGTAGTAGTCATTTGTTCAACAAATATATAGAGTTAGAGTATTACAATTCACTAGGCAGAAGAAGAGGCAAAAATTATCCCATAGCTCCTAAATAGTCTCTATCAGAAAACATTCTACAAATTTTCTATATTACAGCTATCGTATTGCATTTTTGCATAGAAAAAAAAGAGAGAAAATACGTCATGACTTTTCCTACAACCCAATAATTTATTTAATTAATATCCTATTTCTAGATGTTTATATTTGTCCACAAAATGGTTGACTAGGGAACCAGCAGTTAGTGTAATGGCTATGTCGCTGGACTCCCACATAGTCGACTGCGGTTCGTGTCCCGGACCTGGTGGCTTAAAACTCACGCCGGGCGCGTGTGCGTGCGTGCCCAAGATCCCGAGAGGAGAATGGAGGAGAAGGGATTGCGGCGTGACCATCCCCCCTGGGGGGTGATTTCTCGCTTTCTGTCTCTAGGTCTCTCTCTGTCTGTCTGGCGAACGCACACGCCCTACAGTGAAAATCTCTCCAAAAAAAAAGAAAATGGTTGACTAGGCAAATTTTTATACTTTTACAATATTTTAAAATTATTATTATTTGGGACCACTAGATGGAGTAATGGTTACGTTGCAGGACTCCCACATAGTCAACCATGGTTCGAGTCCTGAACCCAGCAGCTTGAAACTCAGTGCCAGGTACATGTGCCTGCATGTCCAAGATCCTGAAAGGAGAACAGAGAAGAAGGGATTGCAGTGTGACCATCTCACTTTCTATGCTCTGTCTCTCCAGAGAGTACACAAGTCCTATAGGAAAAAATCTCTCTCAAAAAAAGAAAAAAAGAAAGAAAAAGGGACCAGCAGTTAGCATAATGGCTATGTCACTGGACTCCCATGTAGTCAAACATGGT
>NW_006205995.1:284459-299049 GCF_000334495.1 Tupaia belangeri chinensis
AAAACCTCCAAAAAAAAAAAAAAAAAAAAAAAAAAACCTGAAAAATAAAAGAAAAAGAAAAAAACTTTAAGAATTATTCATCTAATTTTATTTATTCATTCATTTATTTTAGTTTGATCAGAGACAGAGAGCAAGAGAGTGAGAAAGCAAGCTACCAGGTTCAGGACTCAAACTGTGGTCAGCCATGTGGGTATATCCAGTGCTTTAATCACCATACCACCTGCTGGCCACAAGAAAGAAATTTTAAAATCAAGAGTTCAAGCCAGCCCTATAGCATGGTGGTTAAGGCATCTGGATCCCACATGACCAACAGCACAGTTCAAATCCTGGGCTTGGCAGTTTAAAAAACCTGCCAAACACATGTGCATATATGCCCAAGATCCTTAAAAAAGAGTAGAGGAGAAGGGATTCCAGCGTGGTCATCCCTGCAAGGAATATTTTCTCACTTTTTCCCCCTCTGTCTCTTTCTGGTGCGTGCATACACTCTATAACAAGCTAAAAAAAAAAAAAAATGTCATGAGCTCATCGCAGTGTCTCTACCTCCAATTGCAACATATCCTCACAGTTCCTCACCTCCCCCACTCCTGTTTGTACGCCCTGTCCACCACAGTGGGGACCTGGCACCCAATAACCTACTTAGCTCTCTCCTCTTCTAATCGCCCTCTCACACACATTTCCTCATTTGCTTACCCCTGTAATACATCTAAAATAGTTTCAAAATTTCTTTACCCATAAAATAAGCAAACTTGACTAAAAACTTTGCAGTTAGAATTTACAATTTCCCACTACTTCTACCACCATATACATGCCCGGACATCAGCTGGGACACACAGCCATTGATCTGATCTTTTCCCCTGTTCTCACCCGACTTCTATTTAATCAGAATCATGGAACAAAACCTCCCACCCCCAGCACCAGACTCTGTGGACACTGACACCTCCGGGCCTGCCCAACCGCACACATCCACCTCTCCTCCACACTGCCAGTGGCTGGTTTTTTTGTTGTTTTTTTGTTTTTTTTAATAATTATTTAACTTTTTAAATTTTCATTTTATTTTATTTATTCATTCATTTATTTTAATTCGATCAGAGAGAAAGAGAAACACACACACACATACACACACACACAGAAAGTGAGAAAGCAAGCTACCAGGTCCAGGACTTGAACCATGGTCAGCCATGTGGGAGTGTCCTTAACCACCATGCCACCTGCTGGTCCCTACCGGTGACTGTTGACAACTGGGTTTTGCAGGAACGAGTTCATTGTGGAGTGAAGGAGGGTTCCTTGGACCTACCCCAGTCCCACAGAAAGACACCACAAAACAGGCTGTCCTGGAGCTAACAGTATAGGATTTCTTTTTCTTTTTTTGTTATTTTCTCTAACTTTCTATCTTCCTCTCTCTCTCTCTCTCTCTCTCTCTCTCTCTCTCTCCCTTTCTCTCTCTCTCTCTCTCTCTTTTCTTTCTTTCATTTGACCAGAGAGAGTGAGAAAGTGAGAACTTTGTTTTGGCAACTCAGGAGAAAGGAATGATACCCTCACCCATGGATCCCGGGCACCAATAGCCAGAAGTCCTACCCAGAAAGTTCTGTGATTTGGCAGTTGCATGTGGCCAACCACAGCTCAAGTCCCAAACTCAGCAGCATGAAACTCATGCCAGGCACATGTGCATGTGTGCCCAAAACCCCTAGAGGAGCGTGGAGGAGAAGGGATTACGACATGGCCATTCCCCCTAAGGAGTGATTTCTCACTTTCCCTCTCTCTGTATCTCTCTGGTGAGTGCACATGCCTTTTGGCAAAAAAACTGGAAAGGAAAAAAGTGATATTTCATTTCACCTTATTAACAAAGCATTTTTCATCTAACTACATCCCTTGAATTTGAATTTCTCTAAGACTATTCTCCTGGGGTTGTCTCATTAATTTATTGTTATGGTCTTCGCAGCACAGACTGACTATTTGCTAAATGTATTATTTACATGTGTGTGTGTGTGTGTGTGTGTGTGTGTGTGTAAAATCCCATCTCCTCTATATTTAAAATATATATGGACTGATAACCACCCAAACTTACCAAAAGGACATGGAGAATGTGCCTCTGCCCTCTGGTACCCAGTGTCCCCACCTACACACCTCCTCACCTCCTCTGGGGGTAGGGGGCGATTACCCTACTCACAGCTCATTTCAATATCCCAGCCCAAATGGATTTTTTCTGTACTTTCTACCCCTCCAGCTCTGTTCCTACTCTCCACCTGGCCCTGAGCCACTTTCTGACTCAGACCTAGGAGTGGTGGCAGACAGCTTTCTTCACCCAGAGTTCAGCCAACCTTCGTTGACTTCCCAATGATCCCTCAAAGTATCCCCACAGTGATGTGAAACTGTTCAAATATAATTATCCAGTAAAGAGATTAAAATATCTCATGAGGGCTGCCCCCTAGTGGTTAAGGGAGCTAGATCCCACAGAGCTGATCAGTTTGTCCTAGCCCCAATAGGCTGAAAAACATGCTGGGTTCATGTGCGTGCTTTCCCCAAATCCTAACAGGATAGAGAAATGGAGGAAAAGGGATTGAAGCATGACCACACTCCAATAAGGGTACTCTCTCCCTCTCTCTCTGTCTCTCTCTGTCTTTCTCTGGTGAGCACACCAGTCCTTTGGAAATTTTTTAAAAATAATTATTTTATTTAACTTTACTTATTTATTTATTTATTTTACTTTGACCAGAGAGGGACAGAGAGACAGAAAGAGAAAGCAAGCCGCCGAGTCTAGGACTCAAATCACGGTGAGCCACGTGGGAATCCAGTGTCCTTAACCACCACACCACCTGCTGGCCCCTCTTTGGAAACTTTTTTAAAAAATTAAAAGGGGATATCTCATGGAACTTCGTTTTTATGTACATATGTTTAAATATTTTTTTAACTTAACATTTATTTATGTATTTATTTGAATTTGACCAGAGAGAGACAGAGTGAGAGAGAGAGAGAGAGGAAAAGTGAGAAAGCAAGCCACCAAGTCTAGGACTCGAACCACAGTTGGTCATGTGGGAGTCCAGTGCCCTTAACCACCACACCGCCTGCTGGCTCCATAACACATTTTTGAAAATTAATACTTGTGTCTTGGGTATCTCTGTTTTCTGTGGAGTGACGTCCAACTTATTGGTTCAGCAAGGATGCTGAGTTCTCCAACAGCATAATCCATGGTCTGGTCCTATAGGCTATGTGAGAAAGATGGCTTCATGGCCTGGGAGAGAGGTGGGTAGGTTAGTAATTATATTGGGAGAAGGGGTAGTACTCTACAGGCACCCAAGACAACAATTTTCCCTATATGGGAGAGGGGAGAAAGCTTAGTAAATGAGGTGCTTGAGCTTGGTCTGGACTACGAAGGGAACTTTCTGCATAGAAAAGAGAAAAGGCAGGATATTCTGGGTGGAGGGAACATGTGAGAAAAGATTAAAGGCATGAAAATGTGTTGTGTGGTTTTTTTATTTTGTTTTTGTTTTTGAGAGAGATTTTTGCTATAGGGCATGTACACACACACACACAGAAACAGAAAGCAAAAAATCACCCTCTAGGGGAGATGGCCACGCCACAATCCCTTCTCCTCCATTCTCCTCTTGGGATTTTGGATGTGCACACACACGCACCTGGCATGAGTTTTAATCTACCAGGTCCGGGATTCAAACCACGGTTGACTACGTGGGAGTCCAGTGAGGTAACCATTATGCCATCTGATAGTCCCAGACTGCAATGTACTTAGGGATGATTCTGAACATTGTGGCAAATGTGATGAGTACTGGAGCCAGCAGGGTTCTGGAATGTAGAACAGCCAGTAAGGGCTTTCCTCTGGGGCTTTTGGGAGGCCCTTGTGAAGCTAATTGTTTCACACATGTCATTGGGAGAATAACATACACTTTGATCCTACGGACAGAATTCCAGAAATGTAAACAAGGAAAACTCCACTGATTTCATTGAAATTAACTATGAAAATTTCTGATGACACGGGGAAAAGTCAACATTGTAAATTATTTTTTAAATATTTATTTGATTCCATTGTTATTATTATTTTTATTTTTTTATTTCACCAGAGAGAGAGAGAGAGAAAGGGAAATCGAGAAAGCAAGTCGCCAGGTCCAGGACTCAAACCACCATTGGCCATGTGGGAATCCAGTGCTTTTAGCCACCATGTCACCTGCTGGTCCCCATTGTAGATTATTTTAAAAGAAATTCTAATGTACAACTTGCAATTGCTATGAATATTATATAATAATATACAGCTGTTAATTACAGAAATGAGATCAATAAACTAAGACTTACGATTCATAATAGGCCTCTATGAGATAGAAATGCATCCTAAGCATGTAATTCATCAAATATGCTATTTGTGTTGACCATTTTATGGAATAAACATCATAATTAGGGCATCTGTATCACATATTTCCAATTATTGGGGTCTGAACTGTTAATATTAAGGTGATTGGTTGGTTGGTTGGTTGGGTTTTTTTGTTTTGCTTTTTTAGTGAGGGATACCCATGTAATAAAACTCCAGTGCATCAGGCGTTAACAGAAGCTTTGGAATTTAGCCAACTTTTTTTTCTTTTTCTTTCTTTTTTTTTTTTTTTTTTTTTTTTGTAGGGGTAGAGGTTTTTGCTATAGGGCACGTGCGCTCACCAGAGAGACAGAGACAGAGAGAGAGAAATCATCCCCCAGAGCGGATGGCCACGCCACAATTCCTCCTCCATTCTCTTCTCGGGATCTTGGGAACACACACACACTTGCCCGGCGTGAGTTTAAGCCACTGGGTCCGGGAGTCGACCGCAGTTGGCTACATGGGAGTCCAGCAACATAGCTATTACACTAACTGCTGGTCCCTTAGCCAACTTTCTTGAGCCAATCTTTTGAAAAAGAGCCACATTTTCCTTTGCTACTAACCAAATGAGCAGATGCAAGGCAGTGACCCCTCCTCCCAGCAACTCCTTTGAAGCTGCGGTCCAGGGAGAGAGCTTTGTGGAGGGAAGGTTCAGGTCTGTGGGCATCTCTCTCCCTGAGAAGAGAAGCTCGTGTCTGTGCTCGGGACAGCGTGTGCCTGTGACCGTGAATGAACAGTGAGAGGATGATGCAAGTTTAAGTGCCGTAAGAAATGCATCTGTTTAATGGGGATTCCCAACTCAGCTTGTGAGCTCAGGTTAGGCCTATGCCGAGGAAATGCAGAACAAGTGAAAGAAGATGAAGGCCAGGGCCTTGGGCTGCTCATTTGTAGCTAACGATGATAATAGTGCCTACCCCGCAACTGAGATACGGGGCTCCGTGTAGGGGACCCTTCCTGGGCTCTGGCCACCTCTGCCCTCCTTTATCACAAAGTCCAGGGGCCCCAACTCTTCTGGGCTATAGTTAATGGTGTTTTACCTGGAAAAGAGAGGTCATTAAGATGTCTTCTACACTGGCTCAGGAGGACTCCAGGCAGCAGACACCTGGGAAGGCAGGTTTGTCCTGGATATCTGTGTTAAAGAAGCAAAGGAGGAGCAGCAGATGGTATAATGGTGATGTTACTGGACTCCCACATAGTCGACCATGGTTCAAATCCTGGACCGGGTGGCTTGAAACTCACACCAGGCGTGTGTGCATATGTGCCCAAAATCCAGAGGGGAGAATGGAGGAATAGGGATTGCAGTGTGGCCATCCTCCCAGGGGGTGATTCCTCGCTTTCTGTCTCTTTCTGTCTCTGTCTTTCTCTCTCTCTGGTGAGTGCACATGCCCTACAGCAAAAATCTATCAAAAAAGAAAAAGCAAGGGATCCAGAGCCAGGACAGGGAGGTCATGTGATGAAAGGTTTGGATGACCTTTCTGACTTCCATGGAGTAAAACAGACTTCCCCTGGCTTCAGTCAAACTCTCTGCTCCCCGCCTCCCTGTCTCCATTGGATAGAAAGCTGCTCTCTGCATGGAGGCAGCTGTCCCCCACACGCATCCTGACACTAGACGCGCGCTCTCCCAGGGCATCCTGGGTGTGCTGCCTGCTGTGCTGCCCAGGCTCCCTCCATCTCGACTTCCTCCAGCCCCCTCTCCTGAGAGGCAAACTGCAGTCCTTTAGCCACATCGAGAAAGGCCTGGCTACCAGCTGCCCTGTTGCTGGCCAGCCAATTCTACCTCGCTCCCTTGGCTGCAGGTTCCCCAGGCTCCACTTCACATGTGGCTTCAGCTCTCGTCCAGTTCCCCGTCCTGGGGAAAGTTTTCTTGATGTGTCCACCATGCTTCCCTCTGCTTCCAAGGCACAGTGGAGTTGGTGGCCCAAGGCCCCCAGCTTTGTGCCCACAGGCAAGTCACCTAACCTCTCTTGACATTATTTCAGCTACAGCATAAGAAATAATACCCATTGCTACCTCACCTAAGTTCTGTGGTGACCACACGGGAAGGTTTGATGGAGGGGTCACAGGCACTATAAAGCAAGCACAGGGGTCAGTCACAGGAGCTATTTCTCACTGGAAGTACCTGGATTTTTTGTGAGTTTCCATTAGGCCTTTTGTGAGTTTCCATAAGCATGCCAGGAGAGGTTCCATACTGCTCTGACTACCCTTACGTTCACAGACATGCAGCAAACACAGGCTGTGTCCACGGGTTGTCTCGGCCCTGCCTCCTGCTGGGCATCGCTGTGTCCAGAAAGTCTGTGCTGGACTTTGCTTCCATGAGGCTGGCCTTGGCCATGTCGGTCAGAACTCACCAGCGTTGCTTTTCAAAATGCATATTGTGCTGTGCTCTCTGAATTTGCCACTTAAGAGCTGCCTCATTCCAAAAACAATTGGGGGTCCAGCTTATAAAGATATGCACAGCACAGCAAAATAACTCAAGGCAAGGCAGATAAAATTCTGACCCAGAATTCCTGGAGTCTGAGCACTAATCCTAACTGTTATGGTCAATCCACTGGCTGGCTCCATAGTGGGGGTACTGGCCTGGAAAATGGGCTCAGGAACAGACCTGCCATGTTGACTTCCACGATTCCCTTTATGCATCTCCTGACCTCTGTCTTGTGTGGGGTTTTTTGTTGATGTTGTTTGTTTGTTTGTTTTATTTTTAAAGGGCATATGCACTGCCAGGGAGAGAGAGAGAAAATAAGAAGGGATTGTGGCGTGGCCAGAAGAAATGGCCATGTCACAATCCCTTCTCCTCCATTCTCCTCCTAGGATCTCGGGCATATGCACAGGTGCCTGGCATGTTTATCAAGCCACCAGGTCTGGGACTCAGCATTGCAGATGGCCATGTGGGATCCAACCACACTAACCACCATGCCACCTGCTGGCCCCTGTATCTTGTTTTACAGAAATCTGTTCATCTGCACTGTTGCTCATATACATTGGATCATAGCGTTTACTGGGAAAAGTAGCTTTAGCTAACCAGAGAGGGTCTGGGCGTGGGCAGGGGCCTTAATGATCATGAGCAGCCGATCACCTCTTGTACTTGCCACAACTCACAAAAGATTCTCAGTGGCAGATGGCGGTGAGATTCCAGAGTTTCCACTTTGTATGTGTATCACCTCCACCCCAAACACACATTTATCCATATTTCTCTCCAGTATAACTAAGATAAGCTAGAGTTTTCAGAGAGGACCTTTACGAATTATGTGTAAGAGGGACCAGCAAGTGGCATAATGATTACATTGCTGAACTCCCATGTAGTCGACTGTAGTTCAAGTCCCAAATCTGGTGGCCTAAAACTCATACCAGGTGCATGTGCATGTATGCCCAAAATCCTGAGAGGAGAGAACCAGCAGTTAGCATAATGACTATGTCACTGGACTCCCACGTAGTCGACCACGGTTTGTGTCCCAGACCCGGTGGCATAAAACTCACACCGGGCACGTGTGTGTGCGTGCCCAAGATCCCGAGAGGAGAATGGAGGAGAAGGGATTGCAACGTGACCATCCCCCCTGGGGGGTGATGTCTCACTTTCTGTCTCTATGTCTGTCTCTGTCTGTCTGGCGAGCGCACGCGCCCTATAGTGAAAACCTCTCCAAAAAAAATTTTTTTTAATAAATAAATAAATACATAATCAAACAAATGAAGTTAAATAAAATAATTCTTTTAAAAAAAAGAAAAAATAGAAACTCAGTAAGAAATATAAAGTATATAGGGTCAACAGGTAGCATGGTGGTTAAGGCACTGGAGTCCCACATGGCCAACCATGGTTCAAGTCCTAGACCTAGTGACTTTCTTACTTTCGCGCTATCTCTCTCTCTGGTGAATGCAAGTGTCCTATAGAAGAAAATTTTAGTTACAATAAATAAAATTAAATAAATATATTTTTTTAATTAAAAAGCAATGTAAAGTAGGTATTGCTTACTCAGAGTCCCAGAAGGACAAATGCTTACCTATTAGTGGAGTCTGTGGTGGTAATCAGTGTTGTTATTGTTTTGATCGCTAAAGTTCTTAAGGTCAAAGTAACTGTGAGAAGTATGAGTTTATGTTCTATCACTTTCATTCAGACGAACATAGAACTGGGTTATTTCATAATATGCACTTTTTCATGAACATTTTAAATATTTATACCCTTTATGCAGTCTGCTCATTTTTAAAAATAATTATTTAATTTTATGTATTTATCATTATTATTATTATTATTTGCTATAGGGCATGTGTCCTCACCAGAGAGACAGAGAGGGAAAGTGAGAAAGCAAGCTGCCAGGTTCAGGCCTCGAATCACGGTCGGCCATGTGGGAGTCCAGTGATGTAACCACTGAGCCATAAGCCCCTACCACCACCCCGGGACTTTTTTTGATTGGTAGAGCCTTAGATAATCAATTTTTATTCTGAAAAATAATAATAATAAGTAAAATTAAATAAATTATATTTTGTAAAAAAAAAAAGAAAGAGACTTGCAGCAAAAAGATGAGTGATATATCCATATTCATACCACAGGTTAGAGATGGAGCAAAGATTCAAGCCTGATGTGGAAATTCAGTATTTGTACACGCAACTTGACTAAAGAAGGAAGGACTGGTAAATTACTTTTTTAAAATATCTAGAACATTCCTTAAGAGTTAATTGTTTAATGACTTTAGCATGTTTCATCTTAGTTAATGCTTGGTATATCTTGTGAAATGAGCAAACCATTGTCTTCCATTTTGCTGGGGACACTAAGCTCAAAGAGGGTGAAGGACTTACCTAGGTCTCACACGTATCAGTAGCAACCCCAAATCCATATCACTAAATCCAGGCGGTACAACACAAAAGCACATGGTGAGATGTGTCCCAGCTGCACTCAGAGAAGTGGCTTCTGAGCCCAGGTTCATCTGAAGTTGCATTATAAATCCATGGCTTTTCGGGAACCAGCAGTTAGCGTAATGGCTATGTCGCTGGACTCCCACGTAGTCGACTGCGGTTCGCGTCCCAGGGCACGTGTGTGTGTGTGCCCAAGATCCCGAGAGGAGAATGGAGGAGAAGGGAGTGTGGTGTGGCCATCCCCCCTGGGGGGGGGTGATTTCTCGCTTTCTGTCTCTATGTCTCTCTCTGTCTGTCTGGTGAGCGCATGCGCCCTATAGCAAAAACCTCTCCAAAAAATAAAAAAATTAAAAAAATAAATAAATAAATCCATGACTTTTCCCCAGGTCAATATATCTACACCCACGTGTTCCCAGACACATTTTGGGTGGATGTTTGCATAACTCAGTAAGCACTTTAGATGTTTTAAAGTCCTGTGTGCCATTAAATCAGGAAAATGGGTATAAATTCATATACTACTGCTTGACTGGTGGCTGATTCTAAATGTTATTATATACCATGTTTTATAAAATATGTTCTAAGTCAGGACTTTTAAAACTCTAGATAGTGAAAGATTAGTTGTGTGTTGTTTGTTTCTAAATTCTTATTTATTTATTTTTTGGAGAGGACTTTGCTATAAGGCGCATGCGCTCACCAGAAAGACAGAGAGACAGAGAAAGAAAGCAAGAAATCACCCCCCAGGGGGGATGGCCATGCTGCAATCCTTTCTCCATTCTCCTTTCGGGATCTTGGGCATGCACGCACAGGCGCCCGGTGTGAGTTTAAGCTACCGGGTCCAGGACTCAAACTGTGGTCAACTACATGGGAGTCAAATAACATAGCCATTATGCTAACTGCTAGTCCCTTTGTTTCTAATTTCTATGTCTCTTGGAACAAAAGATGTTATTTTATATATGCATTAATGGGGTACAGTGTAATTTTTCAGTGTATGAATATAATGTGTAACGATAATATCAAGGTGATTAGCATATTCATCATTTCAAATGTTTCTTATTACTTTATGTTGGGAACATTCAAAGTCTTCTCTTATAGGTATTTTAAAATACACAGAAAGTTATTGTTATAGTTACCAGTGGAACTATTGGACACTAGAACTTATTCCACTTATCTAACTATAATTTCTTTTTTTAAGTAATTATTTAATTTTATTTGTTATTATTATTTTTTAATTTGACCAAAGAGAGACAGAGAGGGGGAGAAGTGAGGAAATAAGGGCCTGGTCTGGGACTCGAACCATGGTCAGCCATGTGGGAGTCCAGCTTCTTAACCACCACAACAGCTCCCGGCCCCCTAGCTGTAATTTTTTAAAAATTATTTCCTTTAGGGAACCAGCAGTTAGCGTAATGGCTATGTTGCTGGACTCCCACGTAGTCAACCGCAGTTCGCGGTGATTTCTTGCTTTCTATCTCTATGTCTCTCTCTGTCTGTCTGACGAGCGCACACGCCCTATAGAGAAAAACCTCTCCAAAAAAAGAGAAAAAAAAATATTTCCTTTATTTTATTTATCATTATAGTTATTTTCAATTTGACCAGAGTGAAAGAGAGAGAAAGAGAAAGCAAGGCACCAGGTCTGGGACTCGAACCGTGGTCAGCCATATGGGAGTCTAGCGCCCCTAACCACCATGCCACCTGCCAGCCCCCCTAGCTGTAATTTATCTGCTAACCAACATCCTACTTTTCTCAGCCTCTCATAACCACTATACTCTACTTCTATAAGGCCAACATTTTTTTGTTTCCATATATAAATTAGATCATGTGATTTTTCTCTCTATTAAGTTTTGTTATAAAGGTACAGGTACTAATCATGGAGAAACAGAGAGAGAGAGAAAGGGAAAGTGAGAAATCACCCCCTTTGACCATGCCACAGCCCCTTCTCCTCCATTCCCCATGAGAATTGGGGGCGCACACTCACATACACCTGGTGTGATTTTTCAAGCTACTGGGTCGAGCACTCGAACCATGCAGTTGGCCATGTGGAATCCAGTGCTTTAATCTCCACACTACCTGCTGGTTCAATTTTTCTCTTTTCATGCCTTACTTCTTTCATTTAACAGTGTCCCCAGCGGTTTGGGCATTACAATAAAGAAATTTAAAAATTAAATTAAAAAAAGAAACATTAGTTGAATGTTGCAGCAATGTGAAACTGCCACGAACGTTTCTAATCGCTTATTCTCAATTGTCTACACAATTCTGTTGCAGGTCAGTAACAGTTCCCAGACCAGGACAGGTCTGCCAACCACAGTTGGAGAAATCCTATTCTAAGAAATGAAATTTCTCAGAGAAATTCCCTGAATAAAGAGTTCCTTGATCAAACAAGTTTAAGAGATCCCTTAAGCTGTAAAGAGTTGGTTTTATATTAGCATATTAAAGGCTCTGAGAAACCCTGCATTAAAGATACTTGTTTAGTTCTTAATTAACTGAGCATTTCCCCAGTGGATCTGACTTCGGGGCTCATTGTCCACAGAATACCTCTTAACATGTTGTAGATTCCATTTCTTGAGACATGCTTGGCTCTTCCTTGCGTTCTGTGGGCAAAGTCAGCCCACAGGCGTGCCTGAGATAGAAGGCTCTGTCCTGTGCCTACATTCTCGTTCTGCCTTCCTTCTTTCTTTCCAGTACTATATTTCTGCAATGCACATGCTTTTATCGTCTTCCATGACAATGCCTACCTCCCGCATAGTACACACAAGGGGTGACCTCACCGTAGAGAGTCCGAGACAGCCTCCACTCTACTTCGTCACCGCATCCTGCAAATATAGCTGTTTACCCACCTTCCTGAGGCTGACGCATGACAGATCGTCTTCAACACTGCCCTTCACAGACAGTGGGAATGTCCTCCCTCTAAACCGGTTCTGTGTTAAATATTTCTCTATTTTAATGGAAACTACACACACACACACACACACACACACACACACAATTACTACTTACACATAAAGCACATGCATTGCTTGTCTCTAAGGAGCAGAACTTCTTGTCATGCTCCACTGCCACTCCTTTGTTCTCTGCCTTGCACACCTGTGTGGACGCTTGTCACCTCCGATGGCAGTTTCCGACTTGATCATGGGTGATCTCTACCCCAAAATGAATTATATGGGAGTTTCAAAGCCTTGCTCTCATTCGTATTCTCTCAAGAGCACTAACAGCTGTAGTCCTACAAAAACTTCTACAAATATCATTGTATTTCTATAAGTGACTCTTTCTAGCCTCTTCTGGTCACCAAATAACCCTCAACAAGCTTTAGACTATTCTTGTTGAACCGATCTCTCTGTTCGATTCTCCAGCTTTCTCCTCCATCCACCCTCAGCACCTCCACGGAGTCAGGCACTATCCAGAAGGCCCTGGAGATACAGAACAAGTCAGCCGGGGTCCCTGCCCAAAGAGAATCTCACTCCTCAGGTTCTGACATTGTATAACGTCTACAGTGCTTGAGATCTCAAGCCAGAAACTTCCAAACTGCATCCCCACATTAGTATGAGACATTAATGAACAGTCTTCACCCAAAAGATTCTAGGGCTGGAGGGTGGACAGTGGCACAGCAGTAAAATGCAACATTCCGTGAGGCAGGCCCTCATAGGAAGGTTGCTGGTTCATGGCTGGGGACCTTCATGTGCGGTGATCACAGCTGTCTGAGCTGAGGGTGGATCTCAGGGTAATAATCCTTCAGGGGTTCTCTCTCTCTCTCTATTTCTCCCTCCCTCTGTCTCTTTCTCTCTGTCTTTCAGTCATGGACTTTTTTTTTTTTAAGGGTTCTGGGATTAAGTAAATTTGGAAAACAGAATTATATATGCTAACATTTATTATGACTTTTGAGGAAAAGGCTATATATAATAGCTTTCTCTAAATGTCCTTGACCTACAAACCATCTTTCTAACGAATCCCTGTGTGAGATTTTATTATTCCTCTGACACCTCTTGGGAAATGTTGGCTCAGGGCAGGAATGGCTTCAGCCTGCTCAGTCCAGCCAAATGCTGAAGACCAGATTGAAGTAATTCAAACATACATCCTGGTTAAGTTAAAAAAAAAATGGGTATCTTTTTCTATTTTTCCTTAGCTTTGCCTTTGGAATGCTAAATAAGTCAAGGCTTCACTCAACACTGAGTTATTTACTCTTTCATAAGGATGCGCTCCATGTAATTTACTGTCTAGAGCCCTGATGACTTCCAGGTCTGTATTTCTAGCCCAAACCTCTCCCCTGAGCTCTAGGCCCCATACATCCTGCTGTCTGCTCGATAACCACCTACTGGAGATCTTTACAGGATGGCCACCAAGCACTTCAAAGGCAGTTTGTCCCACACAGAGGTGACCACTGCCCTCATAAAGCCCATTTCTCCATCTGCATTCCCTAATGGCCCCATTACTGCCATCCACCCAGAAACCTAGGAGATGTTCCAACTCCTTTCTCAGCCAAGGTCTCAGTAAGTCCTCCTGATTCTCCCTCCTAAGAAGCTCTTGTCCATCCTCAACTGCCATTGTCTAATTTGGGATCTCATTACAATGGTTTTCATACTGGCTTCTATCTTAGGTGATGTTTTCTGGGAAATTGACTCTGAGATTTGCATGCCAAAAGGTTATAAGAGAATGCTGTGGAGAATAAGCCCTGAAAGGGGAGTGCAGGGAGTAAGACTGGGTTGAGGGTGGAGCTGAACTCAATGCAGTTGCCAGAATAACCTAAACACATCCCATGGCATGCTCCGGAGCTGGGTGGCCCTTCAGAGGAGTCCCAGCTTGATGCACTGGATTAGGGGGAGGAGCCTTAAACCAACACGTTTCCTCTGTTCTCCACGCCACCCTCCACTCCCCCACCCTCCACTGGATGTGATGGCTTCCCACCCCATCCTAGAATGGTGTGACCTTTGGCCGAGAGCAGTTCCTAGAATGAACATCACCCGATAGCCAGCTGCTACCAACTCTTCAGCAGCTGGAAGAATGAATGAATGTCTCTGTCCTGAGGGGTCAGGGTGGCATTCCATCTCATCTGCCATGGCTTCCTTGTCCTGGATCTTACCACTTTCCAGTTCATCCCCGCCACCAGAGCAGTTTTTCTAAAGCACATTTAATCAAGCTACACCTTCCTGAAAACCTTTCCCGGGGACCAGCAGTTAGCGTAATGGCTATGTCGCTGGACTCCCACGTAGTTGACCGCGGTTCGAGCCCCGGACCCCGTGGCTTAAACTCACGCCAGGCGCGTGTGTGTGCGTGCCCAAGATCCCGAGAGGAGAATGGAGGAGAAGGGATTGCGGTGTGGCCACCCCCCCGGGGGGTGATTTCCTGCTTTCTGTCTCTCTCTCTCTCTCTCTGTCTGTCTGTCTGGCGAGCGCACGTGGCCTATAG